>NC_141538.1:170128750-170434166 GCF_021556685.1 Rattus norvegicus | reverse complement strand
ACACAGTGTGAGAAACCAGCCTGTCTCCATCTTGGGCTTCGAAGCCGTCTTATAGTAAAGAAGAAGTAGGTTCGTTTGTGTTTATGTTGTGAATAGCAAGTTATAATATTCATGTAATAAATATTAAATTATGATATGATATGTTTATGTAGTTGGTACAAGGATCGGGCTATGCCCCACCAGGAACCTTAACTACAAATGGTTTTGTTCTGCCTTTTCCAAGAAATGTCAACTGTGTCTGCCTTTGTTTCGGGAGGTTATGATCATCTTGCAGTCCTATCTCTGTTTCAAAAGGTTGTTATGACAACTTGCTGCTGTGACCACCTTGCTATATTCTGCTGCTAGAACCCTGACGGTTTGCCTGCCAAGCCCCCTCCCCCCATTTGGAAACCCCCTACTCCTGAACGATAGAAACTTTGTCTTTAACACACCCAACGCCGTCCTCTTGGACCTCGCCTCAGGGGGAAGCTGCCTCTGTACACAAATAAGAAAGGAAGCCTTAGTGAATTTGTCCATGATGGTTTGTGCCGCTGGTCTTTCTCCTCACGTCTTTGGGATTAGCAAGTGGTCCTCGAGTCTCCCCGGGGGATTGTTCCTGACCAGTATGGGTGGCAAAGCCTTTGGATGCTCACCTCCCATATAAGGAACGGTACTATGCTTATGTAGCCTACATACCCCAGAAAGCACGTTCCATGACCCCTTGATGGTCTGAGTGCTTGACACCACACAGTGAACTCGAGGAGGGCCTACCAGCTGCAGCTCAGGGGCTACGGACAGGGAGGCCGTGCTCTCAGTATGGATTATTTGTTCCCTGTTCAGTGCAGGGCAAGAATGAGAGCCAGGCATTTTGGTTACAAGGCCATAGGTCTCCATATAGCTCTCCCATACCCTCTCGGATGTAAACCCTGTTTGTTTTCCCTCTCCTCTGATCCTCTCCCTGCCTAAGCCCTTCTACCTCCAGTGTACCCCTGTCTACTCTAATGTCAAGGGAGGGTCGGTAACATTTAGGGAAGTGACTTTCAGTATCTCATGGTACAGCAGGGGCCCCATACTGCCTTATGACAGCAGCCCCACCCCCACCCCTTGCCGTCCCACCTGTGAGGGGACGGCTGGAATCTCGGCACAGCTTTGACAATCAGTCTGTCACAAATGTTGTCTTGTTCAAAATATACGAAGGCAATATGATTCCTGAGGGACAGGGGATTGTGAAGGCTGTCTCGCAGGGCTGTAGACTTTCTTGCTCCGGTGCTAAACCAAACAAGAAGTAGTGAGTTTTAAAGGTGAGTTGCAACTTGGGAACCCTATAAATACAACCCTCCCCCCATCCCCCGGTCACATAAAAGCTCATTCTTTGAGTGACTTCTCTTTACCTGTGTGCGGTTTGTAGAGGAGGACATGCTTGGGTAATTTGGATGTAAAGTTTGGCTGTGCTTTGGGCCTCTTCCACAACAGCTCTTTTCCTAATTCAGCACCAGGTCACCACATCACTGACATCATCACTTTCTCTGCCAGGACGCCTCTGGGTCTTGGGCGGCTATCAAGCTCATGGGCTCAGACGTGATCTTCATGTTGCTTGGAAGATGGACTGAACTGAACACCGTAGGTCTCTTTTGTTCAAATGACAGCCTCATTTCATACACTTTGGGAGAGTGCGGTCCAGGTCTGCATAACCACAGCTTGGCTCCTGGCTGCTCTTTCAAGTATAAATTAAAAATGGTGCTTCCCAGAAGGGGCTTTGCTGAGCTCATGGCTCCGGGCTTTCCCCAGACAAATGTTCTCCTGTGCCTTGTGCCCAGCGTGTCTAATGCACAGTCCCTGTTTGGTGTCGTAGAATGTTAAAATGGTACCAACCCAGGGTGAATGCTTAAAAAATGAATGACTGTTGCTGGCTGTCGAGCCCAGGCTGGGCTGTGTTACCCATAAGCCCCTATCCATGACTTTACTGCTCGCAGTGTACATGACACTGATTGGCACACTCTGCTCACCAATTCAGGGATCTGCCTGGGGACAGCTATACCAGCCTATGGCATCAGTGTCTGGGACAATGGCTGGTCCTACTGTGGCCGAGTGCTGGATGGTTTATTACAGGGATGGGACAGGTCTTTTGGAATCAGTTCAGTCTTCTTCATCAAGGAGCAAGGGTTGACCAGATGGTCCCGTGAGTCCCTCTTGGACTGTTGTGGAGATGTGGAGGTATTCATTACCATTCACTATTAAAATACCTGAGGGAGAGGCATGGTGCCTGGGGCTCAGTCTGTGGTGGAGGGAGCTTGCAGAGCACTTTCCTACACTGGACCTGGAAGGGGAAGGTTTCTTACTGGTAGTATAGTTGGCTATAGGTCTCCTGGCTTACATCACCACCCAACCACCTCCTCGTGCTGGCTCCCTTTAATGTCTCCACAACCTCCTGAGACACTTGTTTTCAGAGTGGCCTGTGAGTTTCCATCTAAATGGCCACCCTCCCTCTGCAAGGTGCCCTTGTGACCACAGCTCTGAGAGCCTCTGTGCCTGTGTACCAGCTGAGTTCCCATCCCCCTCTTCTGTATACGTGTATATGTGTACATACGTGCATTTGTAATCATCTTCTACAAAGGCTTCTTCCAAGGGTGAGTCCAGGCATAGGAACCCATGCAGCCACGTCTATGGTTAGCACAGACTCATGACGTGCTAAAGTGAAAACCATTCAGTAGCAAGCACTTCTGGGAGAAGCAAAAGTATGCGCAGTCTGTGTGGTCTCCATACTGATGTGGTGAAGACCTCTGCAGTATGCCCATGGCTGTGGTATGCCTCTGACCATCGAATTATGACCTGGTGTCTTCTCAGGTAGACCTTGCCTGCTGGTTCAGTACCAAGGTCAGAGGCCACCATTGCCCTCAAGACCAGTGTGCACTTGGCTCTTTTTGAGGCCTCTCCATCCTTCCCCAGCCTTCATCAGTCAGAAGCCTGGCAGGGGCTGAATCTGGAGACCAAGGGGGCAGTGAGTCTTGTCATCTATGCCCCTGGGAGGAGGGGAGAGGAGGGAGGAGGGACAGGAGAGGGAGAAGGGGAGGAGAGGGAAGAGGGACAGGGGAGAGAGGGGAGGGAAGTGTGGAAGGGATGAATATGATTAATGTGTAATGGCATGAGTATGAACAAACCATGGCCAGGTGTGGTGTGGTGGTAGAACAAGATTCAC
This sequence comes from Rattus norvegicus, assembly GCF_021556685.1. Taxonomy (NCBI): domain Eukaryota; kingdom Metazoa; phylum Chordata; class Mammalia; order Rodentia; family Muridae; genus Rattus; species Rattus norvegicus. Next base: position 170,430,991 of record NC_141538.1, on the reverse strand, counting down.
CTCCATAGGCTCATGTATTTGACTGTTTGGCCCTGGCTGGTGGAACTGTTCGGGAAGGATTGGGAGGTGTGGCCTTTTTGGAGGAGGTGTGTCATTGGGGTGGACTCACACCATTCCTAGTGTCTGCCTCTCTGCCCCATTCTTGTGGGTCAGATGTGAGCACTCAGCAGCTACAGCACCAACACAATGTGTGCCTGCTGCCATTCTCCCCGACACGCTGGTCATGGACTCGCCCTCTGAAACTGTAAGCCTGAGGAAAATTCTTCCTTCTGCAAGTCTCATTGGTCATGGTGTGTCTTCACAGCAGTTGAGAAGTGACTACGATGCGTGCTGGATGCCGCACACTGCAGTGAGACTCTGCAGAGGTGGAGAGAGGGAGGTGTCTGGGGATCACTGGCTGGGAGTCCAACCAAATCAGTGAGTTCCAGGTTTCATGAGAGACCGTTCTCAAACAAATGCGGTGGACAGTGACTGAGGAAGACTTTGACCTCTGGCCTCAACACACATGCACTGTACACACACACATACCACATGCATGCACTTCACACCACACACACACACACACACACACACACCACCACCACCACCACCACCACCATACATGCCACATGCACAGACACCACACACACACCACACACTCATCACACACACACATTACATACATATGCACTATAAACACACCACATACACACACTCAACCACATACCACATACATGCACTCAACCACATACACCACACATCACACACACACACACACACACACTGCACACAACACCACACACACACACTCAACCACACACACCACATACACACCACACACTACACACAACACCACACACACATACTACACAACACACAGTAGCACACATATATACATGCACTCATGTACACACAAACACACACCACACACATACTCCTGAATGCACACATGCACACAAACACTACACACACCATATACACACTGACACACACCACATATACCACACACACACCACACACTACACAAACACGCATACACCACACACCACACACACCACATGCACATACATACAGATACAGCACAGATGTGCACACGTACACACATGCATGTACGCATGCATACACACATGCACACACTCTCTTCCTCTCTCTTATACACACACACTTTTTCTCTCTTACACACACACACACACACACACACACACACACATATACATAAACACATGCACCTTGAATTCTAGACATTTGCAAAGCCCAGTGTTGACTGCTGAGGCAGAGATTTAGGTCCCACCTAGAGTGGAATGTGTGGCCCTTCTTGTTCTTGGTGTTGTACAGCTTATTTCTTAGGATTCGTCAGTTTACTTCTGAACAGTGTCAATTAGGTGTATGGCCTTCCTGCCTTCTGCAATCAGGTGAGGTGGAAAACCAGGTACAGCTCTGAGGTCAAGACCAAGCTCCCCATTCGCACCCGTAAATGTGTGTTTCTGCTTCCACGGGTGAGCTAAACATCACGACCAGAGCTGCTGGGGAGGAAAGGATTTGTTTCAGCTTACAGAACATCATGGCAGGAACCCAGGGCAGGAACTCAAGGTAGGAACCTGGAGACAGGAACTGAAGCAGAAGCCATGGAGAAACACTGCCTTACCTCTCTGCTCCTCCTGGTCAGTCTGCTTCCTTATAACACCCAGGCCACCTTCCCAGGGTGGCACCGCCCACTGTGACCTCCTACACTAATTATTCAAAACAACATCCCACAGACTTGACTGAAGGCCAATCTGATGGAGACATTTTCTCAATCGAGGTTTCTTCTCTGCAAGATGAACTTAGCGTGGGCTGTGTTGACAAATTATCCAGCACAGGCGGATCAATCTAGTTTCTGAGCCCAGAGGATAGCTTTGGGATACCCTTGAATCATGTCTACTTATTAAATGCACCATGGGTCACCAGAGGAACCTATAAATAGAGGTGCGTGTGTCACCCAGACTGTGGGCCAAGCACTTATGATCTGTCTCCCCTCTACCCTCCAGCGTGGGCCCTGGAGGAGAAGAACTCTCTCCCTGCATCCCCTTGTGTGTGTGGGGTAAAGTCAAGGTGTGGATTTGCTATCACGAAGAGGAGAGCTTCACCTGAGACACTGACTGGTTATTCTTCGGGATGGTTCAGTCCAGGGGGTGGCTGCAAAGACTATATATCTATCTGTATCTACATCTACATCAGTATCATCTGTATCTATATCAATCTCTATCCCTACATATGATAGGCAGACAGACAGATGGACGGACAGACGGATGGATGGACGGACAGACGGACGAAGAAAGACATAGGAGATTATTCTGTCCCAGAGTCTAACTGCAAAAGAGATGGCTCCCAACTCCCACCCTAGGGCCCAGCGGCAGCTCCATACTCTAGCGGGGCAGGAAGGCACCCTGGGATGAAGGGATCACTGTCTCTCCTGGCCTGTTTTGTGTGCCTCTTCCCTGCTCCCTTACCCTGGACACTCAGCTGTCCCCTCAGAGGCCTGTTCTTACTCTGACCACTCTTTGAAAGGCAGCCCTCTCCTCCACTCCCAGAGCTAAAGGTTAGTGCTGTTGTCAGGGATCTGAGGGCCTTCCATGCTGTCCCTGGGATGAATGAGAGGCCCAGGTCTTGGAAAAGTAGAGTGGCGTCAGGCTTCCTGGAAAATACGTAGTGCTGATGTAGAGCCAAGCACAGGACTGTATGTCTCTCTCCTGTCCGCCTTCTCCCTACCCATCTTCTGACTGAGGTCTTTATCCTTGGTGAAACATGGTCTCAAAAGCTGCCGACCACACCTAGCCCTAAGCCATCCCCACAGGATCATTCTAAGGAGGTCTGAGGAACTAGAATCCATTAACTAAGGTCTGGGGATGTTTGTCCACAGAGCTTGAGATGGCAGCCACTGATTCCTCAGGCCCTCTCAGGGTGGATTCTGCCCTTTTTGGGGCCTTTATTTTTTTGTCTGCACCATGGGTAATGAACATCCTGTGTAGCATACTGCAGACACAGACACAGACTTCAGGGCTCTCCAGGACAGAGCAGAACCTCCTGAATTAACCAACAGAGACCCAGGGCGCCAAGTCCTTTCCCGTGGCTGAACGAGGCCTTGGAGCAGCTGAAGGGGCATTAATCCTCATTTTACGTGGGGGAGACAGTGAGGAGGAGAGGCCTGCTTGCAATTTAATGTAACTAAATGTCACTCCACGCCCCCCGTATTGTAGCTCGATTGAAAGCAACGGGGATCGGGGTAGAGGGGGGACGGGAGCAATCGCGTAACCTGATTCATAACCCTGGGTTCCTATTTATCATAAAATCATTTACAGCTCCATAAAATGTGTTAATTTGGCGGCTGGTGATGTATGTCTTTGATTTAGGAGCTGACACTTTTGCCCAGTGGCTGCTCCGCGTGGGCTCCACAACCCTGTGTGAGGAGAGAGAAGCAATTACCCTCGGGGGCTGTGCGGTGGTGGGCTTGTTTTCGGTGACATGTTTGGGCTGGCTTTGCCCTCCTCTCTGGAGCCTGTACCCAGGGGGGAGGTAAGGAGGTCTGGGGCATTTGGTACACAGTAGAGTGAAACAGATTAGATACAGCTTTATCCCAAGGCTGTGAATTAAGCAGATTGTCCGTTCTGCTATTTATTGGGATTTTTTTGAGAGGTCTGGAGAATAGAACCCAGGGCCCTATACACAGCAACCTACCCCTGCGATACGGCTCCACTTCCCAGCTTATTGGAGATTAAAAAAAATACATTTTATTTTTGAAATTGAAATATAATAATTTTCCTTCTATTTTATTTTCTTCCATGTGGTCCTGCCCACTCTCTCCCTCAAATCCGTGGTCTCTCTGTGTTTTTACTTGTTTCCATTCTATCTTAGAAATGTGGTCTCTCTCTGAGGGCATCGGCTGCCTCGTGGGGGTCTGTTAACCTGAGCTTATAAGGAGGGAGTCGTGTGCAGGACAGAGAGGTTTCTGCACAGAGAGCCTTCCAGCTTCTGGATCGATCGAACCTTCTTATTCCTACATCTGTCAAAGACTGAAAGGTGGTGCTCTTGGGTGATCAGCCTTTGTCCCTAATCGGGAGGGCAGAATTCAGACACCCAGAGATGGTCACTCGTGGACAGACCTGGAGAACGCACAGGGAGGTGTGTGTGTGGCTCGAACACAAAGAGACAGAAACTTGCTCCCTGACTGTGAGGCTGACCCCAATGTCACCTCTCTCCTTGTTCCACGTCTGACTTTCCTTTCTGCGGTTTCCTTTTTAATAACTCAAAAGGTTCAAGCCAGCGTTCCCCCAGATATCATCTATGTCTGCAACCCCCAAACCCAGCTTATTAAAAACACTAAATGCTCAGCAAATCACTTTTATGAGCAATTGAACGCCAGCGTGCACGTGGGGGGCTCATGGGGAGCTCAGCTGACAAGCGGACGGGCTCCCAGGTTGGGGCCCCGAGTAGTGGGTCCCTTGCTTCTGCCCTGCTCCCACCCAGCCTGGCCTCTGCCCCTGCTCCCCTTGGCAGATGAGGTATTTCCATTCTTCTATCTCAGGAGGAAATGGTAGTTTATAGTCTGGGCACCAAGCCGTTTTATTTGCCAATATTTTCTCTTCTCCATAAGAACTGTTGGTTCATAACTTTCATTATTGCAGAATATTATTTACAGATCTCCGTGTAAGGGGAACCAGCTGGGGGAATATTTGCTCACACTGCCCTCCCCCGCCCACCTCCCCCCTCGTCTCTAAATAAACTCTCTGTTGATTCCGAACGGCAGCGTCCATCAGTCCATCAGCCTTCGCTGGAGCACCAGGGAGGAGCCCGTTTCATTCCTCTTTCGGAACATTTGCTCTTCATTCGCTGCCCTGAAGCCAGAGAGCTCTCAATATGTTCCCCAACACTTCTGCCTGGGACCCACTCTCAGTCACCCAAAATGGGTCCTGGTTGGCTGGCCCCTAAGCTCGGGCTGCAGCTCTGCATGGAGGTAGCCCTCTGCCCTGTTCCTTAGGGCTTCATGTTAGACAGTCTCCTGCGTGGGAAAGTCATACCTATTGAGGGAAGGCAGCGACATTCTTTGAAACCCATATGTTGAAGCTGGTACTCGGGCTCTGAGATGGAATTTATTCATACAAATCTCCTGACAGAGATCCAGATTTCATTTAAGAACCACTGACTTATCTCCACACAGGATTGGGCCCGCTAACATTTCCTCGTGGAATGGGGCGGGGCCTGTGAGGCTGCACCTTTCGCTGAAGACCAGTGGATGTTTAAAGCTTGCTGTGGGGTGGGTAGATAGATTCTCCAGTGGTGTTGGCCTGCTGGTGAGTTATTCACAGTCCTGCACATGACCCCTCAGTCACGCTCCTGTAAGTAACCATGGTGAAAGTCTTCAGGCCGCAGAAAAAGAAAAAAGAAAGAAAAGGAAAAAAAAAACGTTGAAAGAAGAGGCATCTTGGGTTGGGGATTTAGCGCAGTGGTAGAGCGCTTGCCTAGCAAGTGCAAGGCCCTGGGTTCGGTCCCCAGCTCCGGAAAAAAAAAAAAAAAAAAAAAAAGAAGAGGCATCTTTAGCTGGGAAGAGAGGGGGGATCAACAAGAGACAGAGGAGGACAAAGGAGGGTGGGGATGACTGACTATGGGGGAGGGTGAGGGTGGGGATGATTGTGGAGGAGGGTGAGCGTGGTGATGACTGTGGAGGAGACACATCATATCTACATTATATACACGTGAGACCCCACAAGTGTTGCACATCTAGCGCTATCAGCAAGCCAAGCTCAGCCTCTACCACTGTCCATTGAGCCCTATTTACACCCTTCAAACATCAGTGTCCTCCATGGGTCTTGCCTCAGCACGTGCGTCTGTCTCAGCCGACATCGCTCTGCCAGTCAGCCCGAGTCCACAGAAATGGCAAGAACCTGCAGCAGCCATCAGAAGGTTTTGGTGCGTTTCTCTCTATGGAGTCCCAACAAATGCAGCTCGATTACGCAATGTGAGGCGGACCAATACCCGTGTGTCCTTAGCAAAGAGTCCTTCATCACGTGCCCCTTCACGCGCTTGCTTTAGCAGAACGTCCTTTCTCCTGTGTCTGCTTCAGCCAAACATTCCTTCATGAGTCTGCCTTAGCCTTTTCACCTGTGTCCACTTCAGGAAAACATTCCTTCACATGTTTGCCACAGCCAAACACCATCCAACACAACTGACTTTCCAAAGAAACCTGAAGCTTCCACTTCAAATGTAGGCTAAGAGGAAGAGCAAGCCAGGACAGAACATTTTTTTTTTATACCTTCTGTTTCAACTCCTGCCTCCAGGCTCCTCTTGCCTTGAATTTCTGCCCCGATCTCCCTCGATGATGGATTGTGACCTAGAAGTATAATCGAAATGACCCTCACACTCACCCAGGTCTCTTGATCATGGTGTTTATCACAGCAATAGAAACCCTAAGACAACCCCTCGGGATGAAGAGGGGCGCTTTTTATCCTGAGTGTGTGGTGTTATTGGCAGCCCTCACACCCAGCCACAGCAACTCCCTGCTTCCAAAGCCTTGCCACTAAGACCAACCACAGTTTGGTTCACTTTTCTGCCACATTCCTCCCATCCAGAGCTCCCACCACCACTGCCATCCCTCACCACACATCCAATCAACCCCACGGCCACTTCCAGAAACTTCTGAGAACTTCATGCCGAGAGGGAAGGCTCTGAGTAAACAACCTAGTCCTAGTGACTTTGCCCCTCAAATCTCAAGAGGAAAGTAGGTTGAGGGGCAGCCAAGCTTCAGCTCTGTGGCCAATCAAATGTGTCCCAGAGGTTAGAAACACACACAGGCTCAGAACTCTTACCACCTCTGAAATGGCTGTGTCAGGGGAAAGTGGGGGCTGGGAGGGCGGGCTCTGAGTAGAGTCCCTGGAAAGGGGGCTGCCATGGCGGGCAAAGGCTGTGAAGGGGACCATAGATGTGACAGGCAGCATGGGAGTAGGGTACATAGATGATGGTACCTTAACATGTCACAGAGATGAGACTTGGAAAAAAAATGGGTCTCTGAAACAACAAAAAAAAAGCAGAATGAGAGGAGAGAGAGAGAGGAGAGAGGAGAGAGAGAGAGAGAGAGAGAGAGAGGAGAAGAGAGGAGAGGAGAGAGAAGGGAGAGAGGAGACAGGAGAGAGACAAGAGAGAGAAGAGAGGAGAGATAAGGGAGAAAGGAGAGAGGAGAGAGGAGAGAGGAGAGAGGAGAGAGGAGAGAGAGAATAGGAGAGGAGAGGAGAAGAGAGGAGAAGAGAGGAGAGAGAAGGGAGAGAGAGAGGAAAGAAGGGAGAGAGGAGACAGGAGAGAGAGAAGAGAGAGAGAAGAGAGGAGAGATAATAAGGGAGAAAGGAGAGAGGAGAGAGGGGAGAGAGAGAGAGAGAGAGAGAGAGAGAGAATAGGAGAGGAGAGGAGAAGAGAGGAGAGAGAAGGGAAAGAGAGAGGAGAGAAGGGAGAGAGGAGACAGGAGAGAGACAAGAGAGAGAGAAGAGAGGAGAGATAATGGAGAAAGGAGAGAGGAGAGAGGAGAGAGAGAGAATAGGAGAGGAGAGGAGAAGAGAGGAGAGGAGAAGAGAGGAGACAGGAGAGAGACAAGAGAGAGAGAAGAGAGGAGAGATAAGGGAGAGAGAGGAGAGGAGAGATAAGGGAGAGAGAGGAGAGGAGAGATAAGGGAGAGAGAGGAGAGAAGAGGAGAGAGAAGGGAGAGAGGAGACAAGAGAGAGAAGAGAGGAGAGAGAAGGGAGAGAGGAGACAGGAGAGAGATGAGAGAGAGAGGGAGAGAGAGAGAGAGCAGGGAGGAAGAAAGAGAAGGAAAGGGAGGAAGGGAGGGAGTAACCAGCTATGGTCTTGGGACAAGAGGAGAAAAGGTATATTTCAGAGTTGGGAACATCGGTTCTTTTAGATTCCTCCCCTAACCCTGCAGCTCTGCCTGTTTGCTGCAGGCTCCCTCTGACTCAAGGCCACGGCTCAGTCTACAGCCTGCTCTTCTGAGGACGACAGAAGCAGGCACGTAGCCAGCCGCAGTGTTTGCTCCCTGGAACTCAGTCATGGTTTGGATAAGGCCTGTTCCCTTCTCCTCAAAATGCATGAGTAGAAGGCCTGGATGCCCGTGCAGTAAGTAATGCTCAGACCTGGGACTTTGGGGAAGAGTTGCCTTCTTAGTCTCTACCTCCACTAGTGACCGAAGCAGAAACTTAAGGGTTCTCCACAAAGTCAGTCGTGTTGGGATGCTGTTTCACTGAAGAAGAGACATGCAAGAGGACACGATTCTTTGCCAATGGTAGGCGTGTATTGGTCTGCCTTACATTGCTCCATTTGTTGGGACTCCATAGAGAGAAACGTAGCATGAAACTTCAGGTGGCGTGCTGCAGTTTCTTGCCACTTCCAAGGACTCAAGCAGATTGGCAGAGTGATGTCAGCTGACACAGACTCACGTAAAAAATTAAAGTTACATATAGTCTAATCCAACCTAAGACCACCTACTCAGGAGATGACACTGCCCACAGTGGACTGGGCCCTCCCACATCAATCATTAGTCGAGGAAATGGCTCAAAGTGTTGTCCTAGACTTATTTTGCTAAGACAGACTTGAGTGCTGAGGCAAGGCACTTGGAGGACACATGATGTCTGGAGAAACTATAAAGAGAACTCCTTGGAGTGACGGGGAGGCAGGGGCTAAGCTTGGCTTGCTGATAGAGCTAGCTGTGCAATGCTTGTTGGTCTCAAGTCTTTGCTGATCTTCATTTTGCTGAGAAAGGCACAGCTGAGAGCTTCTCCTGGCATCCCTCCTGGTCCCTCCTGCTGACTCAAGCTGAGACTGAGGCCTGGCTGTTTCTGTTATGTCACGTCACCACTGCTGATTCGTGTTTGATATCCTGACTCTACCCAACTGGACTGCTGGCACATCCATGAAGTGTTTGCAAGTGGATGGAGCTACCACTGCTGACCTGAGAACTGAACTGATGATTTCCAGACAACGCAGATGGGATTTGCTCTGAAGAACCTTTCTAAACAGGTCCACTTCCCTGTATCCTTTCTTTCACACTACCTATGGTGGGCTAAAAGGGAGGTCAAAGTGTTTAAGAACCATCATAAAAAAATAGATGCTGAAAAAAATTAAAGTTACATATAGTCTTATCCAACCTAAGACCACTTACTCAGGGGATGACACCGCCCACAGTGGGCTGGGCCCTCCCACATCAGTCATTAGTCAAGGAAATGGCTCAAAGTTCTGTCTAAAGGTCAGTCTAAGGAGGCATTTTCATAACTGAGGATTCTTCTTGCCAGCTTACCCTAACTGGTGTCAAGTTGATAAAAAGTCTAACCACCACAGGGGACTCCCTGGCAGGACTAGGGAAGGGGTGACTCTTCTATCTGACTTTCTACCCTATCACCTGCTTGTGTCTCCCAGGAGCATGGGGTGTATCAACTTGAAGGGGAAATGGGAGATCTAGCTGGGGCCTCCCACTGATCCAGATAATTCCACCCATGGCCGTCCTACTGTACTGCTTTGTCCTTTGTGAGAGGGGAACCGAGGGGCGGGCAGTGCGGCTCTGCCTGCCCCAGTTGTGGATAAAAGAAGAGATCCCCTGGGAGGACCGCAGCAGTTTCATCCTCAAAGCTGGCTGCTGCAGGCCCTGCACTGTCTCTGGGTTGGCAAAGTTTCCCGTGACAGCGGAGCAGACAGCCGGATGTGGAAGCTCCGGGTGCTCCCGACAGGCTGTCAGGTGGGGGTGCAGAAGGTGGCTCTGTGGAAGCAAGGCGCCCTCGGCTATTAGATGAAGAGTGTATTTAGCTTCCTGGAGAGAAAGGGAACCGTCAGCGATGACCCGAGGCTGAGATCGCGTGTGGGTTGCTCTTGCTGATCTTGCTGAATGTCTTGTCTGGCTTTCAGGATATTATTGGAGATAACAGTCTGACTTCTTAGGAGTCTCAGTGGTAGGAGTCTCCTTCCCAGATGGATGGCTGTGGATAGGGGTGTCCTCTGGGCTGGTGACAGCGGATAGGGGTGTCCTCTGGGCTGGTGACAGTGGATTGGGGTGTCCTCTGGGCTGGTGACAGCGGATAGGGGTGTCCTCTGGGCTGGTGACAGTGGATTGGGGTGTCCTCTGGGCTGGTGACAGTGGATAGGGGTGTCCTCTGGGCTGGTGACAGAGGATATGGGTGTCCTCTGGGCTGGTGACAGTAGATAGGGGTGTCCTCTGGGCTGGTGACAGCAGATAGGGGTTTCCTCTGGGCTGGTGACAGCGGATAGGGGTGTCCTCTGGGCTGGTGACAGTGGATTGGGGTGTCCTCTGGGCTGGTGACAGTGGATAGGGGTTTCCTCTGGGCTGGTGACAGTGGATAAGGGGGTCCTCTGGAATGGTGACAGAGGATATGGGTGTCCTCTGGGCTGGTGACAGTGGATAGGAGTGTCCTCTGGGCTGTGACAGTGGATAAGGGGGTACTCTTGGTTGGGACTGATGACAGTGGATAGATGTTTCTCTTGGCTGGTGACAGTGGATTGGGGTGTCCTCTTGGTTGGACAGTGGATTGGGGTGTCCTCTGGGCTGGTGACAGTGGATAGGGGGTCCTCTGGGCTGGTGACAGTGGATAAGGGGGTCCTCTTGGTTGGAACTGATGACAGTGGATAGAGAGAGGTTTCTCTTGGCTGGTGACAGTGGATAGGGGTGTCCTCTGGGCTGGACAGTGGATTGGGGTATCCTCTGGGCTGGTGACAGTGGATAGGAATGTCCTCTGGGCTGGTGACAGTGGATAGGGGGTCCTCTGGGCTGGTGACAGTGGATAGGGGTATCCTCTGGGCTGGTGACAGTGGATTCCCTCGAGCACCAGCCACCCATATCTTTCCCACGAGGTACCTTTCAATCCTTAGTTGGCATGTTCCTTCAAAAGTGGCCCTGACCAGATTTCAGGTTTCCCTTCCTCTGTCCTGCTACAGGGCGATCCTGGAGACCCCCTTCCCTTCCATACCCTTGCAGTCTGTCAGGGGAGACACTTTCCATGTGTTGTTTCTTCTACAGCCCTGTGAGGCTCTTTGCTTGTCTCAGAGGCGACTGCTGCTGTCAGTAAGGAGTCCTAGCAACCCAGTGGGTCTGTTCATTCCTCATCTTTGGAAAGGAATAGGGAACCAAGAGGCCCTAAAGGGAATGGAGATGGGCGGTGACAGACAAACCCATCTTAGAGTCAGATGGGGAGGGTGGAGCCCACAGCGCCCTATGAGCAGAAGCCTCCCCTGACTTGGATGTACTCAGAAGCCTCCATACAGGTTGCACACACAGTTGTGGTAAAATGACCCCCAAACCCTCACTGAGGATACACTGGCTTGTCTGCCTGCTGGCTAGTGCTTGGGCCTGATAGGTGTCAGGCCTTCAGGCTCCCTCCATTCCCAGACACACAGACACACAGACAGTCTTCATGCTGAGGACAAATGTCCACTGAAACCAAGGAGTCCTCTTGGATGCTGTTTGTGGGAGATAAGGTTTGGGGGTGTGAGAGTGCACAAAGGAAGGAGAGGCTATGCAGGACTCACTTCTACCTCAGGAGAGAGCATTGTTGGAAAACAGGAAGGAGTAGAAGTCACCCCCTCTCAGGGACTGGCAGGGTTGGGGATAGCAGCCGCGTGTCCCCTCTTTTCCATTACAGCGTCCTTATTGAGATATAATTCACACCGTCGCATCTGCACATCCAAAATGCACACTTCATTGGCTTGTGGGACATCCACAGAGTTGTGTGACTGTCACCACCATCCATTTCAGAACAGTCTTTTCAACCTCCGAGAAGCAAGGCACCATTAGTAGCCACCCTCCATTTCTTCCCAGCTCATCCCCTGCCTCAGGCTCCACTCATCTAACTTGGCTTAGACATCACTGTAGCCCATTCTGGAGGCTAAAATGAATTATGTAGCCAGGGCTGGTCGTTTGCAAACAGAAGCACCATACCGCTCTGGTTCTGACTGGTGGAGACCAAGACACAGCATGTCTGTATCTGTCAAGGGCCGTTGGTGACCAGGTTTACTTGTGACCTCTTCCCAAAAGAAGTAAACAATAAAAATGATAATAAAAAAATGTCTGGGCTAGAGAGATAGCTCAGTGGTTAAGATCACAGACTGCTCTTCCACAGGTCCTGCGTTCAACTCCGAGCAACCACATGGTGGCTCACAACCATCTGTAATGGGATCTGATGCCTGCTTCTGGTGTGTCTGAAGACAGCTACAGTGTACTTATATAAATAAATTAAATAAATCTTTGAAAAAGAAAAAAAGAAAAAAGTCCGTCTGTATTATCTATATGCTTACTGGACCATGGTTCAATTCTTAGTGGCCTGCCCCTTAAATAGAACTGTTGGGCTCACTTCTTAAGTGTCAAAAGGGCAAAGTTTTTTTTAGGCCTCTTTTTAAAGACTTTACACACTTTGTGTATATCTGTGTGTGTGTGCGCGTGTGTGTGTGCATGTAGCATGCATACTTGAGTGCATGGCCCTCTAAGGCCAGAAGAGGGCGCTAGATCATCTGGAAGTGGAATTCTATAGGTGGTTTTGAGCCACCTGACGTTGGTGCTGGGAACCAGATTCAGGTCCTCTGGGAGATGTGCTCTGAGCGGAGCCATCTCTGCAGATGCACCAGGCCTCTTTATAAACACACCAAATCCATCTGGGTGGGCAGACCCTGGGACTGAACAGCCTCCCAAAGACCCCACCTCCTTAGTACCACACCAGAGGGATGAACCTTGCGGGGGACACAGTTCTGATTACACCATGTCATGTAGATAGAGTCATACAATTTGTGGTCTTCTGTTTAAAAATGACAGCAATTTTTTAGGCAAGAAACAAAAAAGGTCTATTCAGAAAAGAATTGACATTAAAAATAAATAAAACAGGGTCTGAGGTCTTCCAAACAAGCAAGAAGACAGTTCTAGGGCTGGAGCAAGGGACTGATGGGTACTGGGGGTGCCAGCTAGAACATCAGATCCAAAAGACCCTTCAGGCAGGTCTGTGAGGCAATAGTGACTGTCTTAGGGTTTTACTGCTGTGAGCAGACACCATAACCAAGACAACTCTCATCAAGACAACATTTAATTGGGGCTGGCTTACAGGTTCAGAGGTGCAGTCCATTATCATCAAGGCAGGAACATGGCAGCATCCAGGCAGGCATGGCGCAGGAGGAGCTGAGAGTTCTACATCTTCATCTGAAGGCTGCTCGGAGAAGACTGGCTTCTAGGCAGCTAGGATGAGGGTCTTAAAGCCCACAACCACAGTGACACACCTACTCCAACAAGGCCACACCCACTCCAACAAGGCCACACCCACTCCAACAAGGCCACACCCACTCCAACAAGGCCACACCCACTCCAAGACCACACCTCCTCTAACAAGGCCACGCCCACTCCAACAAGGCCACACCTGGACCAAGCATATGCAAATCATCACAGAGACAGAGACAGAGAGAGAGAGAGAGAGACAGAGGCAATTTTGACCACATGGAGGGGAAGAGAAGAAAGGAAGGTGTCGGTAGAGATTCAGGGCACAGGTTGTTCCTGTGCTTTCTGTGGTGGGTCCCTACCTGTTAGAGCAGGTCAGAGGTCAGCAGCGGCGGGAGATAATCAGCTTCTTGACATACTCCCTAGCCTTGTAGCAGAGCCTTCTCCTTCCTCCGTGTTGCAAACACTTTGGCCCTCCCTCCTGCAAGATGCTGACTGTGGCCCCAAAGATGTGTCACTAGAACCCATGGTGGGAGAAAAGCTCATGTTGGAATAAAGGGTCCTTTGGAATGTAAATCCACGACATGGGTCATGGGCGTGAGGGTTAATACTGTCAAATGGACAGCACAGGAAACATTCCCAGGTCTGTCTGTATGCGAGTGTCTCTGCTGGATTATTTGCATTGAGATCGGACAGCGGAGGGACACTGTAGGAATGTGGTGTATGTGTGGAGATCGTGGGCTGGAGTCTTGTACTTAATGGAAGGAGAAGGGAAGCTGATTCTTCTTGTGACCAGCTGCCTCCTGCTCCTGCCACCTTGACCTTCCCACTGTCATGCTCTGTTCCCTCACACCTCATCCCTTCCTTCCTCAGGCTCCTCTTGTCAGGAGTTTCACCTCAGCCAACCAGAAAGTAACCACACAGAGACCCAGCTGCGGTGGCCTGAGGGGAGAGCTCAAGAATGAGGCAATGAGAAAGAAGAGGTGAGCTCCACTCACCCACCCAGCCTGGCTGCGTGCTGTGGTGCAAAGGAACAACCTATGAGTAAGGACACTTAACAACTCCGAGGATCCCTGACTGCCCGTGCTGAGTCTCTGTGAGAGCTCACCTCCCCTGTCTCCTGACGACTGACTGGGCCTCCAAGACTTCAAGTTATCTCCTTTATGGGTTTCCTCTGAGGACAAGATCCCAACTTTCAAGGGCAGATCATGGTAGAAGACCATCATTTTGGCAAAAAGGGTTGTCTGCTGCCTGGGGATTGGGGGCCTGGGAAGGGGGTCTAAAAATCCCTCTCTGGATGCCCATCCCAGGTCTGAGGTCCCATCCTCCTCCTGGCTCTGGAGCCCCATTTCCCAAGTCTCTGGGATTCTGTCTGTCCTTCAACTTGTAGTCTGTACACACAGCTGGGCACTGTTCCTGGCACGGGAAACGAACCATTTGCTGGGTCATTCTTATTGCCTGCTGACTTTCCCAGAGACACTTGTGAGGAACAGTACAGCAGGAAGAGCAGCAGACTCCTGATGTCTATCGACGTGATTTACACGGCTGATGTAATGAGATGAGGATTGTTTTGGGGATGACAGTGTGATCAATATCATCATGGCATATTTGAACCTGTTTCTAGTTAGGGTGTGGCTCAGCCCTTGGGACACACCTGTAATCCCCCCTGGCTGGAACACACACACACACACACACACACACACACACACACACACACACACACACACACCCTTAGAATCTTTAATCCCAAACAATGAAGGTTGTGTTAGCACCCACGTTTAAAAGTGATGTCTAATTGAGTGACAGGAAAAGTGACGAATCGGAGAAAGATTTGACAGAACAGGATGTGCCCAACTCTCACGGGAACAGAGAGAGGTAAGGAAAGCTACTCAAGGGACAGGCAGACGGTACAGAAAGAGAGTGCAGTGCAGGAATAGGTAGGGAGTGGTCCTGATGCTTTGATCTGGAGTCTGTGTGTGAACAATGAAGGTCCTGTTCCCCAGTTGGTTCTTGATCGGTCAATAAAGATGCTAGCGGCCAATGGCTGGGTGGAAGAGGTAGGACTTTGAGGTTCCCGTAGGAACCATTGGCCAGTTCCCCGACTGGGCCTTGGGTAGCAGGCTGGAGATTAGAAAGGTAACTAAGCTAAGGAAAGATGTGGGGTGCTGACCGGGAGAAGGTAACTGGGCAACTAAGCTGAGGGCAGATTCAGAAGTGTTGAGCTGGGAGTGAAGGCAAGGGCACGTTAGCCACAGGAGGCTTAGAAGTGCTCGGCCATTAAGCTAAAGAGCATTTTATTATTTTTAAAATGATTTTATTTACTAATTATATGTATGTAGGTGAGTACACTGTAGCTGTCTTCAGACCCCCCAGAAGAGGGCATCAGATCCCACTACAGATGGTTGTGAGCCACCATGTGCATGCTGGGATTTGAACTCAGGACCTCTGGAAGAGCAGTCAGTGCTCTTAACCACTGAGCCATCTCTCTAGCCCCTAAAAAGCATTTTAAAAATAAGCTAATGTGTGTGTGCCTTCCATCCACAGACCCAAGGGAACCAGTAAGGGGACTGGTGGTGCGGTCCTCCCAGAGCTTAAAGCGGGGTAGTAGAAATTACATGGAATGAGAACATAGTAGCGTTTATGGAGAGCAGTGCAGTAGAGTTGAGAGCGAGAGTAGAGCAGCCCGGAGAGGGAAAAGGAGGTACTTTCCTGGGAGAATTTTATGGAGACATATAGAAGAGAGAACAGGCTAGACACAGGTAAAAGGCAGAACGAAACAGAGAATGAGGAGCCAGAAGATTAGAGCAGATTGTGTGAGTTAGTTTGAGGCCAAGCAGAGCAATTCAGTGGTAGAGAAAGAAGGCAGCTTGAGTCACTCGGCTGGAGAGGAGTTTCAGTCAGAACAGCTGAGTTGAACCAGCCAGCCAGAGTTCAGAGAGAGCTAGGAAGGGTGAGCTTATTCAGCAGCAAGTCTTAGAGGCTGAAAACATTCTAAGCCTAGGTTAGATCATACGGAGCTTCCAGGACTAGCCCTAGCTCAGCAGACAGAAGTAGTAAGCCTCCCAGATATGGCTACCACAGGGGAATGGAAGCTATTTTACAGTCTGATCACAGGTTCTTAGAAGGAGACACAGGAGATGGAGTCTGGAAGGAGGAGGGACTGTGGAGAAGAGGGTAGGGTGAGTCACTTTGAAGATGGGCGGGGTTGACCAAGTCAATGCCAGGTCTCAGTCCATGGTGTGGTCTTCAAAGCTCCAGAATGTTCCTTGCATCTGAGCTCCAGTGCCGCCTTCTGGGTCAGGTGGGCCAGCCAGATGCTCCCACTGTAGTATATGGTCTGGTCACCCATGTGGGAAACTGGGGGGCTGTCACTCAGTGACCTTGGAGGTTTAATTTTGAGAGAGCTTAATATGTAGCCCTGACTGGCCTGAAACTTGGTATATAGACCAGGCTGGCCTTCAGAACCGCCCTCTGTCTCCTGAGTGCCAGGACTGAAGGCACGCACCCTTTGAGGACTTTTGCTTAGAGTCCTCGGGGGAGGAAGAAGCATTTGTCTTACTGGGGTTCTGCCAAGTGCTCTCTTGCAGAGGGCAGTGGGCTCCCTGGCACCCAATTAGTCATGTGACTTCCTTTTTGAATGGAATGGGATGAACTCAGTGCTCACATGGTCCTCTGTTCTATCTTTGACCTCTGAAATGCTTCAAGCAGAACTGAGCATGGGCGGTCCCTCCCCTCCCCCGATGCCTTTTCCTACTCCCTTTGCCTGCCATGGTCCCAGGGTCAGGCGGTCTCAGAAACAGATGTAGAAAGAACCCAGTAGGAGAGCTACATGTGTAAACATATGTGAATTTCTGTAAGTAAGCATGTGCACATGCATGTACTTTTACATATGCTAGCATGACACATGAACAAACGTGCACACGAACACACATGCACAATGCAAACACGCGTCACACATACACACATGTGTGTGCACACATGTATAAGAATTCCCATATGTATGTGCATATGCACATGCATGTAAATATCTAGTGTTGCTAGGGGGAAGGCAAGGACCATCCCTCTTGGATCCTGGGTCTGCTGGCTGTGTTGACCTCTCCGGTGTATCGTCTTCCCGCTGCCACTGGCTACAGCACTGGGTGTGACTCATCACTACTACTGTAGTCCACAGAGTCCTTCTCCCAGCTAAGGAACCTTTAGGGTCGTAGACCTACTGTGATTATTCAGCTCTCGAGAAAGGATGACTTATCTCAGGTTATCATGGAAGCAAGCCTTATTCATCTTCCACTTCCCACCGGATCCAAGATACATGGATGCTGTTCTCACAGTTCATGGTTCAGGGAAATTTACGTTCAATTCCTTTTAACGAATGAGACAGCGGCTGTTTCATAACAGGCTGCATGGAGCCAAGGGATGCTTGTGTAATTTAACCACTAAAACTGTAACTTAAGTATTTAAACAAAGTATTCTGCGACCGCAACATCTGACCACCGACTCACAGGTCAGTGAAAGGTTAACCAGAATCACCGGGCAAGGTGTTATAAAGTGGGTCAACAGAAATCCCATGACTTAATACCCTGTGGATGAGTGGCTGTGCAAACGGGAGCTTCTTTCTAGAGTCTGTGAGCCCATGTGATGAGGTACCTCCACCTGTCTGCTGCCAACAACCTGTCAAAACCAGATCCTCGCCACTGAGGACAGAACAGGCATTCATGGCTGTGGACTCGGTGTGCCCTAGTGACTTGGGCAGATGGAGAAGTGTGTAGCTGGGCTACCCTTGAACCTGCTGAGCAGATGGAGAAGTGTGTAGCTGGGCTATCCTTGGACCTGCTGAACCAATGGAGAAGTGTATAGCTGGGCTATCCTTGGACCTGCTGAGCAGATGGAGAAGTGTGTAGCTGGGATATCCTTGGACCTGCTGAGCAGATGGAGAAGTGTATAGCTGGGCTATCCTTGGACCTGCTGAGCTGATGGAGAAATGTGTAGCTGGGCTATCCTTGGACCTGCTGAGCAGATGGAGAAATGTGTAGCTGGGTTATCCTTGAACCTGCTGAGCAGATGGAGAAGTGTGTAGCTGGGCTATCCTTGGACCTGCTGAATCAATGGAGAAGTGTATAACTGGGCTATCCTTGGACCTGCTGAGTAGATGGAGAAGTGTATAACTGGGCTATCCTTGAACCTGCTGAGCTGATGGAGAAGTGTGTAGCTGGCCTATCCTTAGACCTGCTGAGCTGATGGAGAAGTATGTAGCTGGCCTATCCTTGGACCTGAGGCCACCTAACTAAACCTCCTGGTGTTCTCTTGTTTGGTGCTGGAAGGCTTCTTAGCACACAGGATCTGCCCAGGCACTAGGAGGAAGAACATGGACCTGCACGTCACGAGGTGAGGACATACACATGTCACTGGAGCATCCGCCTATGGATGAACCATCCTTTTGTCTATTACCAGGTGTGTGAACTTGGACCAGCGTCAATTAATGTAAGCCCCGGTTCCCCCACTTATGGTAAGTGTCCTCATGTGAGGAGGACATGTGCTGGGATAAATGAATGTACTCTTTTTTTTTTTTTTTTTGGTTCTTTTTTTCGGAGCTGGGGACCGAACCCAGGGCCTTGCGCTTCCTAGGTAAGCGCTCTACCACTGAGCTAAATCCCCAGCCCCAAATGAATGTACTCTTAAGCAGTGCAGACACCTCGCGAAGAACCCAGTTATCACACTGTCATCAGCACCGTCATAGCCATTACTACCACAGTGGCCACCAGCATTGCCAGCATCGTCACCAGTATCAGCATCACCACCACCACCATCATCACCATCAGCATCGCCACCATCAGCATCACCACCACCACCATCACCATCAGCATTGCCACCATCAGCATCACCCCTGCCATCCTGGTTACCACGATGCACTGCCTGGCTCGGCAGTTGCCGTGGAGAGATTTAATCAAGTATTAGCATCAGAACCGAAAGGCTCTCTGGTTACCCTGGGAAATAAAGAAAATGTTATTTCTGTTATTATCTGCTAATATCATCTCCATTTCTGGCACACAACGCTGAAGCACAGAGAGGTTGTGTGCTCTGCCCATCGACACATAGAGGAGTCAGGACGGCTGCACTGGGAAATCTCCATCAAACACTTGTACCCGGACCGCTTGACTCTCGAAGGGCGCTAACTTTGTAGGGCGGCGAAAGCAAACCCGAGCATCAGAGAAATGAGATTTTGTGGACACCGTGTAGGGGACAGGATCTAAAACGGAGAGCGAGTTGGGTGAGATGTGGTAAAAAACGTGCTCCCGACTGATAAACAAAGATTGGGGGGCGTGGCCAGGGAGAGGTAGGGATGGGGGGCGGAGACCTCAGCGGTGGACAAGGTGTTTCCAGGCACAGGGCGGGTGCCCTGCTGATGCTCAGAGACCAGAGCCTCCGTTTCTCTCACTACAGCACCCAGTTCGTTATCTGCCTTTGTCTCCTGGCGTCGAGTAGCAGGACGTCAGTGTGGCCGTGTAAAGGAAACACACCACAGTACCACAAAAGGACCAAGATGCTCCTTTGGTGTCAGGATGACAGATGCTTCAATTAGCAGACAGGCCCCGTTTCTCCCCAAAATAGATAAAGATGAAATTTTTATAAGATCATGCTGTTTGCGTGGATGGTGGCGCTCTGTTCGAAGCTGTCGCTACGATGTACATTAAAATAAAGAACTCCCATTTCCGTGGTGGCTAACCATCCCGCTAATCACTCTGTGACTCAGAGTTGCAGATCGTCCGAGACCTGATTCCCGTCACCTGGGAGCCGATCCATGGTTGGGGATGTCACCCATGCAAGCAGCTCTCTGATACCCAGACATCCAGAGAAACAGGGAGGTGGGTTTTGAAGCTGTCATTTGGCAGAGGCTCGGGGAGGCATTTTTTGATATATTAAAATTTTCTTCTCTGCCTGGTCCAAATACTTACTTTGCGTTTTGCATGCTCGGTGTAAGGGCGGAGGAAACCTGACCTCTGCTTAGCTGATGAAGATGCAGCCCCAAGGCTCCACACTGACTCCTCATGGTAGGAGGGTCCCACTCTCTCACCACAGTGGGGACATCCCATGACAAAGGCAGGATCTCATTGCTAATCCTTCCTCCTCTGCTATCCATATTGAAGTGTTTTCCTTCTCCACAATGTAACTAACCCCAGGTTCCAGAAAGGCCAAGAGCACAGACATGGAGAGCTTCTAAAAGTGCAGAGAATCTCAGGTGAAACGTGGCCTGTTCAGGAGTGAGACGGAGGAAGGGAGGGAGGGACGGAGGGACGGAGGGGATAGGGAGGGAAGGAGAGAGATGAGACAAGAAAGGAGGGGTGAGAGGGACAGAAAGTGGAAAAGAGAGGGGTAGAGAGAGAGGGAAGGGAACAGGAAAAGAGGTGGGGAGAGGAAGACAGAAGGAGAGGGAGGAAGGCAGAGAGGAAAGGGAAGCTACTGGAGAGACAGAGACAGAGAGAAAGAGACAAAGATAGAAACAGTGAGTGAGATAGAAAGACGCCAGAGAGACCGTGAGATAGAGACAGAGAGCTAGAAACAGAGATAGATAGATAGAGAGAGAGAGACAGAGAGACAGAGAGAGGCAGAGAGAGACAGAGACAGAGACACACAGAGAGACAGAGAGATATACGAGAGACACAGAGGGACACCCAGGAGACAGCTAGGGCCTCCCGTTGAACTCTGGCGGGCTGGGCTGTGATTGACTCTGATTTGAGGCTGGCTTGGGGCCGTGGGATCATGGAGTATGTGGCTGGGGCACAGACCCTTGTGATGCCAGGCCTCTCAACGGGTAGAGGGCTATCCCACCCTCCATGACCACAGCGCTCCAACAGGCCTAGGTCAGCAGGGGTCCATGAAGAGCATGGGTCTGGGCCCCAAACTTTCACCACCCACATGATTCTTCGTGTGAAAACCATATACACGCAACCGCTAGCAGGGAATGTATCTAACACAGGGAATGGTGGGAACCTTAAATCTGTCAGTTTCCCTCTAGAAGGGTTTTTGTCTTTGATTTGGGTTGTCTCTGCTGTCACCAGAGGGACAGAGTCTGCTTGGGACCACAGACCAGAGACATTTGGCTCCTTGACCACCTCCCAGCATAAAACCAGCCTCCCAGAAGGGTGGGGCTGCTTCTGCTCTGCTCCCCGTGTGCACCCCTCAATCCGGCCTGCAGAGCCCTTGCTCAAGCTTTTTTTTTTTCTTCTTCTTCTTTTTTTTTTTTCCGGAGCTGAGGACCGAACCCAGGGCCTTGCGTTTGCTAGGCAAGCGCTCTACCACTGAGCTAAATCCCCAACCCCTTGCTCAAGCTTTATACAGGACATACCACTTGTTTCTGAGAAGCCCCTTGCCGCTGAGCATCACCTCGATCTCCTTCCTGCCTGTACCTCCTCAGAGCTCGCATCCCAGGCCTGCGCCTCCCCTCCGCGCCCAGTTTCAGGAGCTCATTTCTCAAGAGTTAAGAGGAAATAAAGGAGCGGGAGAGAACACCTTTTATCTGGTCAAGTTTTGAAATTAATAGCTGTTTTAAGCTGTTTTCCTTCCCTCGGTGCCAAGATTCCGCCTCTTTCTCCCCGCGCATCTGCGGAGTCCTGACATGGAAGGCGTCGCTCTTAAACAAAAGGCTTTTAATAAAGGAGATTCATCACCCCGGGCTTCTATGCAGACTGTCAGGCCCCTCTGTGCAGTGTAGGGGGTGGTGCAGGGTTTTGCAAAGTGCTTTCACAGGAGACTCGAAAAGATAATTAGAGCTGTGAGTCGGGAGACAATAGACAGAGACACCAACAGGAAGGAGGCGAGGGGGTGAAGGCTGGGAGTGGGGAGGGCTGGCCCCGATGTCATCCGTCCTGAATGGGAGACAAAAGCTGAGGGCTCTCACCTGTCTGCCTGCTGCACCTGCAGCTGAGAGAGCATCCAGTGGGAGGAGCTGATGGAGCCTCTCCCGCACCCACATTCCTAGAGAGCAGCTCATCCACTCTCTGCAGGGCCTCCTCCTGCCTGCAAGCTAGGAGGGACAGGCCGCTAGAAGTAGCAGGAGAAAGCCCAGGTCCTCAGAAAAGCCTAGCCACTTCCCCAGGACTCCCAGGTACCACAAGGCAGGGTGAGGTGGTGAGGAGGGAAGGATCCTCTTCACCTGCCGGGCCAGAAATCTACCCAGAAGGTTTCTATTTAATCCATGTCCAAAATGTGGGTAGCCAGCCACACATCAGGACGAAGGAAGGGACGTTTTGAAAATATACGGCAGGCAAGTCCTATGAGGCAGAGGGCTAGGGTGCCTTCTCCCCTAAGCCCAGCAACCCAGCATGCGGGTGGGCAGCTGAATCTGTACTGGGGCCAAGCTGTTTGAACAGAGGTGGCTCTGCTCTGTGCCCAGCGTAGCTTCTGCGTGAATCCTGGTCTCAGAGAGGCAAATGATGAAGCTCTGGGAGTAGCTGCTTGTGCTGGTGGTGAGGGCACAGGACACTCTGCTTTATTCCCACAAGATCAGAGGAAGGTACTGGGACATCCCGTATGGAGGACAGAATACCTAGAGCCCCACTGAGTGCATCAGAATTGGTAGGAGCCCCACTGAGCACAGCGGGACTGGCGGGAGCCCCACTGAATGCATCAGGATTGGTGGGAGCCCCACTAAGTGCATCGGGATTGGCGGGAGTCCCACTAAGTGCATCGGGATTGGTGGGAGCCTCACTGAGTATAGCAGGATTGGCGGGAGCCCCATTAAGTGCATCTGGATTGGCGGGAGCCCCACTAAGTGCATCGGGATTGGCGGGAGCCCCATTAAGTGCATCTGGATTGGCGGGAGCCCCACTAAGTGCATCGGGATTGGCGGGAGCTTCACTGAGTGCAGCAGGATTGGTAGGCCTTTGATGTCACATAACCTAGGTGGTGAGTCAATTCTGAGCTGACCTTGAGCTCAAATGTCAGACCACACATCTCTTCTCCCTGCACACAAAGACATTTCAGGACACTTTCTCTGCCCTTTGGCATTTCTTCCTACTCCCCACTCCTCCCAAGGCAGCACAGCTCATCCTGGCTCAATAAAATGCCCAGTATCATCACTAACTTGAATTTGGAAAGGCCGAGGCAGGCCCTGCAGGAAGAGCTGTGAGTCTGGAGTCAGAGCCACTGCATAAATTCTAAGAGAGGACTAGGGGCCTGCTGAGGTCTTGGAGCTCCCAGAGAGCCAGAACATCACCTCCTCGGGTGTCAGTACAGGGGGCGGGCAGATAAATGAACAGCCAGAGCCTATGGCTGGATGATATGTGAAGGTTTGAACAGGGCTGGCTGGGCTCTTCCTCCTGGAAGCACGCTGCCCTCTGCCTCTCTCCAGGAAATGTTTGTAGAGGGACAAGAGCTTCCCCATGCCTGAAGATCAGCATCACCTCACAACTGTGCTCTGAGTCTGTCCCTGTCTGCAATATGGTCAGAGCTGACTGATTGGCAGGTGCTGATGGAAACCCTAGAAACCAGGCAGCTCCATATGACTATTGGACTAGAAACTAGGCTGTTGATCCAGGTGACCTGTCTTTGCTACAGGTGACTAATCCGAACCCCTTCCTTGTCTGGAGGAGGACAAGGAGAGCTGACTGGCTTGGCTGGCGAAGACCAACAAGTTTCTTTATGCTAGTGAAGAGGGGTTGGTTCAAAGACTTGTAAGGGAGCAGCCATGAGCCAAGAGTACTGTGAGTCTGGGATCCGGCCGCTGGCAGGAGGTGGTCACTGACTTTCGAGGTCATAAACATCAGGCTCAGCCCTGATGTTCCTGAGCAGCCAGCAGCTGAGGAGAGCTGGTAGAAGACACAGCACTCAGATCTCTTTTAGGGTCTTAGTCTCTTAGTGTCCCACAGGGCCTCAGCAGTGGGTGGGCTGGCTGAGAGAGTCCCAGATGTACCCGGGACATGGAGCCTCCAACACCACCCTTGTTAGCTGAGGCTGGGATGGATTTACAGAAGCTGGTTCCTCATGCTGCCATTGGCCTCTCTACGCTGGGAGTTTAGAAGCATTTCCAAATGCCTGCCATGCTGTGATTTATCTGTGTTTGCTTACGAATCAAACCTAACGATATTCTATTTAATTTCCCTCTCTCAAATATCACGCACGACGCTTAATGTAAACCAATTACTACAATTTTGCTTTCTAAGAAATCAGGAAATGTAATCAAGGGGATGTGATTCGTTTGCTTCTCGTGAAATATTATGGCATGGTATCGACAGCAGGGGCAGGAGGTAGTCTGGGGAAGGCTGTGAACATGTGTGTGAGCATGCTCATGGGTGTGAGGCATAGCTCAGCCTATGTAAGCATGTATGTGTGCATGCATGTGTGTGTGTGCATGTGCCTGTGTGTGCATGTGTGTACATGCATGTGTGTGAGCCTACATGGGTATGTGTGCATGCAAGTATGTATGCATGGGCATATGTGTGTGCATGTGTGTGTGCACATGTTCCTGTGTGTGTATGTGTGTGCACACATGTGTGTGAGCCTGCGTGGGTGTGTGTGCATGTGAGTATGTATGCATGGGCATGTGTGTGTGTGCATGTGTGTGTATGCGCACACATGTGCCTGTGCATGCATGTGTATATGTGTGCATGCATGTGTGTGAGCCTGTATGCATGTGTGCATGCATGCCAGTGTGTGTGGGCATGTATGTGTGTGTGTATGTGTGTGTGTGTGTGTGTGTGTGTGTGAGAGAGAGAGAGAGAGAGAGAGAGAGAGAGAGAGAGAGATGAAGATTTGTCTAGGCAGCTTCACACAGTCCACATTCTAAGAAAACCTGGCATTCCATAGGCCTTCATAGTAAGTGTATCTACAGAGGCTGGTCTCACACTTGAGCTCAGAGTCTCTGGGTCAGGGGTGGAAGCAGATTTTCTTCTGAACTACAGATGAACATACATGTTGACAGGACAGAATAGAAGCCTTCTGATATGACTCACTTTTCTTATTACAAATAATAATCTTTCTCCTGGAAAGAGGGGTGAAGGCTCCAACCAGGAAGGGTGACTTCAGACTGTGAAAGCTGAATTAGTCTGCAGGATGGGAATGAAGGGGATGCTCTCTCCTTGGGGTGCCTCTCGTCAGGGGAGCCCTGGACGGTCCCTCTGCCTGCCCCATGGCGTGCTGACTGCATCCTGATGTACTAAGAGAGAGACAACCTTTCTAATAGATGGCTTGTCTATGTCCCAGGCTCCGCCTCTGAAGTCTGTCACTCCAGCAGGCAGAGAGGAATTCATTCCCACACTCCCTCTGGATATCCTGCTACTTGCTTGATGGCAGCCTCCACATGAAGGTTCAGGAATGGGAGCTTCCAGGCAGCCTAGAAGAGGCCAGAACAGGTAACCCACCTCCTCCTCCATGCCTACGGGAGTGTTTTCCAACCTGGGGATCTCTTCTGAGATACAAGATCCTGTCTTTGGAGATCACACATGATAATCCCCAGGCTTTGAGCAGGTCTGTCTTAGGGTTTTACTGCTGTGAACAGACACCATGACCAAGGCAACTCTTACAAGGACAACATTTAATTGGGGCTGGCTTACAGGTTCAGAGGTTCAGTCCATTATCATCAAGGTGGGAACATGGCAGCATCCAGGCAGGCATGCGGCAGGACAAGCTGAGAGTTCTACATCTTCACCTGAAGGCTGCTAGTGGAAAACTGGCTTCCAGTCAGTCAGGATGAGGGTCTTAAAGCCCATGACCACAGTGACACACCCACTCCAACAAAGGCCACGCCCACTCCAACAAAGGCCACGCCCACTCCAACAAGGCCACACCCACTCCAAAAGGCCACACCTTCTAATAGTGCCACTCCTTGGGCTGAGCACATACAAACCATCACAAGGTCTTTAACTTTTTGTTTGTTTTGGGAACAGGGTCTCACTATGTACATGAGGATGTCCTCAAACTCTCAGAGACCCTCCTACCTCAGCCTCAGCCTCCCAAATCCTGTGGTTAGAGGTGGGCTCCACTAACTGGGCTTAGGGCTCTAACTCTTTGTTTGTTTGTTTCACTTTGAATGGAAGTGAGAAATGACATGACCTCAATCACCTCTCTAGAAGGAGCCTTGTGTAACGGCTGGAGCAGCGGATCAGCATGCGTGACACTGAGGTTGACTGATATAATCCACCATCTTGTGGTGAGCATCTCCCGTTAGTTTCGAAGCCTTTGTCATCCCGGAGGAGACCCAGTCCCACTCCCACCCCTAACTCATTATGATGTGGGGTTCTTGCCTTTGCAAACTTAGACCTGCTAGTTTCGTCTGACCCCTATCTCACAGCCTGCACGCCCCTCCAAAGCATCTTCTGTCTGTCTGTGTCTTTTGTTTGTCTGTAGGAGGTGGCTGGGGGGCTTTTTGTGTTGAGTCACACCATGGAGACTCTAAGGTCGAAGATGTCTCATCTGGAAGTCCTGGAGACCCTCGGGAGCTGTGGCAGACTCCAGGGAGCCCTCATTGTTGAGGCTCTCTGTTTCCTTCCAGGGCAGGGTGACTCTCTCTGTGGTCTCCTTGGTGGATGCAGACAGTATCCTAGGAAGAAAAGTCATCACACATGAACCAAAGTGAGCCCAGATGTTGGGTGCCCTTCACAGCAGAGTGTTGTCTGGAGGTGCTGGGGGGGCGGGGGCTTAGGAAATGGATGACCTGATGCCATTTCTCCCGAATCTTGTCTTGAAGCAGAAAAACAGTGAGATTGATTTTGTGTTCTGCTTTCCCTGGATCCCCTTGGCCTCTGCAGCCTGAAGGTGGACGCTTGGATGTGTGGCAAAGAGAGCTCTAAACCAGGATGCTCTGCTCAGGACCCATCTGGCGGTTGTTGGCTCCCCACAACCCTGTCTGGAGTTTCTGTCCTCTGTGGAGGGGTTCTTCGTGCTTCCCAGCCTGTGACTTCTGAGGCCGAAGCCAGCATGTGAGTGTTTGAGCCTTGTCTGTCTGTCTGTCATCCCCTCCTTTCAATCAGTTCCCAGGAAGAAGAGCCTGCAGCCACCGAGGTCCAGCCAAAGCTGCCCCACCTTGGATACACTCCACCTCTGGGGTTGTTTGGAAAATGTGTTTCTACCTCAACTCACCCACTGGCGCTCCAGCCACCTCAACCTGACCTCCATCTGTGTCTTCTCAGGGTTCCCTACTCAGGGACAGGCTCAGAGGGGCTTAGGTTCATATGGGGGTTGTTGTGTTTTATAAGAAAAAGGAAGCCAGGAATATGTTTGATGGAGGCACAGATATGGTGTGTGTGTGGGGGGGGGTGTCTCTGAGGGCCCATGCTGAGGGATCCCTTCCCCCGAGGGACCAACCACACGATGGTGTGGTATAGTATAGTATAGTATAGTATAGTATAGTATAGTATAGTATAGAGTTTATTTAGGGTATGGGGAGGGGAGTTGATTGAGGGGAGAGAGAGAAAGAGAAAGAGAGAGAGGGAGAAAGAGAGAGAAAGAGAAAGAGAGAGAAAGAGAGAAAAAGAGAGAGAGAAAGAAGGAGGAGGAAGAGAAAGAAGAGGAGGAGGAAGAAGAGGAGGAGGAAGAAGAGGAGGAAGAGGAAAAGGAGGAGGAAAGGCCAGTCATAAGCGTGAGGAGAGAGAGGGGGAGGGGAATGGGGAGAGAAGGGACAGAGAAGGAAGAGAGAAAGAGAGAGCAAGAGGAGCAAGAGAGAGGGGAGGGGGCAAGCAGCCCCCTTTTATAGTGAGTCAGGCACACCAGGCTGTTGCCAGGCAACTGTGGGGCGGAGTCTAGGAGTGATGCCACCAGGGGCACCCTGGCTAGTGCCTGGGACCGAGGATTCTGCATCAGTACACATCCCAGGTGTGATCGCCCCTCTCCACTGTGACCCCCTCATGCCTCCTCACTGTGTTGACCCCCTCTTGCCTCCTCCCCACTTTGACCCCATCTTGCCTCTTTGCCATGTTTAAACCTCTCCCAGCTTTCCTGCTTCACTGAAGTCACAGTGGCCTCTCATAAGTACAAATCTTACCGTGTTACACCCAGCTAGATACCCTTCCAGTGACTCGCACTGAGCACAGGCTGTAGGCCCAATCTTCCAAGTCTTTAAACTCCTCCTGAGAACAGGCCCAGCCTGGCTCTGTTCGACCTTACCCTGAACCACCCACAGGGCCTACCTCCAAGTTCTAATCCCATAAGTTCTGCCCTCCGGTGGTGGTGGTGGCGGCCTGGGGCCCTGACCCAGCTCTGAGCTGTGGTCTCTATCCTTTTATCCCTAGAGCCCTGCTCTCCTAGGCACTTTTCTGGGTTACCCTTTGCACCCCTCTCTCTTCTTCACCTAGACCACGGACATGCATTGAGACCCTTCCTTGGCCCCAACGGTCCTTCCCGAGACAATCTTCCTGTCTCAGCCTCCCACATCCCCAGACTGCAAGGCTAAGTTGCCACTTGTGGCTCATAGCACTCTTAAGTAGCTACTGGTTTACAGATTTCTCTCAAACCTAGAAGCTTCTCTCTGAACAAAGACAAGGAAATCAAGTTCTATCCTGTCAGCCTATTTCCCAGACAACGAGGAAACCCCAGTCCTCTGCACCCATCTTGCTGCTTACCTGGTGGTGAGAGCCCTGGATGCATGTCTGAGGTGAGCCCTTGGGGCTGACAAAATTGTTCTGAGAGGCTTGGCAAGCTACCACTTCCCACTTTCAGAGGACCCAGAGTGGCTTCTGTTGGAACATCACAGACCTGCCAAGTATCCATAGGTCAACCTGTTATTTTTAATAGATTTCTTGGCAGTTTAGCACCAGGCCAAGGGAAGAACCAGCTAGAGGTCATCCTGACCCTGAGAATATCTGTTGAATTATCCATAAAGCCCACATTCACAGTGACACACCTACTCCATAAGGCCACACCTACTCCCACAAGGCCACACCCACTCCTACAAGGCCACACCCACTCCTACAAGGCCACACCCACTCCTACAAGGCCACACCCACTCCAACAGGGCCACGCCCCACTCCAACATGGCAACACATTCTAATAGTGCCACTCCCTGGGACAAGCATATACAAACCATCACAAGTTCTGCGCTCCACCAGAGGCTGGCTGTCCCAGGGATGGGGTCACATCTTTAAATAGCATATAGGCATCACGTATCCAGGATGTCCACTCACACTCCCAAGGTGTCCTCATGTCTAGTGGATAATGGGTGTAGTGTGACCCCTTTCTGTCTTTGCTGTTTTCTGGTGGCTGTCGCTAAGGTTCCCACCTCCCACATCGGCCTTTCTCTGTCCCAGCCAGGGGGCTCCCCTCTGAGGTCCCAACCTCCCTGGCCTCTTGCTTTGGCTCCCAGTGGGTCACCACACTTCTGTTCTATCCCACGCTTTCCTCTGTCAGACTCGCTGCCTTCAGTCAGCCAGCCTGTAACAGGGACACCACGGCCTATGTGTTAAACTTGGTGTGACTCGGGAGGGCTGGTGTTAAGGGTACACCCTGCAGGCTCTGCAGTCGTGATTCAGCAAGGAGGGGGAAGGGACGGGATGCGGTCAGGGAAGGAAAGCGAGAAAGCAGCACCTGGAGGACTGGCAGCTGTGGTGGGCACTGAGGAGCCACTGTTTTCCGTTACTGTCTAGGAAGCTCATCCGTTTTCTCGGTACCTCAGCACTCTGTTAGGACCACTTTCCCTCCATTCCCTCCTCTCACCATGCCTTCGATGGCTGTCCCCGGAGATCCACTGGGAATGTCAGGTGTTGGCCACCTGTTTCTCGCCCCTATGGGTGTGAGGGCCCTGGGCTTTGGATCCAACCTGGCAGCTTACTGGCTGTGAGTGTGGGCAGACGTGCTTTCCGCAATCTCCTTATTGACCTGAAAAGACGGACAGACAGACATCTGTGAGCTGTGCCTGCTCAGGCTTTGGAAGAGTTGCAGAGGCAGCAGGCGAGCGCTCCTCTTGGTGCAATGAGTTTTCCTTCACCATTACTAAAAACCTCAGCGGAGTGTTTGCTTCTGTGGGTGAGTCACCATAGCCTGGGTGTCAGACACCTCAACTCCACAGATGCCAGCTGCCACCCGCCCTGCGTGTCTAGCGTACCTGTAAGCCTCTGGGCGGCCACAGCAGGCACATGCAGACAGAATCGCACCACACTTTACTTTAAAAACAAAACAAAACAAAACAACAACAAAAACCAATGTCTTCATTTTAATTTTAGGTGTGTGGGCGTTTTGGCTGCGTCTGTGCATGTGCGCTGAATGTGTGCAGTGCTTGTGGAACTCAGGAGAGTGTCAGATGTCCCCAAACAGGAGCAATGGGTGATTGTGAGCCCCGCCATGTTGGTGCTGGGAATCAAATCCTGGTCCTCTGGAAGAGCAGCAAGTGCTCTTAACTGCTGAGCTGTCTCTCCTGTTCCCACACTGGACTTTCAAAATCTGGACTCTCTCCCAGGCTGGGGAGAAGGTAACGAGAGAGAGCCATTCCAGAAAGGTTTTGACACGCACAGAAGGTCAGACCTTGGTTCTCCCTGTGGCATGACTCTTCCAATCCCAATTCTCAAGCTCAAATTGAAAACTCCCAATCCCAACCGCGTGCTTTCGCTTCTGTGACCAAGGGAGATCAAATAGCCTCAGATGACAGGAATTTGTTCCCTCCAGGTTTGTAGAGAAGAACCTGATAACCCTGAGGGGAAGAGCCATGCACCCCACCTCCCCACCCTTCCCGGCACTTAGGGGGGTCTACTCTGTCTCTCTCAGAGTCCTGCAGCTTCAGGTTTCCCTGGCATGTGGCCACATCGATCCAATTCCTTTTATTTCCTCATCTACATTCTCCCTGATGTCTCTCCCTCCAACCCTAATGAGGATCCACCATAGTGTATTGAGAGCAGCAGGGAGCCCAGTCTCATGAGGACCCACCTCCATATAAGGTCACATGGGCAGGCACTAGAGAGGGAGGGCTTTAGCACGATTTTAGAAAGGTTACAGCTCAACCAATAACAAGTTTATGTTTCTCCGAGCGGTTGATGGATGCTCCAGTCTGCGAATGAGAGGGGCCGAGGGCACTCCTGGTAGCTCTCACGTAGGAGCCGATAAGTCCAGCCTGGATGTGAGCATCTACATCACTGTTGAGTCATTGCCATAAAGTAGCTGCACTTGTGGGTGTCTTCAGGGAGACGCGGGCATGGACTAAGAGTGCCAAAGTCACTGTGTGGAGTGAGGAAGTAGCCCTGTTGGCCCACCATCGGAGAGCAGAGGGAGGCTGAGCTTGGCTCGAGATGCGGTTGATGGGTGCTCCCATGTCTTTGAGGGCCCTCAGCTCCCCTCAGGGTGAGCGGTTTTCCCCTGATGCTGGCAGGTTTCCTGGCTCTGCCTTTCGCCCTCCTGCCTTTCATCTGCTAATTTCGCGGCGTTCGTTTTCATCATGAAAAGGTCAACTTGTCAGCACACAAATGTTACACTTAATTTGTTTTCTCCGGGCACATCCTATCCGTGATAATTCGGCCCAATTTTCAGTCATTTGCCAATGGGAGGGACCACAGGCAACAGCTGTACCTAGGACAGAT
This sequence comes from Rattus norvegicus, assembly GCF_021556685.1. NCBI lineage: Eukaryota > Metazoa > Chordata > Mammalia > Rodentia > Muridae > Rattus > Rattus norvegicus. The sequence continues at coordinate 170,399,311 of NC_141538.1, read as the reverse complement.
CACAGCTTTACCTCTGGGGACCCGCTGCGTGACTCTGGGGACTGATGTGGGGCAGGGGTTGACAGTGACTTTGAGACTAATTGTATTTTTTTGACCCCAAACATCTACAGTGGGAGTCACTTGGACTGGGGGGCGGGGGAGCAAGAGTCCTGGGTATTGGGACTTGAATGAGATCCCAGCATGGTGGCATCTTCTTGTATGTCAACATCTCCCACCCTGGTCCCTTCTCCTGTCTTTGTTCGTCTTCCGTTTGCTTCCAGGCTGACTGCTGTAGTAGAGGCTACGAGACCTCACCAAGTTCTCCTTCCCAGCTTCCTCTTACTCGATGGGAGGTTGTTCCTGAGCATTGCGTGAACCTGTCCTGGGGAGGCAAACAAATGTGGATTCAGGATTCCACTCAAGTCTGTCTTGGTGAGCCGGGTGAGTTTAACTGTTTACGTGAGTTTGGGTGAGGGGTCCCCTGCAGGTGCGTGAGCAGCCTGAACCAGGGATGGAAATGTCTCCTACTCCCTCCAGCAACTGTTACATATCTGCAGGATCAGTCTGGGTCTCATGACCCTTACTCTCCTCCATGACGGAAAACTCATAGGCCAATCGTATACAGATCTCTTGAGGATGATTCCTAGGAAGAGTAGAAGAGGATGCCGGCTGGGCTTTGCCAGGAGGACAGTGGACCTGGGGGATTGGCACGGTCATGGACAATGGGCTTCTCTGAGTCATATCTTTGGTTCTCACTCAGGTACTTCACAGACCTTGAGCAGTCTTCATGGCCAGCATTCATCAGAGCCACTGAACACGCACAGTCCTGGCACCTAGGCATGGACCGAGATGGCAGGGCTGCAGTGGAGTGGGTGGCAGTCCCTCCGTTGTCAAGTGGCATCATCTTTTGGGGGCTATCGTGGTTATGACCTGTAGTTCCTAACACGCTCCTGTTCAAGGTGCAGCTCTTCACTGCCCCCGTATTTCCCATGCTGCTGGCTGTCACCTGACCCCTGTGGCCTGTTACCACACAGCCGCTCTGTGTTGTCCTCACTATTCTTTCTCCTCTGGTGGTCCCCAGACCCCCTTCCCTGTCCCCCCCCCCACTGTGATAAACCCAACAGTGTTCCTGGTTCCACCCCGACCATAAAGCTCACCTTGAGTGCTGCTGTTATGAGTCTTTATGAGACTGAGGTGCAGTCCCCTTAGGGCTGAGTCAGTGACCCAGACAGGAAGGTTTGCTAACCACAGGGTTCTGCAAGGTGGGAATTCAAGTTCTGGGCCCAACATCTGGGGGAAGCTCCTGCTGTCAATCACAGTTGGAGCACAGAGCCTCGTATGGGAACAGCAGAAGGATTAAGGAGACTGTGTGAGCCTGCCCATGGGGGCACAGCTGTGTCACCTGTCACCTCCCAAAGTAGGACCACTGCTAGCATGAATGGGAATATTAGGGGAACCAACACCTTGTCCAGTTGTTCAGTCCAGGTGTTTGGTTCAGGTGTTCAGTTCAGGTGTTCAGTCCAGGTGTTCAGTCCAGGTGTTTGGTTCAGGTGTTCAGTTCAGGTGTTCAGTCCAGGGGTTCAGTCCAGGTGTTCTGTAACCCTTTCCTCACCTCACACAGGGATGGGAGATATTGGTGTTTCTGCGCCCACTGTTCCCTTGCATCAGCCTTAGTGCCTACAGAATGGCCAACCCCATAAATCAAGAACCACTGTGCACAGAGGGCAGAAGGCAGCTTGTCCCTGCAGCTTCTATTGCTCTCTGTTTCCACCAGTGGATATGGAGATGGTAAGTGTACTAGTGACCTCTCCTTTCCGGGCCCTGTTGGGACACATGTTATCCTATTTCAGCTGCGTGCCTCCTGAACACCCCTCAGGGGCTCAGTATGTCCTGCTCATTTTACAGAGGGAGCCCTGAGACCCCTAGGAAGTACAGTGAGCTACCAGGTTACACAGCATGCAGACTCCAAGAACAGGCTTGTAGGCACAGGGTCACCTGAGTGGTGAATTGGAGAGACTTTCTCCATGAGAGCTCCCGTATCCACTGGGTTGTGTCGGGGGAAGGCTTTGAGGATTTGGCTGGAAATATTGTTGCTCTCACATACCTCATCTACTCTCCTTTCTACTTTCCTACCCCAAACAGGGGAACTCCTTTCCTGTGTGCTGCAGGACTGAAGACTCTCTCCAGTGCAGGCCCGCAGGCTCTCACTGCCTGAGCCGCATCCTCACTATCAGTGAACTGAGCCTCTCCTTCCCTCCAGCCACACAGGCCTCTCCTTTACAGACTCCACCGCAAGCCCAGCAGGGCCCACTGCCCAGCCTCATGGTTCCCGGCTTTCCCTTCCCACAAGGCTCTTAGAGGTTGAGGAGAAACTCTGAAACTGGAGTCTCTGGGTGCCGGAAAGCTGGATTATTAAAACAGAAGGGCTATCCAGTTTCTCTGGCACCTCTGCCCACCTCTGCCACCCAATTTGCACTGGGCAGGTGGAAGGTTCCACCAAGGACCAAGGAAGAAGCTCAGGGACATTGCACCCGGGTACTTTAACTCATTAGGCTAAACGAAGGACGGGGCGTGCGCTGCTGCGGCCACAGAGTGGAAAGCTCAAAAGAACATCACCTAGGTTGTGTCAGACAAAGGGGGCCACTCAGTCCCAGGGGAACAGAACCAAGAGAACTGAATGGTAAAGGAGCCGCTCCACCCCACTTCCAGCTGACCTTCGCACAGCCTGTCAGACTCATCAAGCAGCATCAGTAGTGCCTGTCCCAGAGCCGGGCAGTGAGAGCGCAGCGTAGAGCGTTCACTACGAGCACTAGCCAAGGAGGTTAAGACAGCCTGGCTCCTCCTCTCAGGCAGATGTGCCAGCTGTGTGATCTGGGCAAACTATCTGATCGTTCTGTGCCTTGTCCCCTGGACTTGGTGCACTAGAGGCTCATTAAAACACGCATGGAAGAACCTGACTGGATTGGGGCTGTGACTGAGATGGCAGAGTGCTTGCCCGGCATGCACAAAGCCCTGAGTTGGATTCCCAGCAGTGCATACAGAAACCAAGCACACCATTTAAAACCTGTCATCCCAGCACTGGAGAGACAGCAGCAGGAGGAACAGAAGTTCAAGGTCATCTTCAACTACCCAATTGGTTGGAGGCCAGCTTGGGCTGCATAAAATTTCCTTAAGAGCCCTTGGGGTTTAATTAAGCTTTAAATGAGGATTTTTTTCCTCCCCCTTTGGTTGGTACAGGGAAGTGTCCCTTGCCTTGGGGGGAGGATTAGTGTCGGGTACTTACCTAGCTGTGGCTTCCAGACCTTGGTGTGCCGAGGGACCTTGTTCTGGAACCAGCTTTTCCTTCCGTTGGTCTTTAACGTATAAATGCTCCCTGTCAGCTGGGTTCTACTGAGAACTGAATGAGCAAAGCTGCCTGGAGCAGAGCATGCTGGGTCCAACAATCCTTGATCAGGAGGAGGGTAGTCACTCTACACTAAGGGACACTCCTCTCCTGTGACCTGTCTGGCCTTCAGAAACCCCGATATTGCCACAAGACACCTACCCTCCATTCCCACAGCGCCTCAGCTCTTGGGGACCTCGAAGCCTTCCTCAGTCCACCTCCCTGTGCAGGGGGAACATGAACCCCAGGTGGCGGGCGCAGAGGCAGCTGGATCGATAAGAAATGTCACCGAGTACGTGCTGCAGCCCCCGCTGGGGGCAGCAAGAATCCCAATCAAAGAATGTATCTTGTTGACAAACTGAATGTGAGATCAATTCTGAACCCCTCGGAAACTAGTCGTCACCTGCAGAATACAAATTAATCCAAAGAGGCAGATGTGGCCAGTGACAAGTTCCCTTCCTAGGTGCTGGGTAATGTGAAAAAGTCCATGGGGTTCTCATCTGCAGCAATCAAAACCCTGTGGGGAGCATCCATCAGGACTCCAAGGCCAGGTGCGCCCTGCCTCGGTCTCCCCGCCCTCTTCTGCAGCCCTCATACTTCACAGCTCACCGAGAGGCAGTAAATCAATAGAAATATCTTTGGTGGGAAGGTCCTTGGTTGCAGGGTAATAGGTGTGCTGATGGGTCCCCTGTTAGGTGATGGCTTGTCTCCTAGGACTGGATTGAAGGACTGATGCTACCTGGGCCTGCAGCTTGCTGGCTCCAGCGCCAGCCCTGACTGCCAGAGGGAGGCCATTGTGATCCTAGCCAGAGCCCTTGTGTGGGCGCCAAGGCTTCCAAGTCACATGGTGGTGCTGCCTGTCCAGTATCCCGGCAGTAGCTTTCGTTTGTCACAAGAGATGGAATCTTTCAAAAATAACCCGTGTGTGCGTGCACGGCTCCGGTTTGCAAATGTCTTGACACTGCCAGCCTTTAATTAGCTGTGCTTTGCCATCAGGGATGCTGCAACTGCCACTTCCCAGGCTGCAAATGACATCGTTGAGTCACCAACAGCGAGAGCAAAGTGTGAGCTGGGAGGGGGCCTGGGTCACCTCGGCCAGTGATAATCTGCAGAGCCCAGGGATAGCAGCCCTGGCTGAGGTCACAGGATGTAGAAGGCTGGCCAGATCTGGCTGCTGGACCTGATGAAGCTTTGTCCACTGCCTCAGGTTCTGCAGTCTCCAACGCCAGCTGCCATCCTCAGGGGCTGAAGAACACACACACACAGAGAGAGAGAGAGAGAGAGAGAGAGAGAGAGAGAGAGAGAGACAGAGAGACAGAGAGACAGAGAGAGAGAGACAGAGAGAGAGAGACAGAGAGAGAGAGACAGAGAGACAGAGAGGCACACAGACACACATACAGACACCCAGACACACACACACACACACACACACACACACAAATACACAGAGATATGTATATATACACACACAAAGACATACACAGAGGGAAAGAGTGAAAGAGGGAAAGCAAGAGGCACACAAACACACACAGAGACAGAGGCATATACAAACACACACAGACACAACCCTACACACTGACACTCACAGACACACATAGACAGACACACACACAGAAACACAGAGAGACACACACAACCACATACAGACACACAGAAACACACACACACAAACATACACATAGACACAAAGTCATACAGAGAGATAAAGAGAGAGAAACACACAAAGACACACACAGAGACAGACACACAAACAGACAGACACAAAGTCAGAGAGAGAGAGAGAGAGAGAGAGAGAGAGCGAGAGAGTACAAGAGGCCCCAAAACACACACAGACACACACAGAGACAGACACAGGCACACAAACACTATCACTGGGTGTGTTCTAAGCTATTCTAACCTTATGAGCTATCCAGACCACAGCCACAGGCCCCGTGCTGCTCACAGTTTGAGTCTTGTCCAGTCTTGCTCTGCTCCAAGTGTGTCCTTGAGGTGAACTCCCTTGGCGGCGACTCCTCCCGCCCAAACTCACGGTGACCGTCTTTCTCTTCCTCCATCTGCTTTGTGGTCCTTCTTCTCCTGAACCCTTGCCTGTCTGATGGCCAACTTTCTCTCCCTGGCTCTTCTCCTTGGGACCCCTGGCTGGGATTGGAAGTTCAGCCTTCTTCCCTCTTCTTCCCAGGTATAGGCCAGTCAGCCGTTTGTTTACCAGCCATAGACAATGGAGGAGCATCCTTTACACCACACTGATACAGGAGGTTCCTTAACATTCATGACAGTGCCTGTGTCCTGACTGTAACTAGATTTCAGGGCACAGAAATCAGCATCTGAATACACAGTGCACAAGACCCTCCTACAACACACACACACACACACACACACAACCACAGATACACCCTCACACACAGACACACAGGCACATAGAGAAACATATACAAATGCACGGAGATACAGACACAGACAGACACACACAAAGCCATGGACACAACCATACACAGAGACACACAGATATATACACACACAACCATAGACACAATCACACACACAGACATACACAGAAACATACACAGACACATGGAAAAAAAACACACAGACATTCAGACACAGACAACACACAAAGATACACACACATACAGACACGCAGATACACAGACACAGACACATGCAGAAACACCTATGCACAGACATACAGACACAGAGAGAAACAGACATACACACAAACACATAGACATACACACACACACACACACTCATACACCCCCCCACACACATGCCCCACCAGACTGACTAGAATTTGGAGACTGGTGTCTATTCTCAGAGGTCTATGTGAAGATCTAAGCTGTGTCTTCAATCAGTTTTCATTTCCCTAATGACCCGTGATGTTGAACATCTCCTTACAAGTCTCTGGACCTCTCTGCTTCTTTGGAGAGATGTGCATTGAACCATCGCCTGATTTCTGTCATTTTTGAATTAAGGAAATGGGCTTGTCTTTACACAGGAGTTGAGGGTCACAGGAAAAGGAAGATTTCCCATAACCCCATTCTCCACACAGAATGTCGTCAGTGGTCAGCCACGGGTGCTGAGTGTGTCATCCTACCCGAGGCTCTCGGGCCACATCAGGGCCTCCAAGTGTGTCTTCATCATTTATTGTTAGGGTGCTTTGGTAAATACGCATGGTTACGGTGGTGTTAATCTTCTTCCTCTACTCGACTTGGTTTAGGATCACTTAGGAGATGCACTTCTCAGCGTGTCTGAGAGGGTGTTTCCCGGGAGGTTGACTGAGAAGGGAAGGTGGTGAACAGAACCACCCACACGCTGGGATCCTGAGCTAAATACAGAGGAAACGTGCACTGAGCACAAGCACCTGCCCTCTCCACCTCCTGGCCGCATTGCTCCCTGCCAGAGAGACTGAACCTTCAGCTTTGAGCCCAATATCTTCCTTCTTCCTTTAATTCTTTCTTTCCAGGAATTTTGTCCTAGCAGTGTGAAAAGTAACAAAGATGAAAACCGGATCACGAGCGAGGTCCCTCAGCGATTACCCTCACTGTGGTTTACGGACACTTATGGACTCTTCACTGGTGTGCTGAAATAACGTGGATGGGCTTCTAGCGGTGCGCAGGTGAAACCAAGACGTCTGTAACCAGAGCTTAATGGGCCATCCTGGTGGGAATGTGGGAGACCAGAATGCTGAGAGAAACGTGGTGGGCAGAGGCCTGGATACTGAGTTTCAGAGGGGATCAAGGGCCAGGTCAGAAACTAGGCTAGAGGCCATTTGGGTTCATATTCTTTCAAACAATCTGGCTTTACTCTGCTGGTGTCCCGAGAGCCTGAGTTGGCTGAATTCAAAAGCAATGGATTAATTCACTTGACGGAGATCATTTCAATTTTGGTTGGGACAGCCATGCTTAACTGTTCACATATCTGAAGGAGACGGAAGGGGAAGGAGGCAGGGAAGTGAAAAAAACTTTAGGGTCCCTTGGAGAGTCCGTTGTGTTGGATGGTGTTTGGCTGGGGCAAACACATGAAGGAGTGTTTTCCTCAAGTGGACACAGGTGAAAGGCTAAGGCCAACCCATGAAGGAATGTTTCGCTGAAGCAGACACAGGAGAAAGAATGTTCTGCTAAAGCAAGCACGTGAAAGAACCCGTGATGAAGGAGTCTTCGCTAATGACACACATATGTCCACTTTACCTTGTGTAGTTGAGCTCCATTTGTCAGGACTCCAAAGAGAAAATGCACCAAAAATCTTCTGGTGGCGTGCTGGTGTCTTCTTGCCATTTCTGAGACCGCGGGCTGATTGGCAGAGTGATGTCAGCTGAGACAGATACATGTGAGGAGGCAAGACCCATGCTGAAGCAAGATACATGCAAGACATGTGGAAGACATGTGATGTTTGGAGGGTATAAATAGGACTTCACAGACAGTGATGGAGGCTGAGCTTGGTTTGCTGGTACCAAGCTAGCTGTTGTGTGCTTGTTGGTCTTGCTTCTTCACTGATCTTTGCTTCCCTAAGAGAGGCACAGCCAAGAACTTCTGGTGTCCCTCCTGGTCCCTTCTGCTGACTCAAGCTGAGGCCGAGGTTGGCCGTCTCTGCTAGGTTGTGTTAGCTGTTGCTAACCTGGCTGTATTGAACTGGACTGCTGGTGTGTCCATGAAGTGTTTGTGAGTGGATCGAGCTGCTGCTGCTGACCTATGAACGGAACTGCAGATTTCCAGACAACACAGATGGGAGTTGTTCATTTCTAAGCAGGTCCATTTCCCTTGTGTCCTTCCTTCTCTACTACCTCTGGAGGATGGTTGGGTAGAAGGGGGGGTCAAAGCGTTTAAGAACTCTCATTAAAAGTAAGTTTTGAAAATATTAACATTGCAAGAGGAGAGAGAAACACACACACAAGTGGGGAGAGGAGAGAGAGAGAGAGAGAGAGAGAGAGAGAGAGAGAGAGAGAGAGAGAGAGAACAGAGAAAGACACTGAGAGGGGGGAGGAGAGGGGAGGAGAGGAGAGGAGGGGAGAGAGAGAGAGGAGAAAGGGAGAGGAGAGAAGAGGGAGGGGAGAGGAGAGGAGAGGAGAGGAGAGGAGGGGAGAGAGAGAGAGAGAGGAGAAAGGGAGAGGAGAGAAGAGGGAGGGGAGAGGAGAGGAGAGGAGAGGAGGGGAGAGAGAGAGAGAGAGAGGAGAAAGGGAGAGGAGAGAAGAGGGAGGGGAGAGGAGAGGAGAGGAGAGGAGAGGAGAGGAGAGGAGAGGAGAGGAGAGGAGAGAAGTGGCTAAAGAAAGAAGTGGAACTAGTCTGAAGTCACGTGGGGGTACTGTAGAGAAGGCAGCTGTGCTTGCTGAGGAGATAAGATTGGTGAAGGAGAGGAATTAAACTCTGCATGGGGACAACAGGAAAGGGATCCTGAGGGTGAGGTCCACTCCCCAAAAGCTCCAGCTTAGGATAAGGATCATGCTTCTGTAAACTTGATATTTCTCTCCTGCTCAGGCACCTGCCTGCGACCCTCAGCCCTCAGCCCTTCATTTCGAAGCAATATTGCACTCTTTTGTTTGTTTTGAAGCTCAAGCGCTTGTGTGTGTGTGTGTGTGTGTGTGTGTGTGTGTGTGTGTGTGTGGTGTGTGCATATGTGTGTGTGGTGTGTGTGTGCATATGTGTGTATGGTGTTGTGTGTATGTGTGTGTATGTGTGTGTGTGTGCGTGCGTGTGTATGTTGCATGTGCCTGTGTTCATATGTATTTACATGTGTGGAGGCTAGAATTTGGTGTCAAATTTCTCCCTCCGTTCCTCTCCACCTTACTTTTTGAGACAAGACCTCTCTGCTGAGGACTGGTTGGGGGCAGTTGGTCTGACTGGATAGAGGGGTAACCAAATGGGATCTTTTTTTTCAAGTGGAGGGCCCTTGATAAGTAGAATGGGGAGTCCTTCGTGGGGTTTTGGGGGGCCTTGTGGATGTGAAGGAGTCAGCATGGTATTTTGGGCCTCACCAGAGGCATCAGTGCCCTGAAGGGTGGCTATGTTCTCCAGCCATTTCAGTTGCATCTCATCTCCATGGTGAGGAACCGGGATGTCTCTAGGCCTTACCAAACGCCTGACTGAGCAGACGCTCACAGGTGCCTTCGCTGGGAGCCACCCATTTAGGTGCATTCAGTAAAGTCAGGACGCAGGAGCTGACTGACCACAGAGCGCCTCCAGATGCATTTCGCTCCCACCAGGTTGGAGGCAAACTTCCTGATCGAGGCTCCTGGTCCTGCTGCATCCGCCTTTACCACCACGATCCAGGCCATACCCTTTAGATCTGTTCATGGTTCTAAATGCAATGCACAGCCCCGGGGCACAGAACCTTGTCTCTGGCCCACCAGAGCCTTGCTGGCTTCTCTATTTCTGCAGGCACTGCCTTGGACAGACTCCCTCTCGGGGCCCGGGCTCACTCCACAAACCCCACTTGATTTCAGCATCTGTTATCCCTTGAGCCTCAAGGTATCTGACACCTAGGAAAACTCCACTTGGTTCTAAACCAGATCCTCCAGTCTCTGCACACCCAGGACTCCCCCAGCATGTGCGCACAGATCTCACCACGGGGTCTGCCCTGTCTTAGATCCTGAGCCATGGAAACGACCGTGGCCCTCTCCCTGTGGTACCAGGTCACAGATTTCTCTGTTCTGATTGGCCAGGAGTTACTCAGAGATGCTCTTCAGCTCTGTCTTCTGCAAGCCTGGGCTGTTCCTCCTGGGCGTTCTCTTTCCTTCTTCCCGGGGAGCCATTTCCAAGGTCCACCCCTGAAGGCTTTAAGGGTTTCCACAGGAGAATCATGGATATTTTAAGCTCAGAGGAAGTTTCAAAGCCTTGGCATCTACTTCTGTGTGGACTGTGTGCTTGGCTTTGCCCACTGAACTGCTAACGCCTCGTGAGTCAGATAGGGTCATACATTTCTTTTTGTCCCAATGGTGGGAAGCCGAGAGAGCTGGTTGCACAGCTGGGCTGGTGGACACTGCCGGGGTCAGAGGTCATTGCGCTTACCACTGCTCCGCTGCTGGTTTGCCCTGTGACCTCGGCGGGTCACTGCATCCTGAGCCTTATCCTCTTCCCTCCCACAGCACAGCCCCTCTGGGCATGGGATTTCACGTGCATTGCTTGACACAACTGGGTTTCCTAGGACACTCCTTGTGGAGTTTCTGTGTCCTCGGCTGTCCTACAGATCATGTGGCAGCAGAAGCATCACATCTTGATGCTTCTGTCTGACTGTGTGCTTCCTCACCCCACACTGGCTCTCGGGTGAGTCTGACTGTGTGCTTCCTCACCTCACCCTGGCTTTACATGTCTATCCCAGAAGCTGGCAGTGAATCTTAGAGCCTTAAATGCAGTGAAGTCACTGTTAAGGCTGACTGTGGGTCACACACCCGCACCACCCATCTTGTATTGATTGTTCTTGCACATGACAGAGCAGGGCTTTCCTTCTTACCTCCCCCCCACCCGCCAAGGGCGAGTTTCTGGAAACTAAAGGGAGCTTTATTGTTCTTGACTTAAATCGATGTCGCCGCCTCGTACAAAGCCAAGGTGGGGGCGAGGATAACAGGTCCACAAACATTTTTCTTTGCCAAGTTAAGCTGACCTCTAGGGATGCGTGCATCTTAGCTCTCGGAAAGCCAGCTCTCTCTAAAACTTGTTTGCGAGAAGTTTCTGTGGGGAAAACTTTTTTTAATAAAGGGCTTGCAGAACGAGACGCATTCAATTTCCTCCAATTATACATGGAAAGTAACTTTTGTTCACTGGCTAGTTTTCTCCTTTGCCTCGGGTCTTTTCGGGGGATGGGTTTAACTCAAAGCCTGTGTATGGGAGAAGAGAAGCTTTATGTTTTCTTGACTGAGAATAGCTCGCAACAAATTAGAAAGAAATGAAATATTCCCGCAATACTTGGGCCTCCCACATTAGCAATTATGTCTCCAGACTTCCTATATTGCAGAGTTGTTTTTATTTCCCATCTCCCAGCTCTGAATCACAGGCTTTGGGTTTGTTTGCTTTTGACTGAGATTCCAATCTGGACCCATGAAGATCTGCAATTATTCGAGGCTGGGTGACCAGGTCCCAAGCCAGTCAGGGGGGACTCCTGGGGTATGGTGTTTAAGGAAGTTCTCATAGTGAGTGGTGACTCTGCACTTACAAGGTCTTGAACGGTAAAGTCACCTTAAGAGTATGGTGTCTTCTCACTCTTGCTCGCACCTGTCCCAGCCCCACTGAAGTCCACTGAAATGACCGTGGGTTACTTTGGGATGGATTTGACCAACTGACTAATCCGGCCCCACCCTGCCATCTTTGGTTTGCCCAGGTTGACCCTCAGAATGCACAAGTTTCTAGGAATGGCTGGGGAGATGGGGGCAATTTCCTACAGCAGGATTTGTGTAGGGTAGGTCATGAGTTAAAAGAATAGGCTGTCGCCCACTGTGGTCCTTTGAATGTGCTTGGCCCATGGGATATGACTCTATTAGGAGGTGTGATGGTTTGTATGCGCTTGGCTTAGGGAGTGGCACTATTAGAAGGGGTGGCCTTACTGGAGTGGGTGTGTCACTGTGGGCGTGGGCTTTAAGACGCTCATCTTAGCTGCCTGGAAGTCAGTATTCCGCTAGCAGCCTTCAGATGAAGATGTAGAACTCTCAGCTCCTCCTGCACCATGTCTGCCTGGATGCTGCCATACTCCTGCCTTGATGATAATGGACTGAACCTCTGAACCTGTAAGCCAGCCCCAATTAAATGTCTTTTATAAGAGTTGTCTTGGTCATGGTGTCTCTTCACAGCAATAAAACCCTAACTGAGACACACACATTATGGCTCTCATGCCCAAGTTTCACAAGGAGGTATGAATCCTTCAAATCTCAAACATAATTTCATTTGGGATGGTGGTTAAAGTCTACTGCAGGGTGATCCCTAGTCTAAACTCCCACTTTATCTATCTATCTATCTATCTATCTATCTATCTATCTATCTATCTTCCATCTATCATCCGTTAATCATTCTATTAATCATCTATCAATCTCCCATCATCACCACCAATCTATTGATCTACCATCTATCAATCCTATCTATCTATCTATCTATCTATCTATCTATCTATCTATCTATCCTTCCATATATCTCTATGTCACACAATACATCTGCAAGAGGATAACTTGCAGTTGTGAGACCGAATGCTTGCTCTCTTAGGAGTGCAGGCTTAGCTGACATGCCCAGTAGTTCCTGTGTGTTTGCTGGGTGGCACTCACTGCAGGTCTACTGCTCTGTGTGCTGGGGCTTCGGTCTAAAGCAGGGGCTGCCCCAGAGCTCACGGTGGCAGGTCACAGCTCTTACCACCTGTCCTGGGTTGTCCACACACCACTAGTGGCCAGTGGTTCCCAGGGTGAGAGGTTTAACCTTTTCCCATCTGTTTCTGGGTTTTGCCCTTGATCCGCTGGAAACGTCAAGTCAAAAGCAAGTTGTGATGTGGGGGCAGGTCCCTCATGCTAAGTACATAATGACCATGTGAGGGAGACTTCTCTGAACTCAGTGCTCAAAAATCACAAGATGGTTGAACTGTGGCCATTTGCATGTGTCTGGGGAAAGGCTGGTGTGATTCTGGAAGCCTGGTGGGTGGTGACTGCAGTTCAAAGTTTCTGCTTGCTTCCATCCGTCCGTCCGTCACATTAGAAATGGCAGAGGATGAGTGTGTGGCCGGTCCGAGGGGCTCAGCTCCAGTGGGCTTTCCTTTGTACTGGGGACAGTGAGCCTCCGGGGGACTCAGTAATTCCATAGAGACCACCTTCCTGCATGAGGTCCCCATGCTGTTGCTCAGGGGACAAGCACCTCGGGCTCCTGCCTCCTCACAGCAGATTCCCACTGAGGAAGCATCGTTCTGTTTCCCTGGGATCCAGGTAAATTACACTTGGCATCCCCTGGTGAAGCCAGGGCCTCCTGGAGCAGCGTGGTCCTTCCGTGCCTCACCCTGAAAATGACCTTGTGGCAGTTCTTGGTGAAAGTCACAGTGATGAACAGAGGGAGAAGTGTGGCCTGACCTGACTCAGATGTGGAAAGAGCTGCCCAGGTTCCCCGGGGGTCCACACCTGAGGATCCAAGGTTGGCACCGCTAATCCCATGGATCCTTAAGTGTGAACTCTGGCTGAAGAGCAGTCTTCTCCCTTGAGTTTTTTTTTTTTTTTTTTGGTTCTTTTTTTTTCGGAGCTGGGGACCGAACCCAGGGCCTTGCGCTTCCTAGGTAAGCACTCTACCACTGAGCTAAATCCCCAGCCCCCTCCCTTGAGTTTTTTGTAAGCAGGGAGATCCAGAGCACAGGAGGGCAGCATCCATCCCAAAGAGTCAGGAGCAGCGGCTTCCGTGTTCTTCACATGCCAGGCACTGCTCAGCTGCCGTGCCCATCATGTGGCACACTGCGCTGGATCTGGTTGCAGTGTTACCCACCCTTGTGCATGAAGGGAAGGAACTCAGACTGCTGAGGGGTCAAGGCCAGGGCCATCGGCTGGATGGTGTACGAACGTGAGTTGCCTTGGGGTCCGTGTGTCTCCACTGTCTGTGTTGACCTCGGGGACCATTGCTGGTTCCCTGACACCTTGAAGTGAGGCAAGCTTGAGTTCAGCCTTTTCCTCAGGGGTGCACTGTGCCTCTGAGCCATCTACTGACTGGAGGCATGTAGATCTGTAGGAGGTAGGACAGCACAGGCACTGGCTGCCTCTTGACGAGGACGGCCTTGCTGGGTCTCCTTTTCTCTTCAGGTCAGTAGTGTCCCTCGGGCTGCTGTGTTAAATCCTCAACCCTTTTTGGCTGCTTGAAGACTGGGAACTCATTCTTCACAGTCTGGGGTCAAGGCTTGCTCCGTCTGATCACACAGAGGAGGTCGGGCTTTGTCCTGCCTCTTCCGGCTTCTGGGTACTTTACTGGGAAGCTGTCTACTTTGGCTCACAGCCGGACAGTTCCAATCTGTCCCCAGTGCCACTTGGCAAGCTCAATGTGTGTCTTCTTGTAAGGATGCTAGTGGCCTTGGATTAGGGCCATGGCTCCCCCGTGTGCCCTCAGTTCATCTAATCACCCCATGCTCCAGTTGCAAGGAAGCCTCTGCTCCGGGCTCTATTGGAGAGGCATTACCACGCCCGAGGTAGATGGACCCCTTCTGTGAGAAGCACATGGTGGCCATGGTGGTACTGAAAGCCTCCAAGGCAAGACTCTTGTATTCACTGCCATCACCCATGTAGACCTGATCTGGGGCTCTCAGGAGCTGTGCACCGCTGTGAAGAAGAGAACATCAGTCTGGTTCTGCTACTGCTAAGAACCACCTCAGTGGAGGACTCGAGCCAAGCCAGCTCAGGCCAGAGGCGAGCACTGTTGCCACTCACATCTTTGACAAGGAGGTGTGGAGAGAGTGTTGATCTGAATAGCATCTAGAGTCATCAAGAGAGAAGAGGGTCTGCAGCCCTGCCGCTGAAGCTTCCTCACCCACTTAAAAATGGAATGACTGAAATCAAGTCGACAGCGTATGAACATCTTTGGGCCTGGGCCCCTCCAGCTCCCACCCAGCTGTGAGGATCTGAGAGTCTCCGACTGATGGAGCCAGTCCCACCAGCTAAACAAATCTCTGGAAGACAGAAACCCTAAATGCCAGCTGCTCTGGAGGAAAGGACACACAACCTGAGGGCTGCAGCCAACCTCTCATGGGTAAGAAATAAATTTAAGACAAAAAGATTACTTACTTTATCAGTTTTCAGATTTGAAATTTTCTTATATGTTTTTGCATTTGTCTACACATGTGTATGTGCACTGCATGCGTGCCTGGTGCCCATGGAGATCAGAAAAGGGTGTCAGACAGAGCTCCTGGAACTGGAGTTATAGGTGGTTGTGAGCCACCACGTAGATGCTAAGAACTAAACCCAGGTTCTCTACAAAAGCAACAAATGCTCTTAACCTGGGAGCGATCTCTTCAGCCCTTTGTTATACTTTTTTTAGTATATGTGTATATGTATGTCTGTTGTCTGTCTGTATATGTATGTATGCATGTATGTGTGTATATGTATATGTGTATGTATATGTATGTGTTTATATGTATGTGTGTATATTTCTGTATATGTGTATGCCTGTATGTATGTTATGTATGCATGTGTTTGTATGTATGTATGTGTCTATGTATGCATATATATGTATATGTGTGTGTTTGTATGTGTGTTTGCATGTGTTATATATGTGTGAATATGTATGTATATATGCATGTATGTATATGTATATGTATATGCATGTATGTATATGTAAGTGTATATGTATGTATGTTTGTGTGTAAGTATGTGTGTATGTATGTGCATATGTGTATAGGTACATATTTTTGTGTGTATGTGTGTATATGTATGTATGTGTATGTATGTATGCGTGTGTGTGTGTGTGTGTGTGTGTGTGTGTGTGTGTGTGTATGATCTGTGCCATATGAGTGAAGGTGCTTATGGAGATCAGACAAGTATGTCAGACCCCATGGAGCTGGAGTTATAGATGGTTATGAGCTGTCCAGAGTGGGTTGGGTGCTGGGAACTAAACTTGGGTCTTTTGTATGAGTGGCATGCTCTTCTTAACTTCTGTGCCATTTTCCCAGCCCTATACTTTGCAGGGCTGTGTTTGGAGACTGCACAGTCTGGGAAGACAACCATGAGCTTCACACAGTTTCCTTGAAGGGGCAAATCTACAGAGTTTGCGGAAATGTTATAAAAACTGACATTGTCTGCCTATCTCACCAGGGAGAGGTGCCACCTGACACCTTTCAGTGACAGGGAACAATGTTCTCACTCACACATTCATCCTTGTCCTGATCCCCAAACAGGGACACGGGAATTCTCACGGCGAAAAGGACATTGTGCTGGGAATGTGGTCCTTCATGATCCATGGCTGGATCCCATTGCAGGGGTCTTCTCGGGGGTAAGAGGTTGCAAACAGAGAGAGGCTGCACAGTACTGGAAGCAGAGGTGGAGATGCACATCCAAGGTGGAAGAAGGCGTCACCAGCCAAGTACCAGGCAACCCGGGGATCTGGAAGAAACCAGAGGCTGAACCAGCTCATGTGAACCCATCCCTGCCACACCATGGTGCAGTTCCCAGAAGACTGAGTCCTGAGATTCGAGAAAGCTTGTGGTTAATTTGTACGAGCCCCGGGAAATCAATGCATCTCCCCTCTTCACTTGGCTGAGCCTATGAAGACGTGTGTGTCCCGGGGAAGTGTGACTTGCCCGTTCTAGGCCTGCATAAACTGTAGATCGGCTTACTCATGGCCTGTGGGGTGAGGCGAGACCAAGCCGCCCAGCGTTCAGATGTAAGCTTGTATAATTGCACGTTGCACATGGCGGTGGCGTCTTCCATTTGCTGATACGTGGAGTTAAACGAGCCACAGGATAGAGCTGAAATGAGTCCTCATGCTCCCTGGCAGGCTGATGTGTGTGTTTGGCTTTTCAGACAGGTGGTTGAGCAGGACGACATTCCTCCGCTGATGTTGCTGCCTGTCTGTGTAAGGACGCCGGTATCCTTACACAGAGTCGTTACTCGGACCGTGAGCCCATCGTGAATGACGTACGACTGTGCCTGAACTAACCACCATTCCTTTGGTTGAAGAGAGCTATGTATATAATCTTTAGGAAAACCACCCAAACTTGCACTACTCCTTGGGCCCGGGGTCAGATTCGAACCTGGATTGGGAGTAATCCAAACTCCTTCCCTCTTGGAATGACTGATGCAAGATGCCCCCCAAACCGTGTAGAATTTGGTTTTAATAACCACCGTCCAAACGTCTGACGGGAATCCGCCAGAGAGTCTGATTGATTTTACTCGGCCATTCATTTTCGGAGCGCCCTGCCCGGGCTTCTGTTGTGACATTTTCTGTCTCTGTGCCCCACAGAAGATGTCCACTGAGAACTGTGTGCCGGTGTGGCCTTGAGGTTGGAAGTTAATGAATGAAGATGAACAGGAGCCCTGGAGGGCCCCGGGGTGATGCCAGGGAACCACGGCTCTCCCCATCAGAGCTTTTGCAGAGCTGTCACAGCTGCCAATGTCCTGCAGGTGATCAGGAACGGCCAGGAGCTCTGCCTTGAATCTTGGCACTCTTTCAATCCCCCTCCTCTGGCTTCACGTTGCAAGCGTATGTCACAAGGACGTGCCAAGTTGACAGTGTGGGACACTTCCACAACACACACCTTGGGATGACTGTGTTTGCTAACTCCAGCCTGCAAGGTCAGCATCTTTTAATTAAAGAGAGGAAGCCCTCTCTGGTGCCCAGCAGTGTGTGGAAACATATACCACTGTTGGTAGGGTACAATGGCAGCAGGTACAGGTCCCCAGGGGCAGAAGGACATCACTAAGGATTATCGTAGTGAGAGCTTGACTGGTAACCGCCTCTTTTGTTTAGAATGGAGTGTTGGTTGTGACCTTGGGGGTGGACAGAGAGTGGTCCAGCTGTCCTCACTATATGTGGGGAAGCTTGCTTGAAATCCTAACGGCTAGAGCTGTCGGTCAGACCTGCAGAGTTTTAGCGATGTGTCCCCCTTGGAGGCGGGGTCCTGTGGACAGTTATATTAGGTGCGCGGTGCAATTCAGAGGAGGAAGCTCAAAACAGAGGTACTGTGGGTGATGACCCGAAGATTCATCAGTATGGAGCCTCTGCCCACGGCAGAAGCTAGACCTCCATCCAGGGCCCTTGTGCAGTGGTGAGCTGCAGTGACAGCCACGGATGCTACCCCTCCGTGCTGTGCTGTGGTACGGCCCCCACAGACAACCACAGCTGCTAAGGTCTGTTGAGCATCTGCTTCCCCTTCTTTGTTTCCCCCGAGGTCGTCTGTCAATGCCAACCTCGTTTTCAGAGACAAGGTCTCTCCCTGTCCTGGGGTTGACGACTGAAATAAACTCTCTGGGCAGTGAGTCCCGGCGTCAGTCTATCTGTCTCTACCTCACCACCAAAGGGGCTTCAGGCGCATCATCACGCCTGGCTTCTTACGTGGGCTCTGTGAGATCGGACTCAGGCCTGCGTGCTTCCAACTGAGCCGTCTTCACTCTCTTTAATTCTCTCCAAGGTCTCTCGGAGGACAGGCTTGCCTGGTTCTCCCCATGGGGCCTTTCTTCTTCATTGCCTCCCTTGGGGCCATCATGATGACCTGGGACCCATATCTACCAAACTCCCCTTGGTTATACCTCACGGTTGCAGTAATTCCGGAAAAAACTGAACCCCTGCAGAGATGCCGAGAGTGGAGCTGACATCTGCTGAAGAGCACTGGGCACTGTCTGGTCTCCAGAAAGAGGGGCACCCCCAGGAGCAGGCTGTCATGTCAGACATTCTTGTAGACACCCTGGGACCAGGGAAGTGTCCCCCTAGGAAGAGACTCTAGAAACAAGACACGTGAATACTTGGGCTGCTCACCTAATTTGGGCGGCCATAAAAGTCAGGGTTGAAAGTTGCTTTTGACGTCTCTCAGTTCCCTTGGCTGCGATGGCTGCTTGTGGGTGCCTGCTGAATAACAATAATAATGATAATAATATTAATAATATCAATAATATTAATAATTGATTAGAATTTTATTTAAATTGTGACACAGAATAGGTCACTTTATTTTTGTCTATTTTTTTATTTTATTTTGTTCTGTCTTTGTGCATTGATGCTAGAGGTTTATGTTGGGTGTATTCTACCTATCTCTGCCTTTTTTTTTTTTGGTCAGGGTTGCTCATTCAGCCTGGAGCTCATTGATTGGCTAGAGTCGATGGCTGGCCAGCCAATGAGCTTCAGGGGTTCGCCCATCTCTGTACTGTGCTGGGGTTACAAACTCTGCCTGCAGCCAGCGTCTAAGTGGGTTCTGGGACCTGAGCTTGGTCCTATCCTTCTGTGATTTATATATGCTTGGGCCAGGGCGTGTCACTATTAGAGGGTGTGGCCCTGTTGGAGTGGGTGTGGCCCTGTTGGAGTGGGTGTGGCCCTGTTGGGGTGGGTGTGGCCCTGTTGGGGTGGGTGTGGCCCTGTTGGGGTGGGTGTGGCCCTGTTGGGGTGGGTGTGGCCCTGTTGGACTGGGTGTGGCCCTGTTGGGGTGGGTGTGGCCCTGTTGGAGTAGTGTGTCACTGTAGGTGTGGGCTTTAATTCCCTAGTCCTAACTTCCTGGAAGTGAGTATTTCTGCTAGCAGCCTTCAGATGAAGATGTAGGACTCAGTTCCTCCTGCACCATGCCTGCCTGGATGCTGCCATGTTCCCAGCTTGATGCTAATGGACTGAACCTCTGAACCTGTAAGCCAGCTTCAATGAAATGCTGTCCTTGTAAGTCTTGCCTTGGTCTTGTCTGTTCACAGCAGTGAAGCCCTAACTAAGACACCTTCTAAAGTCACTTACTCCCCGGGTCATCTCTCCATGCTCCACTTTCAGCACACCATTCTGTGACGTCAGCTACAACAGCATGGCTGTGTGTCCATCACCACATCTGCCTGAATGGTCCTCATCTAAAACATTTTAAACACAGCCATGGGTGCGGAACACAGGTTTCCGGCTCCTGTCTCCCAACTGCTGCGCCTACAGCTGACTAATCTACTGGCGGTCGGGCCTTCTGATTTTGCACTTTTGAAATCCATACTCTTTTGGGTTGCTTCACATTTGCTAAGATACTATTCTGTACCACCTGAAACATTTTCCCCCCTGAAACGGGGGTGGGATTTGAAACTGAACCTACATAGAAGTTTGCGTTTGTTTCCTTCCTCTATGATATGAAACAGAATTTAATAAAGCAATCGTGACATAAAGGTTACAGAGGTAACCAGCTACCTTAGGAGTGGATTTAAGGCCCGCTTCACTAGTTGAAATATGTACCTGGTACCATCATTCGGCCAAGAGCCTATGGCTAGACACATCATGGCACTTAAGGGGAAATACTTCTATTATTCTGCTAAACGGATGTGGCATTAAACTATGATAGTTGTGATGGCGATCATTATGACCGTAGACCACTGCACGTCTCAGTCCTCATCAGACGAACCTCTTCCTCCGCTAGATGGGGGTTAATGGAGTCCCACAATGCATCGAAGTGCAGAGAATACGAAACTATGGAATGTTCAGCGTAAATGGGAGGTTCATATCAGATTCCCTCTTGTGAGGCTCAGGGATCATCGAGGAAGAGAATGTAGAAGGAGCGTATGAGCCAGATGTGGACGACATGAGGAAGCAGCGTCCTCTGGACGAGGCAGGGAAGCTGCATGCTTGAACTCAAAGTGGCAGTTACAGCATGAACAAGACCAGCTCAGAGAGAAACCTCACCTGGATCCCAACATGGAGAGGGGAGGGAGACAGGAAGTCCCGCCCCCAGCTGAGGAGCTAAGGGAGACAGGAAGTCCCGCCCCCAGCTGAGGAGCTAAGGGAGACAGGAAGTCCCGCCCCCAGCTGAGGAATTATTGACAAGGGATAACTGCCCAGAGAGGAGAGAGCAACCCCTGGTAGGTTGGCCGTGCCCCAGTGGAAGGGCTCACATCCAGGTATACAAATTGGAGTTGATGGATTAAAAGAAGACATGAGGTTGTGTGGGTATTTAGGGTGGGAAAGACCTGGGAGGCGTGGAGGGATAGCTGATCAAGTTAGATATTCCACAGTTCTCAAAGAACTAGCAAAAACTTCAAAAGCGGGTCACCATTTGTTAGCATTTTTTTTTCTAATTGGGCGCGTGTGGTTTACTTTTGTTCTGTCGTATGTTTACCTTGTCATTGTGAGGACAAATACCCACGTGTCCTGAGACGTCTGGATGCTATCCCTTCTTTAAACGTATTAAAATGCTTTGGCTGTTGAGATGCTCGCGCACGCCAGGGACCATTTTTTCCCGTGTCACGAATTACAATCCCCTTTCAAAGTCGTATGCAGTACTTAATTAACCGATACATGGGAACGGCTTCTACATCTTCGTTCTTACACAGATCCGAGATTTTCATCCCCCGCCCCGCCCACTTTGTCAGTCTCCTTCTTGTTTTTTTTTTCTTTTTCCTCTCTTTCTTGTGCAGTGAGTCGGGCAATTTCCCTCTCTTTTACAGTCTCTGAAGTAGTTTTATTATTACTTTTTAAAAGCTTGGCTTGGTTTGTTTAAAATTGCCTATAAACCATTCTCCTTGATGCCTTCAGAGGGTGGGCAGGCTCCTGACAGTTGATTTAGTTCTCCAATGTGCACCGGCTCGCTCGGAGTCTTCCGTCACGTCTGCTAATGTTTTCATTGGAAATTATTTATTTCTCTGAATGCATCGGAAAACCAATGAAACCGTTAGAAGGCAGCGAGAGAAAAACACCCTCATGCCCTGGGAGGAGGAAAGAACAGCTTTAAAAGTATGTAAAAAGTAATGGCGGCTATAAAGGAAAATATTGATGAATTTGGCTACATTAAAATTGTAGATTCCCGTTTTGCCGGTTAGCTTTTTTGTCAACTTGACACCAACCAGGTTTGGGAACTTGGAGTGAGAGGACAACTTCATCAGAACAGCCTGTGGCACCATTTCTCAATTATTAAGGGATGCGACTGGGCCCAGCCCACTGCGGGCAGTGCTACCCCTAGGCTGAGATCCTGGGTGTATAAGGAAGCAGACTGAGCAGGCCACGGGCAGCAAGCCACTGTGTGGTGTTTCTTTGCGGTCTCTGCTTCCGTTCCCGCCTCCAGGTTCCCACCTCGAGCGCCTGTCATGGCAGCTCCCAGTGATGGACGGGAAGCTGAAACAAATTCTTTCTTCCCCAAGTTGCTTATGGCAGCAACAGAAAGCAAACTAGAAGGGCAGAGATCCTACAGAATGAAGAAAAAACACAGAAAGAAGAACTAAAAAATCAAAGCAGAAAGCGGGAAGGCTGTGTCTGAGAAGAGAGGACTTTAGTGTCAAAAGAAGAAGAAAGGGAGAAAAAGAAAAAGGAAAAGAAGACTCCTCCAAGTCCTGCAGAACAGGGGTAACCAGAAGTCCCACCCCCCCAACCCTATCACAGGCAGCTTCATAGCCTGCACCAGAGAGGTAAAGGTTCTGACCAATGGCATGCTCTTCCACATCCAACACACTGAAGAGCTAACTAGTTGGCTGGCCAGGGCGAGGGGCTGCACTTAGCAACCGAGAGCCTTCCTCACAGGGCTTGAGAAGTCTGACATATGTATCACGGTCATGGGATGAGAAGCCAGTCGTGTCCAGCTGGTTAGTTAACAACTGTCGAGTTGACCCAACCTAGAATCACTTGGGAATAGAGTCTCGACTCACCTATCAGGCTGGCCTATGGACACGTCTGTGCCGGTTATTCTGACTACCAATTGAGTTGGGGAGGTCACTCTGAACGTGGGTGGATCCCTACCCTGGATGGGGCCTTGGGCTGTGTGAGTAAAGAAAGCTGACTGAGCAGAAGCAGACGGAGTGCACACGTCTCTTCTCTGCCCTCGACTGTGGGTTTCGTGAGACTAGCTGCTTGAGTTTCTGTCTTGACTTCCTCCAACGATGACCCATAGCCTGGAATCAGGAGTGAAACCATGTCCTGTAGCTTTTAATGTTACCTTGACACATGTAGAGTTAGCTGAGGGGCGAGCTTTCAGATCAGCTTGGTCTGTGGGCACAAATGTGGTGGAGTCTCTTCATTATGAATGCGGGCCAAGTCCACGGGCGACTGTTAGCTTAAATTTTTCTAAACGTACTTTTAAAAGGGCTCTTAAAGGCTTTAACCTCCCTTCTAACCCATTACCCACCGGAGTTGTGGAAAAGAAAGATTATTAGGATACGAAGTGGACCTGTTTAGAAATAGTTCTTTGGATCTGTGTTGTCAGGACATCAGCAGATCACTCCAGTAGTGTCGGGATAGCGAACGGGAATCAGCAGCGGTGGCATGACCCAGCGGAAACAGCCAGGCCTCCGCGAATCAACACAAGTCAACAAGAGTGACCAGGACCAGCAGGGAGGCCAGGAGAAGCTCTGTGCCGTGCCTCTCTCAAGGACGTGAAGATCAGCAAAGATGAACCAACAGAGCACTGCAAAGCTAGCGACGCGATCTGCCGTCACGTGTCCTCCCACGGGTCTTGCCTCTGCCGTCACGTGTCCTCCCAAGGGTCTTGCCTCTGCCGTCACGTGTCCTCCCACGGGTCTTGCCTCTGCCGTCACGTGTCCTCCCAAGGGTCTTGCCTCTGCCGTCACGTGTCCTCCCAAGGGTCTTGCCTCTGCCGTCACGTGTCCTCCCACGGGTCTTGCCTCTGCCGTCACGTGTCCTCCCAAGGGTCTTGCCTCTGCCGTCACATGTCCTCCCACGGGTCTTGCCTCTGCCGTCACGTGTCCTCCCAAGGGTCTTGCCTCTGCCGTCACGTGTCCTCCCAAGGGTCTTGCCTCAGCAAAACAGCAAGTGAGTCTGTCTTAGCGAGACTCCACACGAGTCTGTATCAGCTGACACATCCAGAAACTGGCAAGAGGCCACCGGAACACCACCAGAAGTTTTTTTTTGTTTTTTTGTTTTTTGTTTTGTTTTGTTTTTTGGCGCATTTCTCTCTATGGAGGCAAAACAAAGGATGACCAATAAACAAAGGTAAGGCTTACCTATAGCATCCAGCATCGTCCACCGCCTGTCGGGCTTTATTCATATTCCACCTAAGCGTCACGCGTCCTTCAAGCCTCCGCTTTAGCAGGACATCCTTTCACCCGTGTGCCCCAGCAAAGCGTCCTTGGACGTACCTGACTTTCCAAAGAAACCAGAAGTTTCCACTTCAGGTGACACTGTTCCTAGGCAGGTGACCCTGGCTTCTTGTGCTAGGCAGCCGAAGCCTGACCTGGGGAGCCAGGGGGCAACATTCTTCCACATTTCCTGTCCTGAGCTCCGGTTCTGGCCTCCCTTAATGACGGAGATAGTTGGAGGCTTGTGTGCCAGCAGATAGAGCCTCTCTCCCTTAAGTTGCTTATTGAGTTTTGTCACAGTGTGTGTTAGAGGGTGGAAGCGTACAGTGGGACTCCTGCTAGCCATACCTGGGGTAAAAGAACACGGAATAGGGTTATAAAAGCAATGTGCAGATTGACTTGTCTGGGGATGAGATGTCCAAGTGGGGGAAGGGTGAGCGGGGAGGGGAGTGCTGAATGGGGTGGGGGGAGGTGAATGGGGGAGGAGAGGTGAAAGGGAGAGGGGAGGTGAAGGGGGATGGGAAAGGAATGGGGGAGGGGAGGTAAAGGGGGGAGGGGAGATGAATGAGGGGAGGGAGAGCACAGAGGGAACACACTCAACCTCTAATACACACTGGAATCAAAACTTAAACGTACACGTGTTGGTATTCTGTCTAAGCTCCACCCCCACAGCTACCTGGCAGCAGCCAGGTAAGCTCCGCCCCACAGTTGCCTGGCAACAGCCAGCTGTGCCTGACACTATATAAGGGGCTGCTTGCCCCTCCTCTTTCTCTTTGTTCTCTTCTCTTCCCTGCTCTTCCCAGCTCTTCTCTGTCTCTTCTCTCTCCCCCTCTCCCCCACGTGCTCATGGCTGGCCTTTCCTCTCCTCTTCTCCTCTCTCATTAAACCTCTCCACGTGGAACCATGTTGACTTGGTGTGCTTTGTCCGGGCGTGGCCTGATATATAAACCCCAACACTGGTCCTAACAACATTTAATTTTAAAAGGAGGGTAAGGCTATGCAGAGACCAGCTAGTGCCACACTACTGGTTATCTGTTCCATCGGCTGTGGGAGCAGGGGGACACCTCTTATGGGACTCTGATTTTGGTCCCTTCTCCCAATAGAGAAGTCTCTGTGGTAAAAAGAAGCAGAGAGATCCACGTGTAAGGCAGGCTTTGCTCAACCTGTGTTCTCTGGAGGACCTATGAGGCTGGAGAGATAGCTCAGGCTTAAAATCACTGGACGCTCTCGCAGAGAACCCGGGTTAGATTCCCAGTGGCCACGTTGTGTCTCACATCATCAGTAGAGAGAACCCGGGTTAGATTCCCAGTGGCCACGTTGTGTCTCACATCATCGGTAGCTCTGTGGTTCCGTGTCCTCCACTTCCTCCCTCTCAGGGTATCCAGACAATGCTGCATGATTCGGGGCTGGAAGGATGAAGGAACTTGTGCCAGGGATGAGATGGTGATGGGGAAGGACTTCTCTGAGGATCTTGGTGTCACAGTTCTTTTAGAGCAATGCCTTTTCTGGTCATCCCCAATGAAACAGCTCTCAGACGACCTTACTTCTGCATACTTCTCTATTCAGGGTGCGTTTGTACGCACACACGTTATCGGGGTGAGCCGAGGGTGTATACAGACCTTGGCTGGAGTTTGAAGTTCTGCGTACTCTTCGTTTGCATGGAGAGACAGTCCAGGAATTCCAGGTGCTTGCTGGACAGGTAGAGAGGGATTTGGGGTTCCACAGAAGAGATCAGAGAAGGAGAGGCCCTGCTGGTAAAAGGCGTCCACCATTTTGCACAGAGCTCAGAAGGCTACTGGACGGCAGTGGATTCCACCTTAATTATGAGGGCCCAGCTTTAGTTTCAAAGTTCTGGCTCCTTGGACACTGTATTCACAGGGTGGATACACATAGAGATACACATAGAGATGGGCAAAGGCTCATACGCATAAAATAAATGAAAGAACGACAGAGACAGAAAGACAGAGAATGAGAGACAGAGAGAAAGACAGAGACACACAGAGAGAGGGGGGGATGAGAATGAATGAGAGAGTTCAGCCATGGGTTATGGAAGCATGGGGATGTCTCTTCTTCCCACAGGCTGAGGGTCTCTGCTCTGAAGTACTCAGGATCAAAAATGTTACAGATTTTGGCTCAGAATCTTTGTATAGACCTAAACCTGTATCTCAGGCATGGGATCCAAGTCTCAGAGTGAAGCTATATCTTACACACCTTTTGCATGTAGTCTGATGGTAATTTTACATAGCACTTGTAGTGTGCCTGTATTTCCATTGCAGTCTGTCCCACAAGGTCAGGTCAGAAAATTTCCACCTGCGACATTGTGTTGGTTATAGCATAATTGGACCATCTGAAATATTTTGGGTTTTGGGATTAGGGACGTTTTAACAGCAATAAAATCCTATTCACGTATGCAAAGAACTGAGTAAAATATCAATGTAACAGTCATGGGGAATTGGTTGGGGAAGTCATAGGTGGTGCTGATCTGGGGGTAGTAGGTGTCTCTGTTTTTCCACACAGGAGTTACCCAGTCAATCTGTCAGGTGATCTGAGCCGGATTCACAAGGAGAGAGCTAGGCGGGCGTATGGAAGCCGCTCTGTGGAGGTTCTGAGAATGAGGCAGCACCAAGCCGTCTACACTAGGACACCCTAGGAAGTTATTCCACCCCCCAACCCCCAACACAGGTGCTGTGTAAACGGAGACTGAGGAGATGTGGAGCCCCGAACTGGATGGGGTCTCTAGGGGGACCTACGACCAAGGCTGTCTCCAGGGCAACCGAGTGAGCTGGAAACATCACCTGGCTACCAGATCATCTCCACAACAACCACAGCTGTGTGGACCCGCATATTGGCTTGCCTAGGAGAAATCAGGCAGAACAGTGTGTGGAAAAGGTCTGAGGCAGGTTGCCCTCAGAGAAAGCAAAACAGATGCTTGTGGGTGTGTCTTAGGGTTTTACTGCTGTGAGCAGACACCATGACCAAGGCAACTCTTACAAAAACAACATTCACTTGTAACTGGCTTACAGGTTCAGAGGTTCAGTCTGTTATCACCATGACGGGAAGCATGGCAGCATCTGGGCAGGCAGGCATGGCACTGGAGGAGCAGAAGAGTTCTAAATTTTGTTTTGAAGGCAACCAGAAGGAGACTGCCCCCTGGCTGCTAGAAGTCCACCCGTACAATGACACACCAACAATAAGGCCACACCTCTTCCAACAGGGTCACACCTCCTCCAACAAGGCCACACCCCTCCAACAAGGTCACACCTCTTCCAATAAGGCCACACCTCCTCCAGAAAGGCCACACACCCCCAGTAAGACCACACCTCTCCAACAAAGCCACACTTCCTAATAGTGCACTTCCTGGGCCACAGATATCCAAACCACCACAGGGTGGGAATAGTAAGCCATAGTGAATGAGGAGAAACCCTGTTAGAGTTCTGTGACAATCCTGTGCATTCATAAACATTTCAAAGGGAGACTTAAAACAAACAAAAACCTTGATGTTCAGCAACAAAACCAAGTTACAGCGGCGAAGTGGAACCTACCCTGTTTACGGGAGATTTCAAAACTGTGCAGAGGGGTAGGGAAGATGGCACAGTGGGTAAAAGTGATCACAGTGAACGTTTGGAGTTTGAATCTCTAGGATCTACCTACAGTCTAAGAGTGGTGACTCATACACATGACACCATCGAGGTGGGGAATCCCAGCGGACCCCAGGGTCTTACTCGACAGCCAGGGAAAATGGTGAATTTCAGGTTCAGGTACACTGTATCTCAAAAGGCAAGATGGAGGGGCATAGGCAGGACACTTGATATCAGCCTTGGGCCCTCACATGTGCACACATATGTAAATGACCCAAACACAACTTTTGTGAGCACTTGTATGTTACACGTATTCTTGTGAATAAGTCATACCTGGAAACACGTTTCATTGTTGAATGATATTCTTTAGTCCAGGTCTCTCATCTCTCAGGCTGGCCTTGAACTGCTGTGTAGCTGAGGAAGGCCAGGCCATGAATTCTGACTCTTCTGCCCTCACCCCCAGAAGGTTAGGTTACAGGCATGAACCTCTTTGCCCAGTTTCTGTGGTGCTGGGGATGGAACCACAGCTTTGAGCATTGCAGACAAACACTCTCTTAACTGAAATGTACAGACTGACAGCCTTTAAAGCCCAGGAATAAATGTAGCACACACAACCATGCTTTTAAAACAATTCTATTAATTTTTTTTAATACATGAAGTTCATGGCAAGGCCAGGACTTGAACCCAAGTCAGGGCCTCCACAGTTCATGTTCCTTCTCCAGCTCTGTGAGGAGCCCATGTCAAGACAATGTAGAGGACGCAGGCAACGCGGCAGCCCTTTATTTCTATCCCCTTCTTGGAGGTACTGATCATAGTCAACCAGGTTTGGGGCTTTGCCTTCTGATTGGCCAGGGGCGGCGAGGCTACGTCTGGTGTCTGGTCCTCGAGCACCATTCCAGTTGATTGAAGGGATCTGAGGACAGAACTCCCCCAATTAATGTCAATTAGGAAGGAGCTCCTGAGGAGAGTGAGCAGGGCGGAGTGAAGGATACAGGGGCAGCCTCTTCTCTGCTCATAGCCGTGGCTAACTCACACAACTCACGGGTCTTCTGATGCCAGAAAAACCTGCAAAGGAGCCGCCTGTTACCCAGAGAGTGGAGATGATTGTGGAACCAAGTGGCCAGATGAGTCCAAATATCCCTCTAAATGTCCCTCTGTCCTCTTGCCCTTGCTCCAGTGTGGGTCAGCAGAAAGACAACGCCTATCTTTGACTTCTCCAGATCCGCTGTGGAGTTCCTGTGCGCATGCCTCTTAAGTTTTGGTTTCGCTGCTTTGCTCTGTTCACCACTAGTTTATGGTCTGATAAACAATTAGCCTGTAATTGGTGTTTGTGTCGGTGTCTGGGGTGGTGGGCAACTGTCAGGCGCTGATTCCAATTTCCCTCCAAGTTCTCCGAATCTGACATGTTTTCCTTCGCTCCCTCAATCCTCAGTGAAAACATATACGCGTTAAAAAAATAAACACAGGTGTTGAAGGAGATGTTTTGAAATGTCCTCTGTACCTGACAGCTGCGCTCTCAGCACAAACCATCAGATTGTCTCCACTGTAATTGCACGGATTTCTTCCAGGCTTCCGGGATTTTAACATGGGACTCTATCACTATGGAAACTTCATGCCCAGGGAAAATACACTGCAACCCTTCCCAGGATGGTCCCCAGATCTCCTGGAATTTTAACGCCATTCCAGAAGGTGCCTGGGAATCAAGACAGATCAACTTTCTCATCAAACTCTAATTCTTGCTGGACTGAGCCAACATGGCAGAATTACCCTCCCCTCCTTCAAACCAGCGCCCGTCTGCAGCTGAGGAAAGTTTATCATCCCGGGGACATTCACAGTATCAAGTGTGGTAGTGTTGTGGTACCAGACTGTGTATCCGGCTGTTCAAATTCAGAGCGGATTGATTTCAAGTGTCTCATAGACTTTGCTTGTTTGAAAATAGCTTCAGGGAGGGAAGAGGATGCTTCTCTGTTCCACTGCAATTGCTGGCAGCGAGAGAGAAAAAAATAACCTCCAAATGGGGAGGGAGGTCAGGAAAACAACAGGTCAGAGCTCAGTCTTGCCTGCCCCCAATCACGACGCCCCCTCGGGCCTGTCGCCTGGATACGAACATTAAAGGTGTCTCTCTAGCTGTTATATTAAGCCCCGGGGTGACTAGAGCAATGCCTTTGGGCTCTGTGGAGGAAAGATAAGATAGAAATCTAATAAACATGGAACATGGAGGTACAGGCTTCCCATATGCCAAATGAGAGGGGTCCCGGCAAGGACTAGAGTTGGTCTAGAGTTGACAGTGGGCCAACTGCTGCTGTGGTTTGTAGCTCTGCGTCTATCCCACCCCAGATGAGGCTTAAGTCCTCATCCTCCAATTGGCAGTGTTAGGAGGCAGGCTTTTGAGAATTGTCTGGGTTTGGAGGGTGCATGAGGACACAGCTTGAAGGCAGACACTGATCGTAGCGGCACCTTGGCCTGGCCCCAGTAGTCGCTAGGTTGTGAGCCCAAGGAGCGAACACGGTCCCGGGTCAGAGCACACTGCTAATGCACCCAGATGGACTAATACAGACTTCTTCCCTCTGTTTAAATAACGTGTTTCACTGACACATTTTTAAAGTCAAATTTGATGAGAATTGTGTACATGTGACCTGGATTTGAACCCTATGAAGGTGCCATTTTTATAGATGGAAGGTTCTACCCCCTTAACTGTTCTGCGGCCCCTGCAGCTCTCTTCCTAGGCTCTAAGGTAGCAACCTCTGTGGTGGTTGGTTCGGCCGCACACACCTTCACCCGCGGCTGAATCCATGTCCATCACTCCTCTCCCCAGCCTTCCCAGATGTTCATTTCCTTGAGCAAGTCCTGGGTTCAGTCTTCCCAGCTATGGAAGGCAACTCAGCAGTCAGTCCCTCAGGGAACCTGCCATGCCATCATAGAGGGAGAGGTTTCAATGTGGTCTTGCGTGTTAGTGAGGAAGATGCAGAGCAGCCTGAGTATCTGCATTGAAACCATTTCCTCGGTTTCCGTTCCTCAGGCCCTGGTTTAGTGCGCATGCTCCACGGCCCATGACCTCCACTGAGGATGGTTGGTCCACGCTGCACCTGGCGTCCCTGAGGGCATGGGTACAGGTTTTTAACGGTGCCCCAACCTGAAGTGCTTCCTACAGGAGGGCTAGTCTGGCTTTTCTCCAGTTAGGAGTGAAGTTGAGATTGTTCAAGGCATTGAAGAACCAGCCGTGTCCCACCGCTGCGCCTACACCCACTACATCTTAGCTTTGCTTGACTCCCTGGGAGGTTGATTGATAACTTACTGTTTCAGGCTGTGTAAGAAAAGAGCTTTTATCTGTAACATCAGCCCCACCCTTCCTCTCCCCACTCCTCTCCCCTTCCTTGTCCCTCCCCTCCCCTCCTCTCCCCTTCCCCACTCATCTCTTCCCTTCTCCCTTCCATCGTCTCTCCTCCCCTTCCCCTTTCTCTCTCCTTCCCCCTACCAGAGCTTCCCCTCCCCTCCCCCACCATCTCTTCCCCTTTCTTTCTCCCTTCCTCTCCCCTCCACCTCCTGTCCTGTTCACTTCTTCCTTCCTCCTCTCCTTCCCTACACCTCCCCCTCGCCTCCCCCCACCATCTCTTCCCCTCCCCACTTTTCTTTCCTTCCTCTCCTTCCTTTCATCCCTCCCTTTCTCCCCTTCCCCTCCATCTCCCCCTCTGTCTCCCCTCCCTCTCTCTCCCTCTCTTGCTTCCTTTGCATCTTTTCAAAAATACCTGCTCCTTGACATTTGCTTTTTGTGTCTGCAAGCAGTTTGGGAGTTTACGTAAGCAAATCTCCCTTTTCAGGTTCACTAGCTCTGCTCACTATGAGGCACTTTCTAGTCTTTTGTGCGAAGTAGGACTGTGGAGACAATGAGCTCTTCTGTTCTAAGTTTTGAAGACATTTTTATCTTTGTTTCATCCGAGTCTGCTTTAGTGGGGGCCTGGCATTTCTCCCGGATAGCTTTTCAATTCATAGCTTAGGGGTGGTTTTTTTTTTGGGGGGGGGGGCTATGGCAGCTTCATGTTTCTTTCTAGTTATTTATTTTTCTGTGCTGGGACGTGGGGAGCCCATCCATTTCCCCTCTGTGGTCATGTCTCAGCATCACAGAGACTCTGAGACCTTCAAAGAGGTAGGTACTCCACCTTACGAGCAAGCACGGCATTCTGCACCAGTGATAACACACAGATCTTCTAATTCAATTCAGTTGCTACATTGTTGCCTAGAGACAGCATCCACTCCCATAGTGAAACAATGTGTCCCCAACTTCCTGTGTTATCTTGTGTTTTTGACTCACTCTCCATCCTCAGCGAACAGGAACTGCCACAGCTCCTCAGGGTGAGGGGAACCTCATGAGCCCCTCCTACCATCGTTACTTTGTGTCTAAACACTTTACAAGTTTATAACTTTAGATTTTAAAAAGTTGGTTGATTTTCTGTTTCTGTGATGAACGCCCAGACCTGAAGCAGATGGGAGAAGAAAGGGTACCAGGTCACAGCTCTTCACTCAAGGCAGGAACTGAAGCAGAGGCCCTGGAGGAGTGTTGTAGACTGGCTTGCTTCCTGTGGCTTGCTCAGCCTACTTTCTTACACATCGGAAGACCACTTGCCTCTGGGTGACACCATACACAGTGGGCTGGGCGCTCCCAGGCTGACCCTCAGTCTGGAAAGTATTATATCCGTAGACCTGCACACAGGCAATCTAACGGAAGCATCTTCTCGTTTGAGATCCCTTCTTCCCAGCACACCAGAGCTGGAGTCCAGCTGACAAAAACACCAGGTAGCACAAGAGAGCTTCATTGTTCTGGGTTGGTTTTGTGAAAGGCAGAAGTTCTGGGCATCCTGATTCATCCCCGTGACATGTGATGGTGCTGCTCTTTCCGGTCACCTCTGTTCCTTGCCGAAGATCAGTTCGTTGTGCCTGGGTGGGTCTATTTCAGAATCTTTCTTGTATATTCCACTTCTGCTTCATTTGGTTTTAAAAATCTGGCCGATTTCTGTATCTCTTTTTGTTAGGAGATGGGTTTTTCCGTCCCTGTTGCTTCTTTTAAAGGATCCTCATGTTCCAGACTCCCTTCCGGCTTCCGTCAATAGTAACCATACTGAAAAACACACCCTTCGAATAAATCTTGACATTTTTGGCCCTCACAGAAACAAGCAGAAACAGGCAGACCAGGGATATTCTTAGAGTCCGGGGCTCCCATGTGATGGAATCACGGATGGAAACAAGTTACCAGCTCCCGCCTCACTGCGTGGAGGATCAAGGACTTCTGTCTCTCCATCCTGTTCTATGCTGCTTGGCAGGACAAAGTCCATCTCTATGTCTACCCTTCCCCCCATGCCCAAACTCCTGACACAGATGTTAATATTGCTGCTGCTCCTGTTTCTAACTCCTCCGCTATCCAGCAAACCACAGAAATTCAAAAAGACAACAGGTACAGTTCGGTTAAATGCACATATGCCCCCAAATGTTTGTGTCTGTCCCCCGTGGTCTGAGATCTAGGTGACATACTAAATCTGACCACTGGACTCTTCTGCACCGCTGTAGTCTTTCAGTCACAGTGGCTGGGAAAGGGGGCTCTCGGTATCCCACAAAGGGGCACACAGGGCGAAGGGAAAACGGCAAGGTAACTTCTTTTTACAAAGAGGGCCACTGGAAGCTAAGCCAGGATAGCTGGCACACGCAGCCAAGATGGCCTCTTTTTGTTATTCCTGATGCAAGTTGGGACTGTCTCATCCCACTGGCGAGGGCTCCAACTTCACAATCTGACCCAGTTGGGTAATTGGTGTAAAGAGGGGTGGAGGCTCAGAGAATATGAGCCCTGGGCTTGCTGAGTACTTTCGATGGGAAAAAATGTTTCTTATGTAGCAAGCTTTTTTAAAAGTAAGCGTTCTGCTTCCTTAACCCCAGCTGTAGCCTAGATGGCGAGTGGCTAGGGACAGCTCCCTTTTACCTTGCTTATTACATCTAATTTTGTTTCCATACACTTTTGAAAATAAGTACCATTTAAGTTTAATAGAGTGTTTTATGCCAACATTTTGAGCGATGGCTTTAATTTAATCCATAGAGAATCGTGTTTTTCATTTATTTATTATAATATTATACAGTCCATTTCTTTCAGTTTTTCATGTGCCTGCATATGCCTGTGTGCATGTGTGTATGTGTGTGTGTGTGTGTACGTACATTCACATGCATATGTGTGCAGGTGTGTGTGTGCATGTGTGTGATTGTGTGTGTTGTGTGTTGCCTGCAGGCATGTTTTTGTGGGTGCATGAGAGTGTAGAAGCCAGAGGGTAACTTCTGCTGGCATCCTTGGTCTCTTTTGAAGGCAGAGTCCCTCACTGGCCTCGAGTATCACCAGTCCTTCTCTGGTTGGCTTGTGAGTCCCTGGGATCCTCCTGTCTCTGCCTCTGCAGCCCGGGGTAATGAACATACAGAAACAGGTCTGGTGTTTATGCCTGAGTTCTGGGGCAAGCTCTTTACCAAGTGAGACTCTCCTCAGCTGCACCTTCACATTTTAAACCCAAAAGTTATAAAATAAGATTTACATTTAAGTATTTGCTGTCTGTGTGTGTTGACATGCTCAAGGTGGTGGTGGTGATGGTGGTGGTGGTGGTGGTATGTGTGTATGTGTGTGTGTGCACACGCGCGTGCTTGCACCACGGTATATGGATGTCAGAAACAATTTTCTGGAGACTGTTCCAGGACCTGGGCATTGAACACAAACAAGTCTTTGGGTTTGCTTAGCAAAAGACTTTCCCCACTGAGCCACCTTGCTGGCCCAGAGGGAATGTTTGTGGAGCATGGTGCAGAGCCTGTGTTTGGTGTGCCCCAAGCTCAATCCACAGTATAAATAAAAAATGAGTCAGGTTCTCCCCTCCCCCATTCATAGGTGATCACCTCTCCAGTTGGCATGAGGCTAATGGCCACAGTGTTCTTTGACCTCCCAGGAGTGTGTTTGTCTAGATACAAAATGGTGGATTTGCTATCACCACGCTTACAGTGAGCTTGACTCATCTGCCCTCACACCTTTTGTAACCGGGAAGAGGGAACCTCAATTGACAAATTGCCTCCATCAGATGGACTTTTGGGTCTTGATTTGTGTTTGTGTGTGGGTCCAGCCCACTGTGGGTAAGTGGTCCTGGGTGCTATAGAGGCTGAGCAAGGCATGATGGGTAAGGAATGCCCCTCCATGGCCTCTGCATCAGCTCCTGCCTCCAGGTTCCTGCCTTTAGTTCTTCCCCGACTTCCTCTGATAATGGATTGTAACATGTAAGACAAAGAAAACTTTTCCTTTACAAATTGCTTTTGGTCAGTGTTTTGTCATAGACACACACACACACACACACACACACACGCACATGCACACATGCACACACACGCATGCCCATGGATGCACATACACACACGCCTGCATGCACACACATGTACACATGTGTACATACACACTTATACACAGGCACACACAAGCACACCCATGCATAAACACGCATGTGCACACACATAGGCACACACACCTGGGTATGCACACACCAGCATGTATACACACAGGCACACAAGCACACACAGGCATATATGTGCATACGCATGCACATAAGTACACACAATGCATACTCAGGCACACATACGCAAATGCACACACACACACCTTTAAAAGCCTGTTTTCTGCATATAAAAGATAGCATGACGCATCCTTCTAAGTCTGGCTCACTTTGTCTACCACCCTGACCTCCACTATCCTCCTGCAAATGAGACGCTTTTACTCTTTTTCATGTGAAAAAACTGTGCTGTGGCTTTGTTTACACACCGTGTTTCCTTGACCATTCATTCACTCTCTGGTGAACACCCAGACTGTTTCTCTAACTTGGCTGCTGTGAGCAGTGCTGTAACAAACCAGGGTATGCAGGCGTCTCTGCAAAGCCCTGCTTCAGGCTCCTTTGGGTATGCCCTCGGGAGTGGGTGTCTGCATCAGCCAGCCGTTCTGCTTTTACAGTTTTGAGCACCAGCCACTGGGACTCCGTGGTGGTCTCACTCTTTCACACACCACACCCACCAGTGCTGAAAGTTCTCTTCTCTGTTAGTGACTTCGTTGTTTTGGTGCTGAGACATTATGATTAAGGCAACTTGTAGAAGGGAATGTTCGTTTGGACTTTTGACTCCAGAGGGCTAGAGTCCATCCTGGTGGGGAAACATGGACGGAAGTGGCAAGAAGCTGTAAGCTTATGTCCCAACCATGAGCACGAGGCAGAAAGAGGGAACTGGAAGTGGGTGTGGCTTCCAATCTCAAAGTCCTGCCCTCAGTAGCATGCTTCTTCCTGGAAGGCCACACTCCCTAAACCTTCCCAAACAGTGTCGTGAGCTACAGACCAGATGTTTTAACACCTGAGCCTATAGGGGATGAGCTAGGGACCAGATGTTTTAACACAGGAGCTTGTGGGGTCTACTCAAACCAGAACACATTCCCCCTTGTGTCTTTTCCAACGTTTGATATTTACATCCTTAAAGATGGATGGGGTGAGACGGAATCTCCGTGTGGTTTCGATGTGCATTTTGCTGATGTCTGGGGATGCTGAATGCAGCCTGCTATCTACCTGTTCAATTCCTTTGGGCATTTATCGATCAGGTGATTTGGTTTTACAGCGCTGGTTGTTTTGTTTTGAGTGTTTTATAGATCTTGGATTCATAGACTTATAGATTTACAGACTTGTGCATCAGATGTGTACCAGGTAGCGATCTCCTCCCAGAACGCCATCTCCTCGCTCTGTTAATCATCCCCTTTGCGGTGCAGAACATTCTTTTACTTCACGAAATCTCCCCCTGTCGATTATTGATGTTGCTCCTTGGGTTCTTGGAGTCCCTCGCCAATGCTCAGATCTCGCTTTCCTCCAGCCATCAGAAAGGTTCAGGTCTCGCATCAACACCATCGACACCGCTGAGTGCCATAGTTAGATTCAGCTGTCAACACGACACAAACTAGAGCCACCTGGGTGAAGGGAACATCTGCCTCCATCAGACCGGCCAGTCGCCATGTCTGTGGCACATTTTCTTGATTACTGATCCACACAGCAGGGCTGGCTAATGGTTAGCTATGTCACCCCTAGGCAGGTGGATATGGGCTGTATAAGAAAAGTATACGACCAGCCACGAAGAGCCAGCCAGTAAGCGGTGTTCCTTCACGGCCCCTGCTATAGTTCCTGCACTGAGGTCTTGGCTTCCCTCAGCGGTGAACCATGATCTGGGAGTTGAAATAAAACCTTTGTCCTCACAAGTTGGTTTTGGTCAGTTTTATCATAGCAACAGAAAGCAAACCAGAACAATGAATAACGGCCGAGATCTTTCTTCTTCCGTGCGGATATTCAGTCTCCCTCTGGGAGGAGCTGGCTCTGGCACCTTTGTCAAAACTCAGGTGGCCGTGGCAGCATGGACTTATTTCTCAGTCCTCTATTCTATCTTGTCCGTCTGTCTGCCTGTGTGTCTGTTGCTGGCTAGGAGCCATGCCGCCGCCTTCCTTTTGTCACTATGGCCAAGCGGTGTAATTTGATGTCAGGCGACACCCCCAGCGTTGCTCCTCTTGCTCCATCTTGCTTTGTTAGTCCAGATTCTTTTGTTCTTCCCCGTGAAATCTAGGCTCTTCCTTTTCTATTTCTGTGAAGAACGTCCTCGGAACTTTGGTGGGGGATGTACTGAATTGGCAGACGGCTTTTCTATTATGAAAGCGTAGCCATTTTCATAATACTAATTTTTCCAAAACATGCACACAGGAAGTCTTTTCACCCTCTACGTCGTCTTGAGCATTTTGAGTTCTCACTGTAAGAGACTTCTGGCTCCTTTGTTACCTTTATTCCTAGCTCTGAAGCCCATTGTGGCTGGAATTGTTTTCTGATTCCTTTCTCAGAGTGCTGGTTACTGGTGTAGAAAAGAAGCTGAGGTTTGCGTCTCTTGAATTTGTATCTTGCTACATTCCTTAAAACCTTTATCACAGGTAGCAGTTTTGTGGTATTTTGTGTATTTAGTGTATCTTAAGTGTGGGATTGAATTGTCTCAGAACAAAGATACTTTGACTTCTTCCTGTCATCTGGATCCTTTCATTTCTCTCCCTTACCTCGTCACTGTAAGAGTTCAAGTACTACACTGACCGAGAGTACACAGTGGCCCTTGTCTTGTTTCTGATTTTAGAGGAAATGCATTCAGTTTCATTCCATGTAGGACAATCTTGGGTATAGCTCTGTCACAGGTGGTCTTGATATGTTGAGGTACGTGCCTTATATTCTTAATTTCTTTAAAGTTAAATTTTGTCACTGTCTATTGAAAGGATCTTGAGGATTCTGTAATTAAGTCTATATATGCTTTTTATGTAATATATTACTATTATTATCAGTGTGTATGTATGTGTGCGCATGTGCACATGTGTGCATGTATATGTGTAAGTATGTGCGTGCACATGTGTGTATGTGTGTGTGCCCACATGGGTATGTGTGTATACTTGTATGTGTGTGTATGTGCGTGTGCATGTGTGTGTATGTTTGTGGGTGTGCATGTGTGTGTATGTGTGTCATCTCTGTTGGGTCCTGGGAGCCTCTTGCTTTCCTGGCATCTGGGACTTTCTGGTGGCTACCCCAGATCCCCATTCGTCACTGCTACCTACTTGTAATCAATTTCCTGACCCTAATATATTATTTTATGTGTATGGGTGTTTTTTCCTGGATGTCTTGTACCATGTGCTTTTCTGGTGCCCATGAAGGCCAGAGGGGGGCATTGGGTCTCCTGAGACCAGAGTTATGGGTGGTTGTGAGCACTGGGTCCTCTGAAGCTTAGACAGCTTGCTGAGCCATCTCTCCAGCACACTTTTGCTTCTCTTCTTGGGAATTTTCATGGATGATGTCTTTTAAGGACGTGGTCCATTTCATCCAAATTATGGAATATCTGGAGATGGGAAGGGCCCTACAGTTCCTTATGATTACTTTAACGCCTTCAGTGTCTACTGTTATTTATGCATTCATCCGTGTCTGCTTTAACTGGGTTCCTTCACAACAGACTACACTCATGATTAGGGGAGATGCAAGATATAGACAACCGCCTGCCAGCGCTTACACACCCTAGAAGGCACCTGGTGTGTGCAGAGCTCACACAGAGCACCCAGCAGGCACAGCGGGGGAGACAGCATGGCCCAGGGACCAGAAAGGTCAGAATTTCAAAGCAGGGTGTGGGAAGGAGGCAAGATGATCTGAGGATGTGAAGCAAACACTCAGGAAAGAAGGTTCCTGTCCCACAGGTCTTCTGCAACTGCATCTGAGCAGGCTGCTGGGGGTGTGTTCTCTGGGGGCTGTGAGGGGGATTTGTGAGGGGGCTGTAGGGGGGGCTATGAGGGGAGTCTAGGGTTGTGAGGGAGGCTGAGGGGGGCTGTATGGGGGCTGTGAGGAGAGTCTAGTGGGGCTGTGAGAGAGGCTGTGGGGGGGCTGTGAGGAAGGCTGGGGGGGGCTGTGAGAGAGGCTGAGGGGAGACTGTGATGAGGGTGGGAGGGAGTAGAAACGAGAGGTGCCTCAGAACTGGGATTAGAAGGTTGGTCAGGTCGCAGTGGGGCATCTGGGGGTTCATATCAGGACAACTATGGACTGATGCATCATGGTGAAAGCACACTTTCCTCAGTGTCTTCTCCCCCTTTACCTCAGCTAGCCTGGCTGGAGAGTAGTGCTGGACTCACTGGGTGAACCGTAGGCCTTAGCCTTCCCCATACAGGAGGGCACGTGACTGCCTGACAGTCTGGCCTCTTACTCTCCACATGCTCCATTTTCCTCAAGGAAGCATCAAGGCCAGAGCACCCAATGACGCTGAATAGAAGCGGCTGACACCCTTGATTTTCAACCAAGGAAAACGTCTATGCGTTTGAGTGCTTTACCCCAACATGTACGTGTGCACCCTGAGACTGCAGTGTCTGCAGTGGCCAGAAGAGGGCATCAGATCTCTCCAGGTTGGAGTTCAAGACGGTTGTGAGCCACCTTGTGCACAATGGGAATTAAACCAGAGTCCTGGGTCCTCTGCAAAAGAAGCAAGTAGCCTTACACTCGGGTTAGTCTCTCTAGCCCCACACTTGATTTTTTTATGAACCTATGAAACGTTCAGTCCTCTATCCTCAACATTGCAGATCTGTTGTCTGTGAGTACACGTTCATGTGTGGGAATATATACATGAGCATACTCATATAAGTGTGTCTGTGAAGGACAATCGTCAATGCTGCAGGACGCATGTACTCATACTTGTGTGAGTAGCATTTAACTGACTTAGCCATCTTCCCAGCCCCTGTGGGTTTTGTTTTCAATCGGATTCCCTTGTTTGATTAAGGTAGTCCCTCGTTTCTGTTTCTTAGAGGGTGTCTTATTTTGTAAGTGCTACATGTATTGAGCTGAGGTGCTGTGATATGCTTAGTCCCGAGTTCTGTTCCTGCGCTGTTTTACACGTTTGGCACACCATGCTCGATGTTAAACCCATCTTGTATTTCTGGGAGAATTACAACTTGTCAGGGTAGGTGTACAACCCTCTAATTTAAAAAATAATCACAAGACCCCCGCCCATATGAATATTGTTCTTGCTTTCACTTAGTTGCAAGTTGTAGCCTTGGGCAAGTTTTTGGCCTTCGTGAATTTTGTGTGGCACAGAGCTGGGGTTTCTTGCATTTTTTTTAAAAAAAATTTTGTTTGAAGACTGTTGGACTTTGTTCCAGAAGATGGCTAAGGGGCCAGAAAATAAACTGTCCCCCTAGTTTGCTTGCTTTTAATATTCTTGAGGGGCTTGGATGAGCCTTTCCCCTTGGGTTGGCTCACGTTTGCTCTGGGTTCTGTCCCAGCTGCGTGACCCAGGCGTGCATCGAGGGTTAGCTGTGAACATCTGGAATCCAAACACTTCTAGCCTCACGTGGGTTCGCCGTTACCCAGTCTGACCTCGTGGTGTTTCGGCGCGTGCAGGTGAGTGTCTAGCGAAGCCCTGTGGGGTTCCTGTGCAGGTCTGGGGAAGCTTCTTTAGCAGAACAAGCTCGGTGCCTCCCGGGTGCCCCAGGACCCCGACTCCAACCCCTCTCTGCTCCAGTCCATAGGATTGCCACACCCTGCCTTCATCCCCACTCCTTACCGGAAGTTTCTCAGTCGGAGCCAGGGCAGTGCTGAAGGCCCCTTTCTGCTCACTGTTCTGCGTCTCCATGAGGCCGATCCCAGACTCGCTGCAATCTATCACTCTGCTTCCAGCCTCTCTGCGATCCAAGTCCCTGAAACAAGATCCAAGCGTGCATTTTCCCTTCCATGAACACTTGAGCACCTCAGCATTTACCACCAAACTCGAAGACTGGACCCCTTCCTTCCCAGCATGCTTTGCTCCCCATCCTGATCTCCCCTAGAGCCCCAAACAGCCTCATGCACCAGTCACCGGAGACGGTGGTCCTCTTGCCTGTACTCTCCTCCCCGTCGTCACAGGCTGAACCACCTTGAGTCCAGAGTGCAGCCAACCACTTCCACACTGGCTTATTCTCCACTGTCAGAGCATGCCCAGTGAATTGGTATATTAATTAAAACAATACATTTATGACTGTACCTGTCGCCGTCTGCTGGGCGTGTCTGTGTGCTAGGACGTGTTTAGTCTGCTATTTTCACGTATTATCTCAGTTAATTATGCAAGCCTCCCATGATTTTACCAAAGGTCACATGACTCGGATGCTCCTATATGCAAAGTCTGTGATTCTCTTACAGGCAGCCCAACATTCTGCTCATGGTGCTGACGCCCTGGTTTATTTCCTGGTCATTCTGGTTATTATGGTTCCTTAGGCTCATAACCGAATTCTTTCCTTTTGTCTTTCTTCCTTTCTTTCCTTCTTTCTTTCTTTCTTTAAAATATTATTGTGTTTTTTGTTTAGTTCTCTGATCACATGATCAAGACCTCCAAGGTTCACACAGGACACAGAGGGAAAGTCAGGATTACAGTGATCAGCCACCAGGACCCACTTGCCTTTTCCAGGATGAGAGCTGTCTTGGTAATTCATCTCTGCTCTCTTTAGAGCAATTATCCAGCTAATGGCTTTGATTTTGACTTGGCTGAG
Organism: Rattus norvegicus; assembly: GCF_021556685.1. Lineage (NCBI taxonomy): Eukaryota > Metazoa > Chordata > Mammalia > Rodentia > Muridae > Rattus > Rattus norvegicus. The sequence continues at coordinate 170,357,678 of NC_141538.1, read as the reverse complement.
GTAGTCACAGCAGCTGGGGAGTGTCGGAGCGTGAGCAGATGGAGGACAGGGAGTTCTCCAAAGGAAGCCCAGGGTTTGATCTCACGGCCACGGGCGAGGAAGCTAAGGAATCTGGTCTCTGGGCCCCAGAGGTCTCTTCACCACCAGCAGTTATGGAGGAGACTGAACCCTCCTTCCTGCTGATGTCAGCAGGCACTGACTGTGGAGAGGTCCTAGCAAGGTGACTCCCAGGCTGCAAAGCCAGTCTCCCACCCAGGATTTCTGGGTGGCCGAGGCAGAGACTTTCAGATCTTCAGCTGCGTGAGTGACAGGACAGTTCTAGGCCAGCAGGCTTGACTGTCACCCGAGCTGTTAAAGAGACACATTTCACATCCTGTTTCAGTCAGGAGGGGGTGGGGCTGTGCTGCAGTGCACAGCTGGATTATGTGTGCTCAGGGCTGTTCTAAGAATCCTCCCGGTCATAATCCTGCACTTGGCTGAGTGTACTTGGGTTGCTTCTACCTGGGCTGTCCAAATTCCCATGCCCCCCACAGCCAAAAGGGTGGGAGTTCCTCCACTGTGGAAGGTTGGACGGATGGAATCTTTTCATAAAGCTTACTGCCTCTGGTCATGAGTGAACCAGAGACTGTCACACCCAGGGGCTTGGAAGCCATGTCTAAGAGCTGAAGGGACAGGGAGACAGTCTCCTTAAACCACCATTGAACTTTGCAAACTCGTGTAGAAAACAGACATTCTGGACACTGCTGATGACTGTAGGGTTGGTGTCTGTCACGGGAGGGCGAGGCTAGGAAGTTTAGTCTAGAGACTAGGAGACAGTGAGGGAGAAAATTCCATAATACAGAAGCTGCGCACAGGAGAGAGTTGGAAGCCCTTAGCACACCAGAGCTTCTTCAGGAAATGGAACATATTCAGAAATGAACCCTCCAACCCAAACATTATGTTAAGAACTCATAAACTGTCATTTAAAAATTTTGAAGCCTATTTTTAATCAGGATCCTCAAATGCTTTTAGCCTTCCTTTCAGCCCACCACCCATCAGAGGTAGTGGGAAAGAAAGGATGAGGGGAGGAGGGGTCACCAGGGCGGGGAAAGTGGACCTGTTTAGAAAGGTTCTTTGGAGCAACTCCTGTCCGTCTGTGTTGTCTGGAAATTAACAGTTCAGTTCACAGGTTTGCAGAGGCAGTTCGATCCACTCATAAACACTTTACACACACATATACAGATCAGTAGTCCAGCTCAGTAGTCAGGGTAGCAAACAGGAATCAGCAGCCGTGGCACGACCTAGCAGAAACAGCCAGCCAGGCCTCAGCAGGAGGGACCAGGGCCAACAGGAACACCAGGAGAAGTTCCAGGCTGTGTCTCTCTCAGGGAAGCAAAGACCAGAGAAGACTCAAGACCCACAAGCATTGCACAGCTAGTTCAATAAGCAAGCCAAGCTCAGCCTCCTTCACTGTGGAGTCCTATTTATGCCCTCCAAACATCATGTGTCCTCCATGGGTCTTGCCTCAGCTGACATCACTCTGCCAATCAGTCCACGTCTGAGGAAACACAAAACCAAGACAGAACATCAAAAGTGAGTCTTTTGGTGAGTTTCTCTCTATGGAGTCCGGACAAAAGGAGCTCAGCTACCCAATATAAGATGAACCAGTACATGTGCGTTGTTAACAAAAAAAATCCTTCATCGTGTGTCCTTTCACATGCTTGCTTTAGCAGAACATCCTTTCAAGTTATGTTCACTTCAGGAAATGTTTCTTCACGTGTTTACCCCAGCAAAACACCATCCAACATGACTGACTTTCTAAAAAAAAAGAAACAAAAACGCCTACGTTTCTACATCAATAAACCCTCCCTGAAGACTCAACCTTTCCTCTCTCTTCCTGCCCTCCTGCGGCCAGGCTCTGTGTGGGCAGCACAGCCCACCTCCAGCCTCCCCTCAGCGTAACAAACTCTCTGCTTTCCTGTAGCTTCCTACACCACTATTTCCTGTGCGTTTCATTGTCGGGAGCTGCGAGGTCCTGGAAACTGGAGCGTCTGCCTCCTAGGATCACTGTACGGTGATGCTCAGATGGCTGCTGTACACTGCAGGAAGCCTTTGTTCCTCCCATGGACGGATGAGCAGCAGGTCGAACTCACTTCAGGGGGGCCACAGTACCTACTTAGTCTTGTCCAATGTCTCTTCTGTGTTTGTTGTTTGCACAGACACCACATTCTCAAGGGATCTGAGGGTCTGTGTCTTGCAGACCACAGACCTCATGGACGGCTCACTGATCATGAAGGGGCAGTTGGAGGCGATCCTGTCACTGGCAGATCTGTGCACTGGAGAAACTAAAAGGTTGGGTGGTCCTCCATATCAACACATCCTTGGCTCCTGTGGCCTGAGTCAGGCCAAGGTGGTTTCTGCAAAGCACAGGACAGCTATGCATGCCTCATCTCCCATCCCAGTCCCATATTTTCTGTAATCGAAAGCCTAATAAGAAGGAACTCAAGAGAGGACGGGCTTAGCTTGGATCCTGGTGTGAGAGCGGAGCCCACTCTGACCGGTAAGGCTTTGTATTCAAGCCACATTCCAGCAAAGAGAGAGTAACATACTGTGAGAGTGTATCTGTTTCAGGAGGGTAGGATTCTCCCCACTGGACAGCATGCTTTGTCTCTCCTTCAGCGAATGGCCCAGAAGCTGCCAGCTCTGACCATGGGCCAGATGACCTTGCTACCCGGACCAGGTGACCTACAGGCTCTGTGAGGGGCAAGGTGTGAGGTATGTAGCCTGGGGAGAGGTTATGAGAGTGTCCGTCCATTGTTCAGTAGCAAAACCCCGTGGGCTCTTCCCAGGGAGACACATGGCACAGAATGAGGCCCTGTTGAAACAGGGTGTATCCGCTTTGCCACTTCAGGGTCCCCGTTACTGGAAAGAGCAGAGGACAGCCTTGTCCCGGTGCTGGTTAAACCCGAGGCCAGGAAAACAGCCCGCCCTTCTCACCACTGTTTCCCAGCTCCTCCTGGCTCGGTGCCTGGTACACACTGTGTGCGTCCAACCGCACCAGATGCATAGATGAAGTGTGGTGAAGCAGCTTTGGGGCAGGCAGTAAAATCAGCCCCTCTGTGGCCTCACTCAGAGCCGCACAGTTGACTCTCACTGAACTTCCAGAGACCCCAGTCTCACGATGGAAGCCATCATCCCGGACATCTCTTGGAGAGTTACCCCGCCGCCTACAGTTTGGAAAGCTTGCTGTGGAGGGCAGGAGACACATTCTTACAGGCACCTGGTGACTGAGTATCCTCCAGCTGTTCTTCCAAGGCTGAACCCTCCTCAAGGCCCACCTCATTCTCTCAGCACACCAAGTAATCTCCCCTACCACCCCTCTTCTCAGTGACCGTGGCTTTCTCATTCTTCACTATCACCGTAGACTGGCATCAGGAAGGAAGCATGCCCAGAAAACCCAGGATCCACAGGCAGCAGCCCTCGTTTAAATCTGTGATGCTCATGTGAAGCTCCTGGCTGGGAACAACTTGGTGCCATTTCCTGGCCGGGCTGAGCAAATGGTTGTTGGAATGAATGTGTGAGTAGTACCTCATGTATGTGTACAAACACACATATACACACACACACCACAGACACATGTACAGAGATACAGGCAGATGTGCACAGTGAGCTTTGTACACACCAACACATATACACATACACACACATGCACACACACATACACACACAGAGAGACACAGATACACAGAGACACATGCACACACATGCATACCACACATATACACATGCACACACATATACACATACACACACACCACACACACAGAGTCTTCAGACACAGATGCGAGCACAGGCTGCAAGAGTCATTTGCTGAGCTGGCTGCTTGTAGCTTGGTGGCACTGTTTCTCCTTCAGCCCTCTCCTGAGCCCCGGTGGTAGCTTATCCAGATGTGCACCTCTGACCCAGCCCTGACGGGGTGTCTCTGAGAAGGACCTCAGGGACCCAGTCTCTCACTTTTCTTGAGGTGAAAGCTCTGGTGAATCAGAGTCATTTACACCCTGCAAGACAGTTCAGGAAATTTCCTGTGAGGGCTGGGAGAAACCTGCTGCCTTGTCCTCCACGTTTGCCCTTTGCTCACCAATCACACTGAGCGGGGGGTGGGGGGTGGGGGGGTGCATTTCCAGGTTCTTGGCATTAAGATGATGTGTAGTCACACTGTGTGCAGATGATGTGTAGTCACACTGTATGCCTACTCTCACTCTTCCCATCTCTCTGCGGCAGGATGCAGAAGCAGGGAGTTGTGGGTTAAAGGTAAATCCACATTGGTTGGACCTTGAAAAGTACCATTAAGGTTCTTCGAAGAACAGGAAGGGTTCATAGTCACATGCCTGATTTTTAAATGAATTTGCTGCACTAGCCCTTGGCTAGCTTGGGATTTTACTGTATGGAGACAAAGACACACACACAGAGAGAGAGGGGTGGGTAAGGGAACGGAGGAAGGCTTGTGTTCTGGGAAGTGGTGTTGTAGACATCTGAGGGGTGGGGAGGGGTTCACACAGGCACCCAAAGAGAGGCATCCCAGGGGACAAAGTAACAATTGCCATGCCCAGAAGAGAAGCAGCTATGTCTGTGGACAGGCTGGCCAGAGCAGAGAGAGTTTCGGAAGGATGGGGTGAGCACTGGTGGGAGCAGATGGGACAGGGCAGGGTCTCCTGTGCAGATGCTGGTGTGCTGGGCTGAGATGGAAAGTGGTTAGAACTCAGTTGATGATGAGGGGGAAACATTGACTTTAGAATGAGAGAGCCATGCTGGCCTTGGAGATGAGCTCACACTGCTAGAGATGTGGTGCAGGTGAGGAAACACTGGGATGGGGCAGGATGTGTGGACGCCATGGGAGGTGATGGTGCTGTGGGTCTGTTTCTAAGATGGCAGGATTTTCTAAGAGACTACAGTGTGTGTGTGTGTGTGTGTGTGTGTGTGTGTGTGTGTATGCATGTGTGTATGTGTTTGTATGTGCTTATATGTGTATGTGTGTCTGTAAGTGCGCATGTGTATATGTTCATGTGTGCTTATATGTGTATGTGTGTACATGTATGTATGAATGTATGTGTATGTGTTAATATGTGCTTATATGTATATGTGTGTGCATGTGTATGCATGTGCGTTCATGTGTGTTTATAGGTGTATGTATGTGTGCATGTGCATGCATGCATGTGTATGTGTTCACGTGTACTTACATGTACATGTATGTGTCTTTAAGTGTGCATGCACACTTATATGTTTATATGTATGTGTGTATGCATGTGTGTGTGTGTGTGTGTGTGTGTGTGTTCACCCTAGTTAGAGAGATGGCTGGTCAGCTGGCAAGACTTACAGATACACATGATACAGCACCAGATGCAGAGATGACAAGAAATAAGTGGATGAATGGATAGGTAGGTGATCGAGAAACAACAGACACAAAATGCCAACAGTGTGGTTTGAGGACGACGTGTCCCCTGAGGGCTGTCTGTTGAGGCTCCATCTCCAGCATGAAATTCAGACAGGTTTTGAATAAGCTGTTAGATCAGAAGCTCCAGTTCATCAATTGATTGGTACACTGTTGAATTCACAGCTCAACGGATCTTTCGGAAGTGGTAGACACTGGAAGGTGGGGCCTGGCTGGAGGGAGTGGATCACTGGAGAATTGGTGTATTTTCAGGGATGTTTGAAAGTATGTATGAATGTATTTATGTATGTATTTATAGTGTATGTATCTGTGTGTGCATGTCTGTGTGTGTCTGTCTGTGTGTCTGTCTCTCTCTTTCTGCGTGTGTGTGTCTGTGTGTCTGTCTCTTTCTCTCTCTGTGTGTGTGTGTGTGTGTGTTTGTGTGTGTGTACACCCATGCACCTGCCAGAGCACATGTGTGCAGAGGTCAGAGGACAGCCTTGGGTATCAGACAATTCTTGACTTTTTTACACCACTCAGCCTCAGATATTCTGTCATAGTGACACAAGAGACCAAGATATCTGACCCAGTGTAGAATGTCTCCACAGACTGAGAGGGACAAACAGGTCAGACCCTGGCTGACACCGTAGACCTCCGTGTCTTCCTGGTGTCTGTTTCCACGATAAAAACCACAGGGTCAGCGCCGCTTATCATACGGGTCATCATCTGCTGGAGAAACCAAACTCGGCCATCACGGTTTAAGAGGAATTAAGGCAGTTTACTCCCAGCAACGAATACCGTGCCATCCAGGCAATATTGACAAGCCCTGGTGGGAGCCCAGCCATGTTTAGAGTCAGTATGGAATCAATGGTGGCTGTATTTCAATATGACTTATTTGGACGCTGCTGGAGGAGTTCACCCAGCCCAAACCGTCAGACTGTGAAGGTTTGGAAACAGACTCCTTTGCATAATTAAGCAGTCAAGGGGACGTGCTTTGAAATAAGACATTGGAAACACTCATCTTAGACAGCTGAGGGCAGAGCAGGCTGCCAGGCAATTAGTAAGGATGCTGTCCAGCTGATGTCGGCACTTGGGGACAATTACAGGGCCCTTCTCCTTGCTGTCAGTCTCCAGCCCAGCTGCAGAGGGCTTGGGTCCCTTGAGATCGGAGCAGAGCTCACAGCACCTTGGGGGCGTGTGGACACAGCAGGGTGCTTTTGGACACCTCTGTTCCCTGTTGGCCTTTTACTTCAGGGGCTTGCTGAAAGGAGAGAAACAGAGTTAGTTGCTGGGACAGATAATGTGTATGAGCCCATGGGACTCACAGTGCTGGCAGGGTCAGGAACAGCTTTTTGCCAGGGCTTTGATTTCTGCCTACCTTCTCTGGGTGTTTTATTAGTGGAGGGAGTGTTTATCTCTCTCTTTTTTTTCCTTTGCTGTGGTTTTCAGAAAACACATGGAGCTGAGCCTCAGAAAGGCTCCCAAGTGACCCGGTAACTAGGCAGCAGTCTCTGAATCTCACAGATGTCTCAGAGAGGCGAGGAAGGAGCTGGCTGGGATGGCCAGGTGAGCTTCCAGCTTGGCTCCTCTTAGCTGTCCCCACTTCTGTGTGGATCGGTCATAACTCCGAGCAGACTGCTCTAATGCAAGGTCCACAGGATGGAGAGGCAGTCCCAGGAACAAGGATCCAGACACCACTCACCGGGAGGCTACATGTTGGCCAATGTGTATAGGCTAGGCTGAAGAAACGAGCAGGTCATAGTTTTTCTCTCATCCGGGACAGGGGTCTGGGTTCAGGTCTGATCTGTAGCTGTGCATTATAAATACTGCCCCTGCTTGCTCCCAGGGAGGAGGAGATTCTCCTGAAGAGGCAAGTGATGTTATGTAAGCTTGGCCCCCAAATTATCCCTGATTGGAGAATAAAGTTGCCTATGGCTGGACAGAAGAGAGAGAGGTGGAGCTTTGGCTCCTGTCGTGGGGTTCGAGGCAGAAGATGAGGAAGAGAGGAAAGCAGACAGAGAAGACGCCACGGGGTAAGAATCTTGGAACAGCCACGAGGCCTGGCCAGTTGGAGTCAAGAGCTGCCCAGATGGGACATGTCATGTGATAACTTGGGATCGCCGATGGGGAAGTAGATTCTAATAGCTTATAGGGTAGATACTCTGCACAGCTCTAGTGTGTTAAAGGCTTATAATAAACACAAAGGTTTTGTGTCTTTTATCTGGGAATTGAATGATCCAAGGTGGGGTAGAAACACCCCAGACTGAGATTAAACATTTACTCCCACAGGCCTGCTGGAGGCTGCTGCTAAAGGGCGGGCACATCCAGGCAAGAGAAAGGGGGACCAACGAGATGCTCGTCTCTCCTTCCCTTGCCTCCTGTGAGCTTCTACTCCCTCTCGCTGGCCAAGGCCAGTGAAAGACAGAGACTGGGCGATGTCGCCTTCTGCACCAGCCCAGGGATATATCCATAGGCTGTTGGTGAGTGACCAGTCCCCTCCTAGGCGGGACGACTGTGGTAGGCACATGATGTGATGCAAGGGTGTATTAGTTACTGTCCCATTGCTGTGACAAAACACCATGACCAAAAGAAACCTGAGAAAAAAGGGAGTTGTTCTGGTTCTGGTTCTAGAGAGACAGAGCCCAATATGGCTGGGAAGGCGAAGGCAAGGCAGGCAGAGAAGGAAGTTGGCTGATCAAGTGTCATCTGCAAAAAGGAAGGAGAGAGAAGGGATGGGGAAAGGAGAGAGAGAGAGAAGCAAGGTTACCAAATTCTTAATAAAAGCCACCCCTTGATGACATACTTCTTCTGGCAAGGCTGACCTAGGGACCACGTGTTCAATCACAAACCTACGAGGATATTTCGTATTCAAACTACCACAGCAAGTCCCCCAGCATCGTCGCAAAATTTGGTGACAGAGTCTCCCATCTCCATTGGCTACGAGAGAGGCCAGAGGCCTCTTAACCGTCGATTTTGACTTAACAGGCTGAGGAAGTGAGGATCGAATGATACTGTTTGGGAGAGATTTTGAGTTAGAGGCCTGGTGGTCAGGGTAGGAGAGATCACCTGCAGGGCTTCAGGGGGAGCAAGGCTTGGGAGGGGAGGAGGCTTGGGGAAAAGGCTTCCAGGGGGCAGGGCTTCTGAGGGAGCAAAGCTTTGGGGGCGGGGTTTATGGGGGCGGGGCTTCTGAAAGAGCAAGTCTTGGGGGTACTGCGCTTGGGAGGTGGGTCTGCCTTTGTTGCCTCTGCGTAGCTCCTGGACAACGACTTTGAGTGTGGCATTCTGTATGAGGCAGGGGCAATGTCAGGGACAGCTTCTAGAAAGGAGAGTAGGGCGCCAAAGCTCAGGCTTCTGACATGAGTGGGGAGGCTAGATGGGTCCTTGGAGTCTCCAGAGGGGACCTCTTCTGAATGCTCACAAGAGCAAGAGAGTGTCAGAGCACTAATTGGGAGAAAACGTACCAATGCACTGAGATGTATCTGGTACCCTTACAGCATCCAGAGTGTGTGTGAGAGGGGCCTCAGCCTTCCTGCAGTCTAGAAGGGCTCCATCTTCTTAGAGACAAGGCATTCAAACCCAGCCACATGGAAGCAAGAGAGCTAGAGTCCTGGTTGTTGGGGCTAATGCAGGCATAGTTACCAAGAAAGGTAAGGCTGGGTCTAAGAGCTGACTGCCAAACCACTTGGACCTCTCTCCAAGATGAAGGGAATATTCCAGCAGCTGACCCATGGTGTGGTTCACATGGCAGACCCATGAACGTCCCTGAAGGGACACAGATCTGGCTGTGTGATCCACCTACTGCTGAATAATGCTGTCTGGGTTGGCCTCTCCTCCCTTCAGCTCCGAGAAGTTGGAAGCTTCCTAGTCCCAGGCCCGCACTGAACAAATCTAAACACAGCATTAATGCAGTGGAACTCCATCCCGAGCTTTGAAGCAATAATCTTCTCTCAGATTGCACACTGAGGAGGGCTAAAAAACCAGTGTGGCCAACTCTGGACTCACTCTCTATCCCGTTGATCTTTGCTAAGTGAGTCTGGGCTTCATGTGTCTTTGTGGATGGAGCAGCCTGTCACATCTCTCTTTGAAGCTTAATTTACAAAGTGCCACTTGATGTCAGGGAGTGCTGGCTCCCCCTTTTCAGCCCCCCTTACTCCATCTCCACAAGGGAAACAGAGAAAAAGGAAGACACAGCCGCACGAAGAGCTGAAGAGCCCCAGCCAGCCAGTGCTGCAGCCCAGCCTGGCTTCCTCCTACGGTCTCAGTGGACCAGCTTCACCCTCTCTCACCACCTTGATCCCAGGATCAGGTCTCGTTTGCTCTGCCTTGGCTGGACTGGAGCCTGCTAGGCATTTCCTTCTATTAAAAATGTTCGTCCCGGGGACGGAAAGAGCTGTAGCACTGTTGTCCTCTATGGGTCCATATCGGCTGCGTGGAAATTGGCTGTGGGTCTGGCCATTTGGAGGCTGATTCATTATTTTCAATCAAGCAGCTTGTGTGTCAGCCTGTTGTGGTCGTGCAGTCTCTGGGGCGTGAGCATGATCCCGTTATTTCCATTACTGAGACACAACCCAAATTAAGTGAATCGTAAATGTTCCCTTTAGTGGGCAGCTGGGAGCCAGCGCTCGGAAATCCATCAAGGGTTTTATTTTCCGTGAAAACACAACTTGGTAAATGAGAAACGTGGTCCTCGGGGAGATGTCCGAGCAACGAAGGGTCGGGGTCTTTCGGGGACTGCGGCTCAGCTTCCTGGCGCTGAGGAGGAGGCAGCTTAAAGAGGCTGTGTAACGTGACAGATGAACTTGGCTATCTGTGACCTCGCCGAGCATCTCTGGTGTCACACTGTTATCTCTGCAATTTGTTGTCTGTCACACTGTATCTCTGCGATTTGTATGTCTCGCCTGGACTTTTTTTTTTTTTTTTTTTTTTTTGGGCAGGCAAAGTTGAAGACAGCCCAACCCCCAACATTGTTGGCTTAGGGGTCAAGGAAGACTCTTCACCTTGCTGAACAGTGATAGCCTCGGTGTCCCCGCTAAGACACTGTATCTTTTGAAACCTCAAGGCCCGCCCCCAGGGACAAACCTCCTCCAACAAAGCCACACCTACTAATGTTTCCCAAACAGTTCTACCAACCCGGAACCAAGTATTCAAACATATGGACAGGGATTGTGGGGGGTAGGGGGATCCTCATACAGACCATGATGCAGATCATGGTGGTGGGGCAGGGGGTTAGAGCTTGGTCAGGACAAATACTCCAGGAAGCCGGAGCCTACTGGACAGAGGGTGGGCGCCAAAATCCACACAGCTATTGCCTCTGCTCAGCAAACCCCTAAGGGTACCTACAGCTCCCCTCAACGCTGTCCCTCCAACCCACAAGGCCCCTTTCCAGGCCGGCCACACCTTACCTGTGGTTCAGTAGCATCTCCCCTGAAGGCCGTTACTCACCTCTGCGCCCTGAAACAATGCAGGAGCGGAGAGTGGGTAGAGAGCGAGTGTGTGTCACTCTAGAGCTGTGAGATCCATTGATCAAGTCCCCTCCAGAATCCCAAGCAGCCCGCGGTCGGGCCTCAGGTGAAGCAGGCAGCCACGTGGGAGGGGCATGTGGTCACAGGGCAGGGAATATGGTCGTGGGGGCGGGGCATGCAGCCACAGGGAGGAGCATATGGCTATAGGGGAGGAGTATGAAACCACGGAGGTGGGGCAGGGCAGGGCCTGAGTCATGGGGCAGGGCATGCAGCCACAGGCCAGAGCATGAGGCCATGTGGGAGGGGCATGTGGCCATGGGTGTGGAGAATGTGGCCACTGGGCAGAATGTGGCCACTGTGGGCACGGGGTGTGGCATGCGGCCATTGGGTGGGGAATCATGCTATGGGGGCGGGGCAAGCTACCACGAGGGCGGGGCATACGGACATGGGGGAGGGGCAGTGGCTTTTGAGAGAAAGCTCTTTCTGAATGGAGGCCGCCACAGACACTTTTTTTTTTTTTTTTTTTTGTTCCCCGGAGCGGAGGACTGAACCCAGGGCCTTGCGCTTGCTAGGCAAGCGCTCTGCCACTGAACTAAATCCCCAACCCCTCACCACAGACACTATTATCTGGCACTTCAGAACTCGCTCCTCACAGAGGCTAGAAGGTATGGCAGCTAAGACCCTGCCACACCCTCACGGGAGCAGCTGAGGGGACTTTTCTTCCCTTTACTTTATAGTCACACCTCATAGCTTAGCCCTTTGCAAGCCACGCCCAGGGCTCCCAGAGTTGGGGTGGAGCACTGTGGCTCATTGATTTTATGTTACATTTTTTAATACTATTAAAGTGTAAATTTCGGTTACTTTTAATATTTCCTGTAGCTTCTCATTTGACCCATGGTTATTTAGAAATTGTCTTGCTTCGTTTTTGAATGTCGAAGCTTAACCTGGATGTCTCAGCGAATTTAAGTATGATTCAAACATTCTGTAGTGTGAGGGTTTCTGATTTGGGTCCTTTTAAAAATTCATGTAATCTCGCTGCTAGCCTAGCATGAGGTCTACTTAGATAAACTTTAAAAAAAAAATTTGATACAGTCTGTTTCTGGGTGGTGAACAGGGACCGCTGATACTATTGTAATGCTTTTTGTCTCTATAGGTGGTAGGCGGTCCATTTTACTGTCAGCTCACCTGGATTTGGAAGCCTGGAGAGACACCTCGAGGTGTGTCTGTGAAGGCCTTTCTAGCTGATTATATTGAAGAGGGAGCACACACCCTGAATGTGTGGCAACATAGCATGGGCCAGAGCATCCTGGAGTGACTGAAGAGAGAGAGAGGAGCTAAGCGCCAACATTCCCCAGTGGGCTCTCTGAGTGTGGGTGCAGCATGGCCAGTCTCCTCAGGCTCCGCCCACCATCCCTTCCCCTTCAGGGTGGACCTTACGGTCAAATTCTGAGCCAGGGCAAATGCTTCTTTTTAAAGCACATAATGTGTCACAGCAAGAAAAGTCACTAAAAAAGTCACTTGATCATATATTAAAGAGTTTTTTTTTTTTAGTGTATATGAAAAAAATGAATGTTTTGCCTGTGTGCAACTTACACACCAATCTCACAGAAGTTAAAAAAAGGCACTGGGCTCCCTGGAACTGAGAACTGTCGAGAGCTCCCATACAGATGGTGCTGGGAATTGAACCAGGATCTTCTGAAAAAATGGGAAGTGCTCTTAACACTTCCAACCCAAGCTGAGCTGTTTCAACAGTTAACAGGAAAAGGGCTTTATCGTGTTCTGTGATGACTGGTGCAGTGGCTATTCCTGCTTGTCAACGTGACTGTATCTGGAATGAACTAGCATCCAGAATTGGAAGGCTCACCTGTGATCCAGATCTGACCTGGGTCTTGGCATGGAGATCTTGAGGCATAGTGGCTATGAATCCCAGGAGACTAAAGCAATGAGATCTCAGAGTTCAAGGCCATCTGGGACAAAGCAAGTCCCAGATTCAGGCATGGTGGTACACACCTTTAATCTGAGCCACACCTTCTGCTGGAGACCGACATAAGGACATTGGAAGAAGGAAGGTTCTCTTCTTTTCCTGCCTGCCTTGTGGAATTGAGCTACTGCTAGATCCTTGGACTTCCATCCTCAGCTGCTGACTATTACAACTGAGGAGTTTTCCATCTCCTCAGCTGACTCACTGTGGATTTTCATGCTCTGATAATTACATGAGCTCCATTATGATAGCATGGCGTCCCAGTGAACTGGCCTTTCTGTCATTTTGAAATGCCCCTTTACTTTGGTAGCACACCGTCTTGAGTCACGTGCTCTGTACAGTCGACACAGCTGCTCTTTGGGCACACGGAATGTTTTCTATGATTTTTTAATTTCTCTCTCTCTTTCTCTCTCTCTCTCTCTCTCTCTCTCTCTCTCTAAAGTACTTACATTCAGAGAGCATATGGAATTTTGCTTAAATCTTCTTAGAGTTATTTTACTTTTTAATTATGTGTCTGTCTGTCTATCTATCTATCTATCTATCTATCTATCTATCTATCTATCTATCTATGTACACTTGTGTGTACAGTAGCCAAGTGGGTCAGGAGGGGATGTTGGCTCCATTGGAGCAGAAGTTAGGCACCTGATGTGAGAACCAAACCCTCTTTAAGAGTAGCATGTGATTGGGCTAAAGAGCTGGCTCAGAGGTTAAGAGGACTGACTGCTCTTCCAGAGGTCCTGAGTTCAATTCCCAGCAACCACTTGGTGGCTCACAACCATCTGTAGTGGGATGTGATGCCCTCTTCTGGTGTGTCTGAAGACAGCTACAGTGCACTCATATACATAAAATAAATCTTAAAAAAGACAAAAAGAGTAGGATGTGCTTTTAACTGCTAAACCATCTCTCCAGCCCCTTGAATCTTGCTTTTAAAAAAAAATCCATTCTTAAATCCTCTGGCTTAAACATAGCAATGGGTCAATATCTATTGTAACTACTGATACAGTTGAACTCAGTTTTTCCAGTCAATTATTTTGTGTTGGTTTTGTTGAGCTCTTTCTTCTACCGTACTCACCACCTCCATCCCTCACCCTTGGTGGCAGCTGAATTCCATTGAGGATTTCAGACATATTGAATTCTTCATTATTTTCCTAACTTGTGACGCTACTGGCTTCAATCTCAAATACTTTTTTATGTCATCCCTCTCCGGTCCCTGCTTCCTTGTGTTTCAGAGCCAGGCCCTGAGGCTCAGCCCATTTCACTTCAAAATTTTATTCTTCAGAGTGGGTGATTTCTATTGATCCTGTCTCAACCTCTCTGACTCTTCTAAAAGTAAAAATCACTTTATTTTACGAACTCACAAATAAAAACATCACACGGGTAAATTAACGCAGCCACTAAGACACACATTACCCCAGTCCCAAAGTCTCAGCGATTTCTTACAGCCCAAGTCTGTGTTTCTGTAAAATCCCATCAGGTAAGTTTCACTTTAGGTAGTCCAAAGTTTGACCTTCATACCCTTCCATCACCAAGAGGATTCAAGAAGTTTCCTTTGTCTCACACATATGATAATAGCAGATGCCAGGCTTTAAGATACTGATCTGTGGAGTGGTAGCCACCCAAGATGGCAGCCACCACAGGCTCAGCAGTTAAAGTCCCTCCAAGTTTCTGACTACTGGAAGAGCTGAAGAATTCTAGAAAGGGATTGGTGACAGCACAGTTAGCTGGTGTCTGGAGGATGACAAGGACATGACACTTAAAGATGGACAGGCATGGTGACTGGACCTCCAGGAACAATTTGCGAAAACCGAATATACAGTCGTAACGTAGTTCTGAGTTGGCTCCTTTCTCCATAATCTCTTTGCTTTTACACACTGAAGAAGTTTGAACAGGGCTCTCAATTCACACTGGCCACCAATCAGGTCTGATGTGGAGCCTGACAGCTGGCTCACAAGACCCTGACCCTGCGGACTAGGTTTCAGTGTTGTTCCTCAGACCCTGGAGGAGCTCTGTGTCACCGAGTTTGCAGATCGGTGGGCCTGGCCTCCTGGCTTGTTGGGGACACTCTGTTCAGGACCACAAGATGTTGAAATGTGGATGCATACCAAAATAAAGGCAATTCATTGTGTTGCAATGAGAGAGAGAGAGGGGGGGGGGGAGGGGAGGGGAGGGGAGGGGGAGGGGGAGGGGGAGGGGAAGGGAAGGATATCGATCTGTTAACCCTGGTTCCTAGAACATAATGAAGTTGGTCTCAGTCGCTACTCAGTCTGTGTGAGAATTCTCACTTTTCTGCCTTGCACTGTGTCTTAGTTAGGGTTTTGCTGCTGTGAAAAGACACCATGACCAAGGCAATTCTTATAAAGGACAACATTTAATTGGGGATGACTCACAGGTTCAGAGGTTCAGTCCATTACCATCAAGGCGGGAGCATGGCGGCATCCAGGCAGGCATGGAGCAGGAGGAGCTGAGAGTTCTACGTCTTCATCTGAAGGCTGCTAGGAGAAGACTGGCTTCCAGGCAGCTAGGATGAGAGTCTTAAAGCCCATGCCCACAGTGTCACACCTACTCCATCAAAGCCACATCTTATAGGGACACTCTCTGGGCTGAGCACATACAAACCATCACATATCGCAAGTTTGAATAACACTTTGACATTATGACTAGTGGGCTTGGAGATGCTGGCCTCTGTTACAGCCCTTAAAAGAGTGTTGCTTGGTTTCAATAGCCAATGTATTTATTAAGTTGAATCTCAAACTCACCTTCAGGTTGTGGCAGCTCAGATCTCAACTTGTTCCCTGCTTCCCTGCCCCAGGTCACCACTGTGATCAAACATCTAAGGGAAGCGGTGTAAAGGGGGGGACGGTTATCTGACTCTGGTTTCAAGGAGATTTTAGTCATTCACAGTAGGGAAGGCGGGGTGAAGGGTGAGGGAAGGCAGGGCAGGGTGAGGGAGGATGAGGAGGGGTGAAGTAGGGAGGGTGTCTGTGCTGGTCACATTGTGGCAGGCAGGAAGCAGAGAACCTGACTGAAAGGAGCTAGAAGCAAGGTGTCAAAGACCTCCTACTGACCTAATTCCTCTTGCGGGAGCCTCCTTCCTAAAGGTTATGCAGCCTTATAAAGAGTAGACCAGGGGGCTGGGGATTTAGCTCAGTGGTAGAGCGCTTACCTAGGAAGCGCAAGGCCCTGGGTTCCGTCCCCAGCTCCGAAAAAAAGAACCAAAAAAAAAAAAAAAAGAGTAGACCAGCTGAGAGCCAGGTACTGCAACCGGCATGGCTTAGGCATTGATGCTCTTAGGGATACAGGGAATGCAGACAGACAGACAGACAGACAGACATTAAATCTGGGATCAGGTGGAATCTCATTAAATCCAGGGGCTCAGTGTTTATTATATGAAGCAGAAGAAGGAGGAGACAGGCTAACAGATGGTGGTAGGGGATCTCTGTAGGGGGAGGTCTCTGTAGGGTGCTGTCTCTGAGGGGAGCTGTCTCTGTAGGGAGAGGTCTCTGTAAGGGGCAGTCTCTCTAGGGAGAGGTCTCTGGAGGGAGAAGTCTCTTTAGGGGGCAGTCTTTGTAGAGAGTGGTCTCTGTGGAGAGAGGTCTCTGTATGAAGAGGACTCTGTAGAGGGTAGTATCTGTAGGGAGAGGTCTCTGCAGGGAGAGGTCTCTGGAGGGGGCTGTCTCTGTAGAGAGTGGTCTCTGTGGAGAGAGGTCTATGTAGGTAGAGGTCTCTGTAAGGAGCAATCTCTGTAGGGGGTGATCTTAGGCTGTAGTCATCCAGGAGAAGGAAGCTGAGGTTGATAGGCACACATTGGTTTTAGCTGAAGGCCAACCATTTGTCAACATTACGACCTGACCAGGGGAGCCTTGTCATCCCCCTGACTTGATCTGGGGAGACTTTTCCATCACTGACACGGCAAAGGTTGGATGAAGAATGCAGGGCTTCCAGAGATCATGAGCATTTGTGGCCAGGACAGTGATAGAGTTTCCACCCGAGCTCCCCTGCACTGTACTGTGCTGGGATCAAGGTTTGACCTCACTCGAAGCCATTGTGATGGCTTGTATATGCTTTGCCCAGGGAGTGACACTATTAGGAGGTGTGGCCTAGTTGGAGTGGGCGTGGCCTTATTGGAGTAGGTGTGGCCTTGATGGAGTAGGTGTGGTTTTGTGGAGTGGGTGTGTCACTGTGGGTGTGGGCTTTAAGACTCTACTCCTAGCTGCCTGGAAGCCCATTTTCTCCTAGCAGTCTTTAGATGAAGATGTAGAACCCTCAGCTCCTCCTGCACCATGCCTGCTTGGATGCTGCCATGTTCCTGCCTTGATGCTAATGGACTGAACCTCTGAACCTGTAAACCAGTCCCTATTAAGTGTCCTTTATAAGACTTGCCTTGGTTGTGGTGTCTGTTTATAGCAATAAAACCCTAACTAAGACAGCTGTGAATTGTGTGTTGGTCCCATCCTCCGAGGGTAGGCTTCCAAATCCGTCTGTTCTGTTTCCTCCTTAGAGTTCTGGGTAGTTTGTTTGTCTTTGGCCAGAACTTAAAACTGTTTTCTGTGGCAGGGTTGGTCTGTTGAGATCTGACTCTACCATATGACCTCAATAAATGTTTAATTTTCTTCTGTAATTAATTTGTTAGCCTTCTCTTTAGCCCTTGGGAACTGGGGACATGTGTCTCTGATCCTGCCAGGATTGAAACAGGACCAAGAAGCGGGCAGGACTGTGGTGAGCAATGTGGAGAAAACTCAAGTTAGTACTTGCTTCAAACAAAACATCCCGAGTTGTTTTACAGCTCCAGTAAGCGTCTTACTGTGGCTTTTCTGTCTCCTGACATGTGTTTGGAATGATTAGCACAGCTATCCTTTGGGGGCTGGAAGATGGCTCCGTTGGTAAGGAGCTAGCTGTGTTAGCATGAGAATGCAAGTCCCATCCTGTTCCCTCAGCAGAGCATTCCTCATAGCAGCTGCGTGAGAGGTAGCAAGGAAGTTCCTCTCACTGAGATGAACTCTCTCAAGTCTCTCGGACCAGGTCCAGACCTTCGTGTGTGTTTTCGTTCTGGGGTAGTCCGGTTGCATTCACATCCAAATAGAAGGAAGAGCTCATTTGGGCTTACGACTCCAAGGAGCTAAGTGTCCATCCAGGCAGCAAGCAGCAGGCACGGGGGTGGGAAGCTGGGAAACCGTATTCTCAACCGCAAGCCCAGAGCAGAGAGAGCAAGCTGGGAGTGGGCAAGGCCATCTAATCTAAAGCCCTCACCTTTGGGACAAACTTCCTCCAGCACGGCAGCACCAGGCAGAACCAAGGATTCGAGTATCAGAGCCTGTAGGAGACATTTCTCATTCACCCTACAAGGGAGCCAAGCCGGCATCACTGAAAAGCCCACCTCAGCATCGATGACGGGTGGTGGAAGAAATGTATCTCTGGGATTCTGGGAACTTCTTTCAGGCAGTGACTCCATTGAAGACCCCCTCTCCCCAAAGGATTACTGCTTCCACCACCTCTGGGGGAGGGGTACTCAGGAGCCTTGTGAGTTTCCTGAGGACCCTCCCCTTCCAGGAGGGGGTGTGTTTATTTAGGACACAGCACAGACTGGAGTGGGAGATTGTGGGTGGAGGGAGTTCACCTGGGAAAGCTGAAGAACTCCCTAAAAGCCATTCCTCACACATCTTGGGCTTTACACACCTAGCTCATTCATTCACACGCGATCACGAGTGTGTGGTGGTGCTGAGGTTTTTGAGAGACCACAGCGATGCAGCTAAAATGCGCCTGCAAGGATGGTTGCCCACCAGTCACACCTCTGAAGACCAGATTCTGGCTCCTAGAGCAGGCGAGCTGTGAGCAGCTCCTTGCTGTAGTCAGACAGTGAAATGAAGGCTGTCAGAGACCAGCCTTTGAAGAGACTTGCCTCCGTGGCTTCTACCCAGGTAGTACAAAAAACCTTTCAGCTAGCTGACTAGTTGACAGGCTTATAACTCTGTAAGAAGACTCACTAGAGAGCATCTCTCCTCTCCTCCCCTCCCCTCCTGTCCCTTCCTCTCCCCTCCCCTTCCCTCCTCTCCCTTCCCTTCCTGCCCCTTTCCCTCCCCTCCCCTCTTATCCCTTCATTTCCCCTCCTCTCCTCTCCTTCCCTCCCATCCTGTTCCTTCCTCTCCCCTCCTCTCCCTTCCCTTCCTGTCCCTTCCCCTCCCCTCCTGTCCCCTCCTGTCCCCTCCTCTCCTCTCCCTTCCTCCCCTCCTCTCACTTCCTCTCTCCTCCCCTTCCCTGCCCTCCCAGTTTTGTCCCCCAGAGGATTCTAGATCCTGTCAAATTGGCAGTCAAAATGAACCACCACACAGGTACAATTCAAAGAGCATCTCAGGAAGGTTGTAAGTTGACATTTTCCCAGTTGTGAGGCCTGGCTATCTCTGGAAGTGGTGAGAGCCCTCTCTTGCCTTGACCCTCCTAAGAAAGCTGGTGAGAATCAGAGGAGAAAGAGAAGGGGAGGCCAGGAGGGCTCTGAACGAGAGTGATCACGCCGATGGCTTGTCAGCTCCAGCTCTTGGCAAGGTCATCATTGACTGTGATTTTCCCAGCGTCACCTCAGAGCTTCGAGCACAGCAGGACTCGGGATTATCGGAAATCAATACGAAAGTTGTGTTCCGTGTCAGGCTTTTTCTTGTTGCTCCCAGAGCAGAGGAGGTGGAACCTGGCAGAGCACAAGAAAAATGTTTAATTTCTGTTTAAGCCGTTATGTCTCTCGTAGCTTGGGGGCTTGGCTTCATTTGGATGGATGGCTTAACCTTTGTGTAGGCAAAGACGCGTAAAGGTTTGTACGAGGCAGACAGAGGCTCGGCTTGGCTCAGAGAGTCCCACCTGTGACCCCACAGCTGCCACAAACCGTCTAACCTGTCCTTACCACTAGTGGAAAGGGGGCACTCTGCTTAATTTCACATCCGAGTCAGCTGCCAGAGCATGTTGACTAAGATGAGAGTTTCCTGCACAAGGAGAAGTCAATCCGGACGTTTTTGCCTCTCTGTTTAACAGGGACCAGGCCCCATTGCTGAAGACCAAGTGGTGGGGGACATTCTCAGCAAAGTTAGGGTTCTCTGTTGCTCTCCCAGAAACCCATGCCTGCATGTGGGGTGTTTGTGTGTGTGTGTGTGTGTGTGTGTGTGTGTGTGCATGTATATACATGTGTATATGTATGAGTGTGCTTGTGTTCGTGTGTGTATGTACAAGTACATGCATTCATATGTTTATGTGTGTCTTAGTTTCTGTTGCTGCCACAAAGCACCATGGTCAAAAACAAGCTGGGGAGGAAAGGGTTAGTTCAGCTTACACTTCCATTTGCGGTTCATCACTGTAGGAAGTCAGGACAGGAACTCACACAGGGCAGGAGCCTGCAGGTAGGAGTTGATGCAGAGGCCATGAAGGGGTGCTGCTGAATGGCTTGTTCTCCATGGCTTGCTCAGCCTGCTTTTTCATACAGCCTAGGACCACCAGCATAGGGGATGACACTGCCCATCATGGGCTGGGCCCCCATTAAATACTAATTAAGAAAATGCCTTACAGTTGGTTCTTATGGAGGCATTTCCTCAACTGAGGTTCGCTCTTCTCTGATGAAGAGAAGCTTGTGTTAGGTTGACACAAAACCAGCCAGTACAATGAATATGTATGTATGTACATGTATTGTGTACATAGCACATGTGTGCATATGTGTACATGTATGTCTGTGTGTGCATATGTATGTTTTCAGGGGTATGTATGTACATGTGTGTTCATGTATACATTTGTGCGTTCATTTGTGTATGTGTCCATGTGCATATATGTGTGCTAATGTGTATCTGTGCATAATATGTATGCATATATGTGCTCATGCATGTATATTTGTGTTTGTATATACATGTTTTTGTGTGTGTCCCTGTGTGCACACATGTGAGTGCTCATGCATGTCTACTGAAAACTTCATACCAAGGGTTGCTGTCTTCACAGCAACTGTTAGATTTAGGGGCCTTACCTGTTAGATTTAGGGGCCTTACCTATTAGAGTTAGGAGCTGATAATAGATCGGAGCCCTAGGGAAGGAGACCCAGGCCCAGCAAATGGTAACGTCCAGAGATGTTTACTCACACTGGGAAAGTCAGAAGGAAAGCAGCCAGTGTTAGGTTGGGGCGTTTGTTGTGTTGCTTTCTGGGGAAGTTTGTTTCTAGGTACCCAGGTAGAGCTATGACTGACAGGTTCAGGGTTCAGTTCAGGGTCATCCTGGTGAAAGGATGGATTCCTGGGGTTACCTATGGAGGACGGGGACTCAGGCAGCTGTACCACTAAAACAACGAGCTGATCTGTGAGGACCTGTGACAGCCGCATCATGGGTGTCCCCAGTGGAACCTGCAGGAAGTCACACCCCTGAATAGCCTCCTCTTCCACTGACAAATGTGTCTGCTTCTATGGCCTCTGGAAGGAGCCTGGAGAGACTTCTGGGCTTCATTGGCTTCAGTGAGCTGTCCCTCTCTCCACACAGAAAGGTTTTCTGGGACCAGCTACTCGATGACAGCCTCCCACTGGCTAGCCTGACAGGAAAGACAACTTTCCCGTGTCTCACAGAGTCACTAGATCACAGGACACAGTGAACATGTGTCCGTGAATGACTGAATGGATGGGTGAGGTGTGGGCCTCAGCTATGGCCTTGTTTATCCCCCTCCCTCCGGGGCCCTGGCTCAGGACTGGGCGCAGGGGTTTCTTGGTAACTGCTGAGTTGACTACAGGGCTGCTTTAGGCTCGAGGTGAATTTGGATACTTGCTGCCTGTGCCACTGCCCGTACTGCAGCTTCTGGTTCTCCTGGCGGAAGCGGGCCTGACATTTCCCCATCTGCTCTGGAGTTGCAGAGCTGTCAGGAGGACCCTATCCACGGTGATTTAGGGACACGTAGGCCTCATTATAGATACTCGTGTGAACTCTGACCTATTCTTCCAGCTGACGTCACGGTGCGTAAGAAGCCATTCCGTGTGCTGAAGGGCAAACGCTACTCTTGCAAGATTTGGCGACATTTACGAATCTTCGGGGCGGGGCGGGGCGGGGGGGGGCGGTTCTGGGTCAGGGAAAGAGTTCAAGGCATGCTGGGAGGCCATGAAATCACAGCACACACCGCTGCCTAAGGAGGCCCCCTCCCTCCAGCCGAGCCCTGCGCCAGCCGCCGGGGTGCCTCGAGACAAACACCCAGGGCTGCTCTGCCTTTGCTTCCAACTGGGCTCTATGCGGGGGACTCGTGAAGAAATCCACCTGAGCAGATTTTCCTCCCGGCAACTTCATCAGAACAAAGTTTTATGTGGCAGATAATGAGAAAAGCAGCTGTGAAATTCATCCTAAAGGGATGAAAATAATTTCCAAAGAGATGCTAAATGTCTCTTAGAAGAGAATGCGGCACCGGGCTCCTTCAATTACCATGAAGAACATGCATTCCTCACACACATCTTAATAGGCATTGAAGACATTTTAATGAGCAAGCGATTTAAAAGTTGGTAAACACGGGTCTTTTGTCTAAGTACAGCCCTGATTTTTCATGGAGGGAGGGACTGGGGCTCATTAGCACGAGACCCCTTTTATTAGGTGCCTGGTGGAGCCGCACATCTTAGCAGCCGGGGGTTCGGACTGGGGCGCACACAGATTTGGGTGGGATTACAAGTGGCTTCAATGCTGGCCGTCGTCGAGGGACGCAGGTCTGCCGTGCAGAGGGGCTGAATCTGTCAATAAGAAAATAGAATTAAAAATCCCACGGTTCTCACCTCAAAGGGAATAAGAGATGTGCTCTGGAGCCTCCTGCGCGTGACCACGGCCAGGAACTCACGGTCCGGTTTCCACAGACAGCACACACCAATGTTGGAGCCGGTTCGTGGAGGTTTTTGGTTCTTTTTTTCCGGAGCTGGGGACCGAACCCAGGGCCTTGCGCTTCCTAGGTAAGCGCTCTACCACTGAGCTAAATCCCCAGACCCTGGGTTTTTTTTTTAAACAGTAGAACAAAGGCAAACACAAAGCAAGTGAAAGACCACCGGGGTGGGGAAGACCCCCCTCCCCCACCCCCACCCCACCCCCCGCTCAAATCTGGACAACGCAACCCCCAAGAACTCACGAGAAACCAGTCTTAATGTAATAAACAAGAGGCGTATTATTTGAGGAACCAGAGCTCTGGGGACGACATGTATCTCACACTGGAGACAGAGGAGTCTAACCCCGAGCCCAATTAGGGGAAGGTATTTATAGGGAAAATTACATAGGCAGTTGGCAACAGTCACAGAAAGCGATTTCATTGGTTTGTAACTTGGGCTCAGTTCAACTCTAGGCCACCCTGTTTCTGGGGCAAGCTGACCCTAGCTCTTGTTTTTCTCAGGACTGTTGAATCAGGCCTTATCGAGGCCAAATGGTTTGTGCTGGCTCTAGCCAGGCTACATCCCCAAAACATGTTATGTTATTCTTTGCTGTGGGGTGCTCTTGTCCTCACAGCAGTGTCAGTGGGGATAGTTTAAAATCTTTATTCTTTCACAAGGAACTTTGGAAACATGTTTTGTGGGAATATCAGGTAGGTGGTTCCGCAGAACAGGGGAATCTCTGGGATGCTCTCTGATTAGCTTTTGAGCTGGGGAAGCTTGGAGTCTATTTGTAGATTCTGACAGATTCCAGACTGTCGGTTTCATGCCTGACAGGTGAGGCACAGAGGTAGGCAATGGATGACTTCTAAAAGGGCTAATGATATTAACTTATGATCATCAGGCTCCGGATCTGCAATATTCCGCCCTCCGTGGTCATTAAAGTCCCAATCTGTCAGTCAGCCTGGTAGAATGTTTGACGCAGGCGTGGCTTTCGACCCTGGGAGCTTGAATTTTCACACTGAATTTCGGTACATCTCCACCGCAGCCTGAGTCAAGGAAACCACACACTCGGCATTACTCCTCGGGTTAGGTGGAGTCCAGGAAAGACACTCAGTAGTCCGTAAGTGCACAGTCATAAACACTCGGAACTGAGTAGGTAAAGAAGCTAGGCCAGCCAAACAGAGAGGTCATAGCCTAGGGCAACCTCCCTTGGTGGAGGAAACTGGCTGTTAGCCCTCCTGGGGTAACAGGGGGCTGCCTCTCACAGGGAGTTTGGAACAGAGACCAGGGACCTCAAGCAGGCAGTTCTCATGCTGCACCACGTGAACACAGTGCCTGGAATTGACCCTGGTGATTTCTCTGGCTTTACTGGGAGAAATAGCCACTGTTTGGGGTGGAGGGGGAGTTGGGTCCTCTTTTGTGACTGCATTGTGCATCATCTCCTACGTGGCTTCCTGTCCCAGTTTGCTTGATGTGGATGGTTTACTTCATCTCATGGTCCACCGAGGCTGGAACCGAACCAGCGAAGGTGGGGGGACGCTGCTGACTGACCTGACTCCTCTGTGTTTCTCAGGCATCGGGGCCCACCTGCCTAGGGACGGCACCGCCCACGGTGGGCTGGATGACCCACGGTCAAGGTGGTCTTGCCGTGCACTTGTGGAGATAGACATCCTGAGGAGTTTGTACGTGCATCTGTAACTGTGTCCTACACAGAACTCAACACCCCCAAGTCCCCGTATTCATACTGCAGCCTGCCTTCTCCGCGAGGTGTGGAGGTGGTTGTCGTGTCAGTTACACTTCTTCTGTTGCTATGACAAAGCAACACGAGAGAAAAGCTAGTTAGAGAAGAAAGGGGTTTCTCTGGCTCGTAGTTCCAGAGGAGACACACAGGGGAAGACTTAGCAGCTGGAACATTAGGTTAGCCCAGAAGTTATGCAGTAGAAAGATTATATCACATCCGTATGCTGGAAGAGAGGAGGAGGGGGAGGGGGAAGGGAGAAGGAGAGAAGAGGGGGGAGGGGGAGGGGAAGGGGAGGGGGAGGGAGAGAACAGTAAGTTAGGCCAGATTATAAAACCAGTTCCCGCCCTTCAGTGACATACTTCCTGAAACAAGTCTCCACCCCCAAAGGTGTGCAGAACGCTATGTGCTAAACTCCAAACAACATGGGTTTGCAGCCATCCCTACTGGGCTGAAGCAGGCAATTGAACAGAGAGAGAGAGAGAGAAAGAGAGAGAGAGGAGAGGTTGGAGAGAATTGGAAAATGTGAGCTGATGTGGCACCTCAGATTATGGATGTCCAGCCCAGGATCACTGTGGGTTCAGTCTGAGCAGGGGGCACGAGTGACCCCCAGAGGCGTGACTCCTGGGGTACATGCATAGGATGCTCCCTCTCAGGCTTGGTGTCTCCTCTCTTGCTGCCATTGTCTAGAACTTTGGGTTAGGGGCAGGGAGCTGGTCTGTGAAGCCAGTTTCTGTTCCCCTTTCGTTAGGGTCCAGGTTGGATCACTTCTGTATCCCTCGACCTCGCAGTTCAACATAGGTCTGGCTTGCTCCCAGCTGGCTGGATATAGGCCTCCTGGACCACCACAGTGGACACCGAAGCCAGTTCCAGGCCAGGGAGCTCAGCCTCAGAGTTCCTCTCCCTGTCGAGGACTTGGCATTTTCCTACCTCGTTTGCTAGAAATTAGGACCATAAATTACATGAAACCAGGCTGTTCCGTCCGGTTCCCAGATCCTGCTGTGAGCCTTTGAGGAATCGAGGGCCGGGGAAGGGGGGTCAAAGAGGGATCTGAGAGGAAGCACGGAGGAAGAAGGTAGAACCTCTTCAGAGGGAAAACCCAGAGCCCATCACGATGTGGTTCCTGCGTGAGCAGTGTATAAGTAAGAGAGAAAGATGCCCGGGGGTCTGAGGAGCTGCCTTGGTGGAGAAAGCACTTGCTGTGCAAATATGAAGACCTGAGGTCAGGAACCCACTACTCCACAGACAATGAATGTGGTGCATACCTGTAACCTTGGTGCTGGGGACAGCGGACTCAGGTGAGTCCTGGAATCTCACTGGGCAGCCAGAGCCAGTTTAGTCAAATTATCTACCTCCACATTCTTCAAGAGTCCCTGTCTCAAAAGTGCAGAGCATTCTGAGGAAGACATCTGATGCCTACATATGACTTTTACACGTATGTGGACACACAGCTATCTGTACACACTGTTGCCCCACCCCCGAAAGAAGATGCCTAAAACAGGCATGAGGTCCACTCAGAACGTCTGTGAGCCACACTCTGCCCAGAGGGCTCCAATGGCCAATCCTGCTCCCAATACCTGTCTACCTGGGACTGCTTGATACTGAGCTACTCGATGATATTTATATAGAGCCAAGGTCACCAGCTGCGTGTGTACTTTACACGGAGGACAGTCGTCTCTGCCTCTGCTGCCTGTCTCACACCCCCCCCGCCATGCCTTCTCCCATGTGGACATTTGAGTATTTGCTCGAGGAGGCTAATGCTCACAGATTCCATGAGCTTTCCTCTAGCCATGGCCCCACAGGCCTACAGAGCTTTCATGACCCGTATTTCCCCTCTCATCCCTCCTTGGTTTTATATCGGCTCGGGAATAATGTGTGGCACCCGGATGTCGGCAGAAATACGGTGTTTGATTTAAATCTGATTCCAGTGAAACAGACGTTCAAAAGGAAGAGGTGTTGGATAAAATAGTGTAATATTTCAACTCTCTAATATGGGTGAGTCGCAGAGGCTGCCCGAGTACGGCCGGGGATGCTTCTGTCCGTTACTGGAAGGCGATGCACCACACGATGGATGCGAGTGAGTCGGGGATCTGGGAGAGGATGCGGTGGCCATGACGATGCTGACTCATTCGAAGGCTCGCACCCACCACCGAGGGACGCTGCTGCTGCTGCTGCTCCGTCCACAGAGCGTTTCCCAGGCACGGAGTATGGATTTGCGTAGAATGACACAGGCCCACTGAGACCACAGCCTGCCCCGAGCCGCCTGAGACCCGCCAATAGTGGGCATTTGATCCTGTTCCACCCAGTGAAATCCAAGTGAGAGTTACTAGACAGACCAACCCTCCTCCCCAAATGTAGACTCCTGAGGGAGAGACTTTTGCAGACCTGTTCTTCCTTCCTCCCCATAAGGTGGGAGGCCATGGCTGAAGGAAGGAGTCGTGTAGGGCACAGAGCAGAGACCATGGCAGTGACTGAGGAGCTGCAGAGGCTGAAGAGTCAGGGTCTCAGACATCACCACGGACCCCAGCAGGGTAGGACTGCCCACTGTGCTGTGCATCCCGGTCTCTGTAGTTCCTTCCTGCCGCAGCACCCACTCGTTCTCCTGTATCGGTGTCTGGACGCAATGAATCGTCTTTTGTAAATAGGAAACCGCACACTTCAGAGGGCAAACGGCGAACTTTAGCACGCGTGTCTGAGCCCAGCACCGCCGCTTCGTTATTTTTTCCTGGGTTTAACCGGTTTGTAGCAGGGGTCCGCTGGCCTGGAGACTCTTGATTGCCAGGTCATGTTATCCTCAGCTCTGTCCACAGCAGCATTCTCACCGGCTTTCTGCAGGGGCGGGGGTGGGGGTGGGGCGCGGCGGCCCCTTCACACCAAACCCTAACCCCATTTAGCATCTCTGGCTTTCTTTGGCCTTGATGAGCCGCTGTCTCCCACGGTTGGAGCTGAGAGAAAGCGGAGACCACCGGGGGTTTTGTCCTTGCTTACTGGGCAAGGGACAGTTCTCTGCATCTGGAAATTTGTCTAGAGAATTTGACATTGGGCTAGGACAAGGAAGTAAGCACAAGAAAATACAGCTGGAGGAATGTATCCCTTGTATCTTGATCATCTTGATAAGTCCCTAGAAACGGTGACCCCGGCACCTTTGTTTATGCTCCGTTTATTCCTTGACTAATCTGTTTATGCCTTAGGACTGACCCTATTCTTTGCTTGTCCCTAGAATGATATAAAAGCAGGCGCGGTGTCTGCTCATGACCAGGACCCACCTTTGAAGCTGTGGCTATGTTCTCCTCACTGTGACAGAGAGTGAAGTACCAGGAGGGCATTTTCCTAATTGCCACACACACCCACTAGTCAAGGGGTCTGCAATTTTTCCAAGACACTAGAAATACAATATTATTTGCATTGTGGTTTACACACACACACACACACACACACACACAGACACACAGGTTTCTTTTTTTTTTTTTTAGGATTGGGAGAATAAATATCTAAAAAGGAGATAATGTTCCCACCATGATTTTGAGAGAAAATAAATATGCCAACCACCTCATAAATATTCATAAAAACATCTTTTAAATCTACAACATAGAACCCCCTGGGATGTCTTCCTGTTTGGGGCAGACCATGCCAGTATCTCTTTGGAGAGCTTCCTTAACTTTGCAAGATAAATGGCTTAAGCTCTCTCTGCTTCTCTCACCTAAATTCTTCCCTTTTAAGAGACAAGAACTCTGAGACACCTTCTGCCGTCTTCCTGTGCCAATGGCTTCTTTCCCCTGGAACCAGCAAGCTTTCTGTGGGTAGATATTGGGTAGAACTTCCTCTGGCCCAGCTGTACCTAGTAATCCATGGGTACCTGCAGATGCCCATAAACACCCACAATAGAGGTTTGCCAAGTTTTAACGAGATGCCGCCTGTGAGTCTTATGAAAACCGGGAAAGCCTCTCACAGACACAAATCAATGGCTTGAAACTGAATGAAGAGCCATTCTCCTGAACTGGAAAAAATTCCACAGAGACAGACTAATGGCATAGAATAATAGTTCATCTCCAGCCGGTTCCAGTTCCTACCACAAAGCCAGAAAAATAGATATCAGAGTCATAAAACTAAGGGACAGAAAGAGAAGACGGTAGACAAAAGCTGATAAAATTAATTTAAAAATTGTAAAATAGAGCTGCATTAGGACTGGTCCATTATCTGTCTTCCCATTCATCCACCCACCCATTCACCCACCTACCTATCCACCCATCCACCCATCCATCAATCTATTCATACATCTCTCCATCCACCCATCCACCCACCTATCCATCCATCTACCCTCACCCTCACCATTCATTCATCTATCCACCCATAGATCCATCTACCCACCCACCCTCCCACCTATCCACCTGTCCATCCATGCACATGCACATCCACCCACTCTCCATTCATCCATCCATCCATCTACTCACCCATTCATCCATCCATCATCCACCCACCCACCCATGCACCCATCTACCTGCAGTCCATGCACACACCTATTATCCATTCACCCATGCAGGTCTTTACTGAGCACCAACCGATCCCCTATTATTATTCTTGGAACTGGGGATGAGTCTTGCTTTCACCATAACTCTCAACACAGACAAGAAGACCTAGGCAGGCAGGCAGCAAACACAGAGAGATGAACCCAGCATGGAGAGGCCGTGTGGGCTGGCTGATGTTCAGAGCCAGATGACTGAAAGTGAAGGCACCTCTCAGAGGTCAGATGACTGTGAAAGGTTTTATGGGGAGAGATATAAGGATGGGCCCAACAGAGTGGAGTCACGTGCCACGAGGTGTGTGGAGGAACCCAAGAAGGTGACTTGGGAGAAATGAGCAGAGCATCTGGAACATGGAGTGAACCCATCTAGCCCTGGAAATGCCAGGACTCACTGAGCCAATGAAGGAGCAGTTGGGCCGGTCCCTGAGCTCACTTTGTGTCCTTTAGCTCCCAGAATGGCAACTGGCTTCCCTCAGTGCCAACCTCTGTGCCCAGGACTGAGCTAAAGGGGAAGGAAGTCTTTCAGAACCAGAGTTGAGCAGAGGGCAAACCGGGGTTCAGCCTTCTAGCAGGCATGGGCAGGGAAAGAGTGGCTCCCTTAATAGAGTCCAGCACTGTGGGGTGAGGCTCACACTGTGGGGTTTCTGACATTCAAGAGCTCCCACCACCCACATACCCACCCACCCAGTTCATTCTTCTTGCAAGCTCCAAGCTCACTCAGTCTCTTTTCTACACAAGAAACGTTGTCTTTTAAAGCCTGGTGGCCTGGGGCTCCCTACCAAGGTTCCCTTTCAGGAGCTTTGAGTCCCTCCCTGAGCTCCGCTTGCACTGGCTGACATGTTTTGGGGGTGCTGTAGCCTTGCCTGCTGGTCTGTCCACTCTTCACAGACGAACTAAGCCTCTGTGTCCTCAACACTTGCCTCCTGTCACAGTGGGCGTGTTCCAGGACAGGGTTTAGGAGCCGGTGCCCAAGATTAACTCCTTCTGAGAAGATACTTAATTCAACAGAGGAGGGTAAAACGCCACGGGGAATCGTACACCGTGGGAGCGGAAAGAGAAATCAACCCAAAAGTGTGTTCCCCCTGGTGGCCGGGAGGGGGAAGGGGAAGGGGGAGGGGGAGGGAGGGGGAGGGAGTGTTCCAAGGTGACCTTGAGACTCCAGAGCCACAGCCGCCTACGTTCACTGTGAGCCTTAGCTACCTGACAGCGACCCAGGGTTTCTGCTCCACTCTCCTCTCTTCTCCGTCTCCGGTGAGGTAGGATTGTTTTAATTTAACAGGGAAGGAACTATTACCCTTCACTGTGCTTGGTACCGGTCCTGTTAACAATTCTTTAAGCAAAGAACAAAGCCGAGAAAGGACATAAAAATAGTTCCATATGTGTTTGGCCCACTTTCAATCAGCTAATTAGAGAAAGGCCAGTTTCTTATTTGTAAAAGGGTTTACTCAGGTGGTTGCCAGCAAGCGGGTGAAGATGAATCGAATGAAAGCCTTGCGTGGGCGAAGGGAGGGGGCGTGGTGAGGACCAATTACCGAGGAAGGCCAAGGCCAAGTCCCAGGAACTCACCCAAAAGACATATGAGTGTCAATTAGGGGCAATCAATCACTCTGCAAGCGAGCAGATGGGTCACCTGGACGGTAACACTGTGTTAATTTGTTGCATTTAGCAGGAACATTTTCTACAGGTTTATACCACCTCCTTTCTGTTATTCGATGGTGCTGTGT
Organism: Rattus norvegicus; assembly: GCF_021556685.1. NCBI lineage: Eukaryota > Metazoa > Chordata > Mammalia > Rodentia > Muridae > Rattus > Rattus norvegicus. The sequence continues at coordinate 170,327,011 of NC_141538.1, read as the reverse complement.
GGACCGTTTCCTCTCCACCTTGTCCTCCCTGGAAGGGGGCTGATTCGTACGGAGGAGGTGTGACCAGCTTTGTCATTCGTGGAGGGAAAGCTGGTCGTTGTATGACTGTGAGCATCCCACTCAAGGTTGGCCACCCTCTTCCCACATCTCCAAATCACTAATAGCATTGAAGAGATCCCCCCTCTGCCATACCGGAGCCCACAGGTGTCAATCTCTTGGACAGCACTGGCTAATGTAGCAGGTAGAGGCTGGGATGTTTCCGTCCACACTGGTGCCTATGTACCTATCTACCTGTGCATAGTGGGCCTGGGGGAGGTGACGGGTAAACTCTGCTGCCCTGGGGGCTGTTGTCAGCTATTCTCTGGCTCCCGCTACTCAACATACTCTCATGCAGCACCCTGTTCGGTGATTCAGCGCTGTTCTGGAATGAGTCAGGGATAGGCCTGACCCTTGCAAAGCATGTATCCTCACAGAGTGGGTGAGCAAAAATAAATGAAGAAGGAAATGGTGACAATCAGAGAGACAAAGACAGGACCATGTGCAGACCCTTCACCTGTGAACAGCTGTAAGGAAGGCCCAGGGAGTGCTGGGTGAGGTCTGAGGCAGAAAGCACAGGTTTTCAGGCTCGGCCCCCCCCCACCCCCCAACCCTACAGGAAGTTGCATAGCACACAGCCTTTTCTTTCCTTTGTTACATAGTTTCGATCTGTTGCCCTACTGTCTTGAGCAAATCCCAGCATCTATCAGAGCCTCAGTTTTTGCATCTATAAAATGGACTAGGGTGTGGTTTGCTGACTTCCCAGATCTACCAGAAGAACCCAGTGTGAGCAACGCAGGAGGTCATCCTGTGACGGTGACCTCTCGCAAGAGAGGTGACCTCTTGCAAGAGAACCATTCCGTCTGGGGCAAGCCTCTCAGGATTTACATCTTCTGGGGAAAACCAGGGAGGGAGTGGGTATACAGATTCTGAGGGAAGGATGAATGTAAGGTTCTGCTCAGTCTACAGCCCTGCTTCAGCCTGCCCCTCACTCTGAGAGCGCTACAGCAGGGCCACGCCTGATTTCCATCCTGACTGGAGCCCAGAGCGGGCTGCTTCTCCTCTCAGCCTGCACCTGGGCTCACTGAGGGGTCGTGAAGAGTGAAGGAAGACCCGGGGGGTTCTAAGCTTGGCAGTTGATCTTGGTTGCCAACTTGACTGAGTCACGCCTCTAAGCAGGTCTCTGTGGGAAGGATGAACTGGAGAAGTCGGTCCTTCGGATCAGCAGTCACATTCTGCCCGGAGTCCTAGGGAAGAGCCTGCCTGCCTTCACTTCTTGCCGGTGAGTGTATCTGTTCTGTTGCTGTTACATTGTAGCCAGCAGACTCTGGCTGCTTCTGTCTCCCATCACGCACTGACAGCCAACAGTTGTCCAGGAACCCGCCAGCTCTTCAGTGTCTGACTGGAACTGACAAAGCATCCTGCCTCATTGAGCAGCGGCCAGGTTCTCAGCTTCTCCCGCATGCAGGCGCTTTGAACTACCTAGCCGAGGTGAGGGACAATTTAATAAATTCCCTTTTATAATACATATTCATCCTCTAGCTCCATTTTAAGAGTACCATGACCAATGCATTGGTCTTGGGTGGAGGTATAAGACCTGAGTTCCCATCACGCATCACACTGATGCCTGAAGGTAGGAGGGCTCCAGAGCGAGTGCTACACCCTGTACTGTACTCCTAATGAGAACCTCCTGTACCCTTAGAGGGAGTAGACACAGAGCCCACTTATCCCAGAATAGTATTTCTGCTCCCTAAAATAAGCATGTGCTCATGAGGACGGCCCCGGTCATACTAAGCCCCACCTCTAAGCCACTGTCGGCTTCCCAATGATTCTGAGAGGACTGCCAAGAAGCTGGTTGCATGTGGCACGGTGACTCCTGTTCTGGATGGGGACTCAGCAGGACTAGCAGTGCAAGCTGCCTGTCATTAGACATGTCCAGTGGGGAGGTCCTGAGCTCGCCAGCCTGACAGTTCTCATATGGGCTTTGGAGATGAAGCTCACACATGTGCTGGAGTGGGCAGTGGACATTAATGCTGGCACTAGCTAGACACCAGCAGGGCAGGATACTGGTCACAAGGCTGTCACCTTGCTGGTGTAGTCACCTGGGCATAAAGGCATGCTGGTTCTCAGCCAGAGCTCTTCACATCTTGGCACTGGATTGTGGTGTGCACAGTCTCCCTGTTTCCCCCCAACAGTTACCAGTAATGTCAAGGGACAAGCAGGGCTCTGAGGGAAGCTTCCATAACCTTCTGTGGGCCAGAGAGATGGCAGAGGCTGGTCCTCTCCAGCACTTCTGGGAATCAGTGAAGTGGAAAGGAACTGGAGCTGTGAAGTAGCCCTGCTGTCACTGAGCTAGGGGCTGGAATGTGAACTGGCCCACACTGTCACTGGGCAAAGGACTGGAGGTGTGAACTGGCCCTGCTGTCACTGGACTAGGGGCTATAGGCGTGAACTGGCCCCACTGTCACTGGTCCGGGACTAGAGACATGAACTGTCTCTGCTGTCTTTGGATTAAGGACTAAAGGTGTGAACTGGCCCTGATATCACTGGGCTAGGATCTGTAGGTGTGAACTGGCACTCCGCTGTCACTGGGGTAAGGACTGGAGTGTGAACTAGCCCTTCTGTCACTGGGCTGACTTCCTGGGTTAATAACCATGGTGTTGCCAGTACTTTAACCACCCTATGTATGTCCACTGGGTGTTCTCAGCCCCCAAAAGTATTAGACACCAGTGTGAGCCCCAAGGGATAGACACACTGGGTGTGTGCCCCATGCTGTCTAGTCATCTCTGATAGGGTTCCATTTACTTGCGTCCAAACCCCTGTGTGTCTGTCATGTGGTGGGCAACCCCCGTCCCCAACAACTCCCATCTGCCACTTGGGATCTGGACCAACCTACTTTGGTTCAGTGGCACAGACATTGACAGCTCTCTCTGAGCCACAGGGGGAGGGTAGGCTGTCCTGCCCAGATTAGATCATGGCCACACAAGGGAATGTGTCTCCAGAAGCACAGAGTCACCGAGGCCGGGCATGCCACTGCAGCTGGGATAGAAGGGGTCTGTGCAGGCCTTAGAGTCTGGGCCACCATCCGGGGGGAGGAGGCTCTGGTTTAGGAACAGCAGAACAGAAAAGGGACCTGAAGAGGAGGCAGTGGTACCAGTGCTGGGAAGGACATTGATGGCTTCTCCAAGTTATTTTGGCTCCTGTGGACCAGAGGGACCTGAGGCTCTGATGGACATCAGAAGGCTATACCCCCTTTCCCTTGCATTCTGTGTACCTCCCTCACATGCCCTGACTGTCTTTAGCACCAGTGGCAGGAGCATGTTTTGATGTGTGTACAGCTGCCTGATACAATCAGAATGCTGGAGGACTGGAGACACCGTTTGCCTCCAATAGATCTGGGGCAATAGGGGCCAGGACAAGGGAAGGAAGGGGGTCAGAGGAAGGTTGAGGCTAGAGGAAGGGACAGGATGGTGTCCAGGAGGCTGAAGAAATCCAGGGAAGCATGGGTGATGGTGGCACTCGGACCAAGGGTGTTTACGAAGTGGGCTGGGGTGGGTGTTGAGGAAGGGTAGGTCTTGGGAAAGACAGGTCTCAGACTTTGAGACAGGAGATGTGCCCCATGGGCAGGTGAGAGAGCTCAGAAGCAGGGTCTGAGGAGCTGCCCGAGACTCTAGATAGCTTTTCACTCTGATCCAGCCAGCCAGGGTGCTGCAGCTGCCAACCATGGAAGGCTACCATGGGCAAGTGGGGTGCCCATCCCCAGCAACCCTTCCTATATCCAGGTTGGTTGAAAGGGTTTTTTTGTTTGTTTTGTTTTTGGTTTTGGTTTGCAGAAGAACCTATCTTGCTTTCAACAAAGCACGGGCTATAGCTGGATTTTCTTCCAATGCGAGGGACCCTGAGGCCTCCTTGGACCCCATATGGGTTCAGGATCCTGCTCTCTGAGCCCCGTCCTGCTGATTGGTAGGGTGGTTGTCAAGTGTGCTCCACCCGGCTGCACCCAGGTCTCATTTTTCCTCAGAACGTGTGCGTTCCACTAATGGACAGATTTCAATGGTAATTTTATTTCTCCAAGTATGAATCGTGGCTGTGGTAAGACGGCAGGATCTGTGGGCATTTGCGATAGCTTTTACACTTTTAACAGCTCTGCTATATATTGCTTTTTCAATTATTATTCTTGAAATGTTCAACAATAAAAGGCAGTGTTACAGGCTCGCTGCTCCCCCGCCAGAACGCAGGGCTGTGTGGGACATATGTCTCTGAGGCGGTTTTGGTGAGACACAGCATCAAGTCTCTTCATGAAGACGGAGGTCCGGCCTCATGCTAACTCCCTGCAGGGAACAGGAGCGGAGCAACTGCCCGCAGTGGTTGGAGCTGTCTCTGAGGTGGACTGCTACTCTGAATTGGTTGATTGTGGAAATGGCTGACGAATCCTGCCTTCCAGCCTCTCTCCTCTATTCCTACAACTTTCTCAAGCACCACAGTCCCTGGCTGTGTGTGGCACTGAAGTGTCCCATACTGGTTTGTTCATTAAAAGGCACGCACAGGAAGCCGTGAGGAGGGCTGAGAAATTCTGACTTTGGATGTAACGCTCACGCTACACATTTACAAACTCACTACAGTTCAAGGCGAGATCATTCCAGAAGGCAGAACAACAGAGCGAGGGAAGGGCATTGGGGATGACAGGAAATTGTTAAAGAATAAATAAAAAGGCATTTTTATAAAGCTATGGTCTAGATAAGCAGAGGTAGGGTATTTCAAGGCATCTCCTTGATTAGGCTACGGCACACTTGTCACTGTCTGTGTTTAGCTATGTTTCCAGAGAGGGCAGGGAGTGAAGAGCATGCTGAACCATTCATAAACCTTGAGGTTTGACCCTGAAAGAAGCGTGTTTAGGTTTTTGATGAAGGCAAGTACAGCTGCTGAAGTCACCTATCCCTGGAAAAGGGAAGGAACCTTGAGTGAAGAATGGGTGCATTCAAGTGGGAGAGAGTGGTTGATGTGGGAGGTTGTAGCCCACTGTGGGCGTCACCATCCCTAGGCAGGTAAATCTGGGCTAGACCAGAAAGCCAGTTGAGCACGAGCTTATGAGAAAGGCTGTAAGTAGGGTCCATGGTTTCTCCTCCAGTTCCTGCCCTGAGCTGTCTCAGTTACCTCTTTACCCAGAAGTGTGAGCTGAAACTTAACCTTTTCCTCCCCCGAGGATGCTTCAACAAGTGTTCATTGCAGCAACAAAATGAAGCCAGAACTTCTGCCAGCTCGGTGAAACAATTTCCTCCAGGGACTGACAGAGTGGTGAACTTGAGCCTAGACTTGTAGTCTCCTCCAGAAAGTTAAGAAAAAGATGTTTAGTTGTGGGAACACTTAGCCTCTAGGTTTGTTGTTCGAGTCCAAAGTGACTCCTGCAGGGGGTTAGTTATCATCATTACCTCTACATCACTACCATCACCAAAATCACCAACACCACCATTATCATTACCAACACTACCATCACCACCACCACCACTACCACCACCACCACGACCACCACCACCATCATCATCACCACCACTACCACCACCACCATCACCACCATCACCACCACTACCACCACCACCACCATGACCACCACCACCACCATCATCATCACCACCACTACCACCACCACCATCACCACCATCACCACCACTACCACCACCACCACTACCACCACCACCATGACCACCACCACCATCATCATCATCACCACCACTACCACCACCACCATCACCATCACCGTCATTATCCCCTCAGATCCAGCCACTGCACTCAAGCTTGTGTGATGCCACTGTCCATCCCCAGGCCTCTGACCTCCCAGAACAAGGACCAGGCACACACAGCAGAGGTCAGGTATTCTGTTCCTGCCACCGGAACCGCAGGTCCCTGCACAGAGCATTTCCCTTCCCTCAGCGACTTTCTGCTCCTTCCTTCAGTTGAAGAAGCAGACGTCCTAGGCTGGCTCTCAGCCGCTGATTCAAAGTATCTGAGGCTGGAGACAAAGCCAGTGTGGTGATTAGCGGTAGGCCGCGGACACCAAGCTCCAGCTCTGAAACTCCGCAGTCAGGATGACACAGGAGCTGATTTGGTCCCTCCAAAATGAGCCATTATTGCTTGATTTCCCAATACGGCTGCTACTGCCCCGAACCCCAGGGGGCCTCCCGAACCTGTCTGGAGAAGGCCACGGGTCTCTGGCGAGGCCGTAAGTGCCTCGTTAGGACTCTCCTCTGCGTGTTCACTTGTTTTTGCTCACTTGGGGTCACATTTCATTTTGGTTTAAATAATGAAACCAGCAGACCGGAGATTAGAGCTGCTAAATGATTTTTGCTCCCAGGAAACAGTCGCCGGTCCAAGATGTAAGCTTGCCAGCGGCTCAGGGATCTTCATGCCAGGACTGAGCTGGGAAACATGGGAAGCATGGGGCCACAGCATGCTAGACCTGTTGCCTGACGGTCAGGAGGACAGGCAGCAGCAGGTGTGAATGGGGACAGACTCAGAGGTGTGACCCGAGTAAGTTCCCAAGGCTGACAGGAAAAAGAGCCCAACAAGGGGCACTTCGGTCTCTGTTGTAGTGACCCAGTCTCTAAGCTCTCGGTGGCTCTCTATAACTGACAGTCCACAGGCTCTTGCTGGGCTCGCCAGAGTTTCTGTTCCTGGCATCCCAACTTGCTCACTTCACACTTCCTGACCTTAGAGAACCTCTCCTCCTCCATAGAGACACCAGCGGTGCAGATCATCCAGTCAGCAAGTTATGGCTGGGTCAGCAGAAAGAGTTTCTGCCCTAGACCTGCCTCCCATCCTGGGGACAGAGGGATTGTCACTGTCACAGCAGCAAACCTCGGGGTCACCCTGAGCTCTGTAGGCCTCGGTGTCTTGGTCTGTAAGATGGGGAGGAGTTAGCAAGCAGGGAGTGGGCAAAGCAGCCTGGATTTTGCCTGGGACTTAGGGCTGCTGTGATCCCATTGCATGGATGGAGGAACTGAGGCCCATAGAGATTCCTACTCATACTCAATTGATCCCTCCCTCTTCCTCCTCCTCTTCCTCTGCCTCCTTCTCCTCCTCCCTCCTCCAGCATGCTCCAGCGATTCCTGTAGGCACTTCCTGGGCAAGCTGTCTCTCAAATCCACAATCCACAGCACTGTTGACTGGAATGCTCATCGAGGAAGGCAGAGCTCAGGAAAGCAGCATCTGTCCATCAACCAGCTGGACGTGTGCACTCCTTGTGAGGAGTCAGAAGAGGCTGGTTTGGGACTGGACACACATGGAGAACAGGGACAGCTCTGTGCTTGGCACACACCAGTGGCTCTGAACTCCCCTTCCCCTGCCCCCAACCAGAGCCAGTCCCCTGTGGATCTCTGGACACATGATTCTTGTTTGTGTTTCTCCTCCTTGTCCTGACCTGTCCTGTCCTGTCCTGTCCAGGAAAAGCTAATGTGAAATACTTCAGCGTCTTATCCTCTGGGGACACGAGGACTTCTGAGAAAGACAGCAAGGGACAATTTATTTTCCTTTCTTAAATGCCACGGGCAGCTCTCGTGCCCCCTCCGACAAGGATGTGTCTAGTTAAGCATTGTAATGCCAAGGGAGGCAGAGACGCTGGTGGGGGAGGGTGAGGCAGGAGAGGGGATGGGAGTGATTTCTGGGGACACGGGTGAAGCTTGGGTGTGATGATGGTTAAAGATCACCCTATGCCAGAGGGATGGAAAAACACTCTTTTAAAAAATCATTTTAAACAGGTTTAGAGAACACTCACGCATCGAACAGCAGAGTTCCCACAGAGGCCCTGTGAGAGACACACAGACCATACTTTTGTCCTACAAGAGAATTGACTGATGGACGAGCCCTCCGATGCTCTGCTGTGCTTGGGGTGGGAGGGGGGTCTTGTACCCTGATGCTATACAGATGTGACTCTCAGCAAACGCAGGGTGACACTAGAGAAGATGGAGGAGAGGGCTGGTACCCTAACCGTTTCTTATTGAGTCTTAAGAACCAGGCACTGTGCCGGGCACACATAGTGGAAATGCGTTCTACCTGAGTTTCCCCACTCACTGTCTAGGCAGCCTCTGCTAAGGGAATGTCTAATCTCCACGTTCCTTTGCCTCAGTCCCTGTCTCCAAGGTGGGAAGGCAGCATAACCTAGTGGGTCATTCCAAGGGTTAAATGAAGGATGTGACACAGACCCTCAGATCTAGTAAAGGCCATGTGGCCATCAACACCGGCTGCCTACCCATGAATTGCCCTTGTGCTGTTGCTGGATCCTGGCCTGCTGGTCTCAGATCGTCAAAGCTCTGTCTGGTGGGTTCACCTGCGCAGGGTCTAGGGCCAAGAGACACTGCAGGCTGCCTGAGTGTAGGCCTCTGGCAGAGGATGTCGCTCAGAACATAATAGCATCTTTGCCCCCCAGCATGTCTCTCTGTAAAGACAGAGTCTTTACTAATAAAGACTGGAGGGAAGAGTAGGAGGAAGAGTAGGAGGAAGAGGAGGAGGAGGAGGAGGAGGAGGAGGAGGAGGAAGAGGAGGACAAGGAAGAAGAGGAGGAGGAGGAGGAAGAGGAGGAGGAGGAAGAGGAGGAAGAGGAGGAGGAGGAGGAGGAGGAGGAGGAGGAGGAGGAAGAGGAGGAGGAGGAGGAGGAGGAGGAAGAAGAAGAGGAGGAGGAGGAGGAGGAAGAGGAGGAGGAAGAGGAGGAGGAGGAGGAAGAGGAGGAGAGGAGAGACAGAGACAGAGAGACAGACACAGACACACACACACACACACACACAGAGAGAGAGAGAGAGAGAGAGAGAGAGAGAGAGAGAGAGAGAGAGAGAGACCCTTGCTCAAACTTGAGGGTAGGAAGGAGAAGCATGGAGACACCATCTATGAAGACCTTTGACAAGAGTACACACCTTTCCCTTGGTGGCAGGGCCTGTATTTAATAACACGACCTGCAAATAGAAGAGATGTGTGCAGTTTGGACAGCTCTGTCTACAGAGAGCTGACTAATCCTGATAAATGGAGTCCGTCTTCTCCTCCATGCAGAGCTGGCCTCAGATTAAACATATCAATCCTTGTTTGTTACCTTCCCCAAGCCACCAGCTAGCATCTGCCGGCCCCTGGGGATTTATCTTCAATGTCCCTGTGCGAGAGGTGACAGAGTTCAGAGCGAGAGATCAGAGATCAGGGAATTGCTTTGCCTGAGGTGTTCATCCAGGGGAAGCAGCCATAGAGGGTGTGGTGCTGTCACCAAGACAAGGCCAGGCAATGCCCCGGTGGGTGAGTGCAGTTCTCCAGTGGGACCATGACGCTTCACCAGGATGCGTGTTTCTGTAGTAGATGCTGTTTAGGCCCCTCAGCCTGGCATTGGTCTCTAGAAGTCCCTGCTCATCCTCATCGGCCTGCTGCCCACTTCTGAGTTGCCTGGTGCTCAGGAGAACACTTCTCTGTAGATGGAGTCACCTTAGGTGACAGCAGGCTACCCTCGGCCATCAGCATGCCCACCGTGGGATCACCTGATCAAGTTAGTTTGTTACCTTCCCCAAGCCACCAGCTAGCATCTGCCGGCCCCTTGGGGATGCATAGGTGAAATGACCAGCCCCTTGCCTAAACGTTAGACCCGAAAGGGTACAAGTTAATCCACAGGCTCCTAGGATAGATCGGAGCTTCCTCTAGTTCAGAGTATTTTTTCTTTCTTTTCAAAAGTTTTATTTGTTTGTGTGTGCTGTTTACTTGTGTGAGAGAGAGAGAGACAGAGACAGAGACAGAGAGACAGAGTGACAGAGAGTGTGTGTGTGTACATGTGGTACATGTGCACGTGTCCCCTGGTGCACGTGGAGGTCAGAGAACAGTCTTACTAAGGGAGCTCTCACCTTCTGCCGTCAGAGTCCTGCATTTGAATTCGGGTCATCAGACTTGGTGGCTGGAGACTTTTTGCGCTGAACTTGCTCTCCCCTTCCTCTTCACATTCAACAAAAATTTAAGCCTATTCCAAATAGGCAGCATCCCAGAGCCGACTACTGAGTCCGCCCCAAGGAATTCTGACAAATTTCTCTCTGTGTTACGGATCCATGCAGTCTCCGGCACTGGGGCCCTCATTGGTTTGAGTCATGCAGTGGTTTGAACATACGGATCAAAGATTTCAGAAACACTGAGACAATTGCCACCGGCACCATTAACATCAGGATGACAAGTTCTCATAAATGCAACCTCAGGTGATGCGAGGGGGCGGCCTGTAGGGAAGTGGATTTTCAGGGGCACGCTGTGCAGACTGGCACTCGCTCCTTGAATCACAGCTTGCAAGTGAAGCATTACCTCGACTGGACCCGCAGGCGGCCATGCTGGAAGGCCACAGGCCCCAGTACTAAGTTTCTTATCAATTTCTGTGATTTTTGCCTGGCTCCTCCTCATCTTGATGTGAGTTCAAAGGCATAGCCAACAGTCTTGAATCTCCAGGCAGCGTCTTATCCATAAGCCCATCTTTCAGTGACACCGCAGCTGGACACAGGTGCTTGGTACCCACGAAGTGGATCTCGTGAGATTAAAGCAGAGGATCATGGTAGAAGGGTGTTGTGGATCAGACCTTGTAGCTTCGTGGCAGCCATGAAGCAGAGAGGGGGAGACAGTTCTGGAAGCAAGACATGGCTTTTAACAGCATCCCCCCAAGGACCTACACCCTCCAGCTGGCCCACCCCTCTTAATCCTCCATTCGGTTCTGAGCTCATCCCTGGCTAATCCATTGATTAGGTCAGAGCCTTTGTGATCCACCCACTTCCTCGAAGCTCTGTCAGCTGGGGCTGAGGTTTCAACGCAGCACTCTTCAGAGATGTCTCAGGCTGAAACTGTAAGCACTCAGGGCCCAGCTTCAGGTAACTTCACAGGGGCCGGGAAGGAGTTTATGGTCAAGGTCTTGCCTTACAGCTGGGGACATCATCAATCTCCACTTTCCCATGGTCTAAGGGGAGTGGGCTAGGCCACTGAGATGTCATGGCTCTGGTTTGAACCCACCCCTTAAAGCATCTTTCAAAAAGGCCATGGGCATGGGAAAAAGCAGGTACATTGAAGGTGTTAGAGAGACGGAGCTGTGAGGGCAGAGGCCAGACACGACAGCTTCAGCACCACTACAGCAGAAAGTTCAGTGATTTAGGGAAAGCCAGGACCCCTTGCCCCCAAATCAAGGATTATGGGACCTCTGACCACTGGAGGAGGGGCATAGGTGTCAGTCCCACTTAGATTTGGGGAACAGCACCCTACAGTCTGGGAATGTCCACTGGCTGCTGCTGGTTTCCAGCCAAGCCTGGAGTCATCCTGCTCCTGCAGCTACGTGCCCACACCACAAGCCAAGAGCCCTGTGGGGTCTACCCGAGCCTGCAGCCTGGAAAACAAGGTCGTTGTCATTATTCCCACAGGTCTATGCTCTGGGCAGCAGCTCTCTGCAGACCTGGCCTTTCTCCCGAGACACACAGGAGGCTCACGGGCTCACCTTGTTTACATAGGATAAGACTAGGTGCAGCTGCTCCAAATTCCCCCCTTCGTCATCAGATGATCGATCGCCAAAACACCTTGTCTCCATTGAACATCTGGAAGGGCATGGCTGTCTACTGAATTCGGTTTAGAGTCTCCCTTCCCACCTACAACCTAAACCCATAGCAGCCCCTTCCTGAGGACAGCTGGTTTTAGGGGGAGTCACTCACTGATGTACACCCTGTGTTTTTCTTTGCTTGTTGATTGTTTGATCAGTTTAACACAAGCCCGAGTCACCTGGGAAGAAAGAACCCCGTTTGAGGCATTGCCTCCGTCGGATTGGCTCACAGGCACGTCCAAGGGGCATCCTCTTAACTGATGGTTGATGTCAGAGGGCCCAGCCAACTGGAGGAAAAGCCATTCGTGGGGAGGTGGTAAGAATGGTAACTGAACAAACCATGGGGAGCAAGACAGTGAGCGGCACTCTCCCATGGCCCAAACTGCTTTGGTTGGGATGACTCAGCATAATAGAAATCAAACTGGGACAGCTTCACTCCCATGAAGCACGGTTCCCATGGAGCCATGGTGCATTCCCCACCTGCACCTGAGACTTAGTGATCTTCATGCCTGCCACTTTGGCAGAGGGAAATGCTCTTTCTGCCTACATTGGGCATGCCTGAGTGGAAGGTGAGAACGTCCAGTGATGGCGTCCGCCACCGCGGTGTCCTTCTCCCCTTGTCTCAGTGAGGGTTTCTATTGCTGCGATGAAACACCATGACTCAAAAGCTAATTGGGGAGGAAAGGGTTAATTCGGCTTACACTTCCCTCTCTCTGTTCATCATCAAAGAAAGTCAGGACAGGAACCCAAAGGCAGAAGCTGATGCAGAGGCCATGGAGGGGTGCTGCTGACTGGCTTGCTCCCCATGGCTTGCTCAGCCTGCTTTCTTAGAGGACCCACTGGCCCAGGGATGGCTGGGTCCTTCCTCATCGATTGCTAATTAAGAAACTGCCTCACAGGCTTGCCTACAGACCCATCCTATGGAGGCTGTTTTTTTCCCCAGTTGAAGTTCCGTCAATTTCAGATGACTCTAGCTTGTGTCAAGTTGACACAAAACTATCACCACAGCATTGCCCAACATGTCCTCCTCTCAAAATGGTCCTTGCCAAGGGAATCTCTCTTCTGCCTTTCTCTGACAGCAGGTGAGGGCCACAGGGTAGGCTAGACTTTTCTGAGAATATCCTCCAACCTTCTGAGTGTCAGGTTTCAGTGACTCAGTGTCCTTCCCTGACCAGGCTCTGAGCCATGAGAGCCTGCACTAGGGATTCTCTCCTGGGGCTGGGATTCTCTGAGGAAGGGGGCAGGGAACAAGACCCAGGGATGGATGGTAAGCTTGTAGCTGAGCCTCTTCTGCTCTAACCTGGCCCTGTAGTCTTCCCTCAGGGTTGATACGCTGGGGTCAGCCACAGAGTCTTGGTAGAGGCACGCTCAGGAACTTTACATCCTCTTGGCCCCCATTTCCCCAGTGTTCCCTGATTTCTCCTGCTGATTTCAGACTGAATCCAGTCTGTGGGCTCCATGAGGAGTTCATAAAGAGCAACAGCCCAGTCCCTGGCTGCTTCCATTGTCCCTGCTAGTCAAGAGGGGATATCTTCTGAAGTCAAAGGCTTGAGGGGAGATAAAGGGGGCGGCCCAGGGGTGCTGCGTGAGACCACTGACTCCCTGCTTATCTGTAGGGTAGCATTTGCCACCTCTAAACCTGCCTAGAGTTTTGGGCATTTTTAAACTCATTGCCAGCTGTGGGCTAGGACGCCAGAGGATGGTCCTCTGTTGCATAGCAGTGGACATGAGACTTCCAACTTCCAACTGGTCCTTTTGATTTTGTGGGTACAAGACGAGCCTCTCAGGAGAAGGGAATGTACCCATGCTTCTCTGTCCATCTGTCCATCTGAGTGTTTGCTGCCCCCATCCACGTTTGTCTGCCTGTCCATCTGAGTGTATCACAACATTTGCTGCCCCTGGGTGCTCCCTGGCCAGTGTTGCCCCGACAGGCAAACTTTCTTCTCAGCGCTGAGGAACCACAGAAGAAAGCAGACTAGTGTGGCCCCTGAGTACCAGCCTGGCCCGGTCTCTGCTGAGCAGACACTGAAATGGTTCTTTTTCTCCGTGTACACACATGCTCTACCCACCATGTCTGCAGGATGCTTCTGCCTGGGCTTGTCCTGAGCATCGACCGTCAGCACCTTTTCCCAGACTGCCCTGGCATTCCTGGCGCAACCCTCGGTTCACACCAGTGAGAGGATTCGAGTGTTTCCAGGGGTGAGCGTGTGAAGCTCAGATCTCTGATCTCTTGCTGATGAAAGGTCCACCCCACACGCTCTTCGTGGGCCCATCTTCCTCCTCGGGCCCTTTGCTCTGTGAGGAGCTAGCTGTGGCCATCAGAGGACAGCATTTCTTATTTCTTCTTCTTATTATTATTATCATTTTTTGTAGATGGACTCGGTACTTCACAAATGTTAACAGTGACAAACTGCCAGCCCAGCGACAGAACAATCACATAATGACTGTCATTACCTGGTGGTGATGGTGGTGGTTGAACATCAGGAGCTGCCGTGAGGAGTGACGGGTGAAGCGTGACAGAAGGGCCACCTGAGTACCAGCCTCTGGGGGTGCAGGAGGCAGGCTGGGGACAAGTCGAGGAGGAGGAAGACCACAATGGAGAGGCAGATCCAGCCTCAGGAGGTGGAATGGGTACCCAAGGTCCTCATATGAGATCCTGGGGTTATGCCATCACATGTCATGTGACTGCAGAGACACGTCGGCAGCCATGACACAGGAAAGCTGAGCCGGACTTATGGGCTGGGCTGTCTCTCCTCTTAGAGCCACATTGGAGAATCCACCTAAGCTGTTCTCCTGCTCCCTGGTGGCTGCTGATGTCCTTGCCCGTGGCTAATGACCTCAGCCTAACTGGATGATTTCCACGAGGACCCTAGTTCCAAAGTGTGTGTGTGTGTGTGTGTGTGTGTGTGTGTGTGTGTGTGTGTGTGCCCTGCCCACTGCCATCATGAAATCAGATTTTGCCCAAACACTCCTAGGAGACCACCTTGCTTCCCAATGGTCACCTCCCTCTTAGGCATCTCGGCAGCCAGATGAGCCAAACAGTTCACAATGCTCCCAGCACAGCACAGCAACCTTGGCTGAAGAGGGACCCAGCCAGCACCTGGCCCTCTTGGTCAGCTGCAGGAGCTCCCCTGAAGTGTTTACCAAGGCAGATGCGCTCTCTCACACCCTCGCTGATTCTGAGAAGCTGGCAGCAAGCCAGCTCTGGAGTCCTGAGTTGCTGGAGCCAGGACTAAAGTCAGATAGAGTTTCTAGCAGGTAGAAAGCACTAGAATGCCTTCACAATGGGAACCGGCCTAGAGCACAACTTTTCTACACCCGATCAGGCAAGGATCCACCTACATCCCACTTAACCCTCCTCTCTGCCTCCATGCACATGCATGTATACACAGGCACATATCTGTGTCCAGCACATGGTCGTACACCTATGGCTGTGTCTGTATCTGTGTGCATTGGATGTTGTGTGTAGACGTCTGTCCACACGCACACCTGGCTTGCTCATTTGAATCTCTCCATATCTATATATGTACTTCTAACTTAATGGGTTACTTCAGATGGGGAAACTGAGGCACAGGTCAGCTTAACACAGACCAAGTCAACCCACATGATTTGGAACAGATTGGGGCAACTAGCCTCTAAGTTTGATCTGTTTGTGATGCTTATGCAGAAGACATGGTGTCTCTCGAGTGCTGGCTACACACAGTAGGCATCCAGTAGACAGAAACACAGAGAAACGCAGGCTGATGATGGGGGTGTAAGTTGTTACAACCTTTAAGAGAGTAACCTGATACTCAGTTAAACCAAAATTACTCATACCCTGCAGCCTCAAACACACTCTCAGAGAAACACCACGAAGCCTGCTTTTAACATACACAGACCTCACAGCCTCAAGGCTGTAAATGGGAAATGGAGAGAAGCCACATTGACCTGGGAAGGGCGTAGGGATTAGGGAATGGGAGGGATCACCTCACAGTTGAAGTGGAAACTTCTAGTTCTTTTGGAAAGTTGCTTATGTCAAATGATGTTCTGCTAGGGCACACAGGTGAGATGATGTCTTGCTAAAGCAAACACGTGAAAGACTGTTTTCCTGAGCAGACACAGGAGAAAGGATGTTTGGATACAGCAGACATATGAAAGGGTCCACAATGCAGGAGTATTTATTTGACTCCACAGACAGTGGGAGAGGAGCACTGAGCCTTGGTTTGCTTTGTTCCGCCTTGCTATTCTTCACTCACGACAGGCATGTATTGGTTTGCCTTACATAGCTTTGTTGAGCTCAACTTGTGGTAACACCTCCATTGAGAGAGAAGCTTGCCCAAGAATTGCTCAGGGGTTTCTGTGGCAGTTTGCCCCCTATGTGGCCTCGACTCAGGCTGCTGGGCGAGCCTGGAGGTTTCTTCTGGATTGAACGGCAGCTGCCTGGTGTCTGCTTGATGAAAGGACTGGACTGTAGCTGCTGGTTCTGCCCAGAGGGCTGGTCTGCAGCTGCTGAGTTGTATTTGGTGTTTGCTATGGGACTGAACCATTGCCCAAGAAGACGGAGCTCTCTCCCAATGAACTATTGCTGAACAGGTCTGCTTCCCCCACATCCTAATAACTTTTCTCTTCCACCACCTCTGCTGGGTGGTGAGCTAGAGGAGAGGTTGAACCCTTATTAAAAGTAGGTGGCAAAAAATTTGTGCCTACACACAATGGACTAGCACACCACAGTTAAAAACATAGAGTACATCGATGTTTGTCAAGATGAATGGGCCTCACAGAGATACAGTTGAGGCACTTATGTGAAGCTGCACTATTTGTGGAAACTTATCAAGCACTGTGTGTAGAGATGTGTGTGTGTGTGTGTGTGTGTGTGTGTGTGTGTGTGTGTGTGTGTGTGCATATGTGCATGCATTCTTGGGAGGAACCTGAAGGAAATGAAAGCATGGTGTGGGTGAGGCGGAATGGAGGCGGGACACCGAGTTAGACCTAGGACTTCCAACTGTCACCTGTGATGCATTATCTAAAAGAAATACCAAAGTTCTGCCTGGGAATGGTAACTCATGCATGTAGCGTGCCTTTAATTAAGCACTCCACCTGGGAGACAGAGGGCAGGTAGAGCTCTGTGAGTTCAAGGCCAGTCTGGTTCACATAGTGATCTAGACAATCTGGGACTACCTAAAGGGAGCCTGGCTCAAGTTCTCTGTCTATGTCATGCCTGCTTGTGTCTCTGTGTGTGTGTGTGTGTGTGTCTGTCTGTCTGTCTGTCTGTGTCTGTCTGTGTCTGTCTGTCTCTCTCTATATATATGTATATGTATGTATAGGCTATGAGTGGCATATGAATGTATAATATACTAGCATTTTTCATGATTTTTAAGACTCTCATGACTTAAAATGTTATACATATATACATATACATACATATATATGCATGTACATACATATACATATATGCAGGTATATATGTGTATGTATGCATATATGTATATGTATGTATACATACATATATATGCATGTACATACCTGTATATATGTATATGTATGCATATATGTATATGTATGTATACACACACATACAGACACACACACACACGGAGGGAGAGAGAAGAAGGAGTGGGGGGAGAGGAAAGGAATTGGAGTTTGCTGGTTTGAGAGCAGATTATAAAGTTCCCAGCAGTGACAGCCCTGGTGTTGCCTCTGTGCCTGGGCAGACACCTGGTCATGTAGGACCCTGGAGACCCATGAAGTAGGGTTTTACTTTATAGTATGTGAAGTGTTGAGAGCTAAAGGAAGGTTCATGTGTCTTGTGTATTTTTTTAGCATGTGCTGGGCAGCTTACACAGTGTTAGTTTCCTGTGGCTACTGTACAAGTTACAGCATGCTGACTGGCTGGATAGGAAAGGAAAGAGCTAAGAGGAATCTTAGCTCCACCCCCCACCGCCAGGCCAGAAATAAAATAAAATAGAAACAGGTCACCTGTTGCAGTAAATAATAAAAAAGGCACTAGCCACAACCGGTTCCTGCGTGTACCGCTCCGGGCTTTCTTTCCCTGTTTTCTCTCTGACTCGGGTGGTTCGAGAGCCACCCTAGGGCAGCACCCTATCATGCTGCCCTGCCCCTCACTCACAGTTCCCTTGGTAGGTTGCCACCACACCAGGCATACACATCTCAACTCTGTGGCAGGCCTGGTGCGTCCTGTCATCACACACTCTCTCTTGAACTCAGTTCAATAGGGTGGCTGTTCTCTGAAGCTGGATAAGCACCTCCTGTTTCTCCCACTCTCTGGAGTGAGTAATTTACCTACATGGTGCTCGTGTGTGTGTGTGTGTGTGTGTGTGTGTGTGTGTGTGTGTGTGTATGTATGTGTTGTATATGTGTATGTGTGGTGTGTGCGTGTATGTGGTGTATATGTGGTATGTGTGATGAGTATGTGTAGTGTGTGTGTGTGTGTGTGTGGTGTATGTGTTGTATGTGTGATGAGTATGTGTAGTGTGTGTGTGTGTGTGTGGTGTATGTGTTGTATGTGTGATGAGTGTGTGTAGTGTGTGTGTGGTGTGTATATGTGTGTGTGTGTGGTGTATGTGTGCTATGTGTTTGCTGTGTGTATGCCGTGTGTGTGTGTGTGTGTGTGTGTGCCTTGTGTGTGTAGTCATGTGACCTTCATCCTGTCACTAGCAGTAATTCTAAGGGTCCATTCTCATGCACGCTGTGGCCCAAGAGATCCAAGTCCTTGCAGGGCCTGTGATGTGTTTGGAAGCGGGTCGTTAAGAAGGTTGGAGGTTGGGGTAGTCCTGACCAATGAACATCCCTGTACATCAAAGAGAGGAGACAGAGGTGAGGCACAGAGACAAGCAGTGAGGACTTCAGGGATCCAGCTGCAGAGCAAGAGATGCCAAGATGGCTGGTGTGGACTGGCACTAGACAGGCAGGAAGGAGCAGTCGGGACACCGCCTTCCAAACCAGGGTCTCCGACTACTGACTCCCACAACAGGGAGGTGGTTCTGTTGTTTTGCAACCCTTGTCTTCTGGCTTTCTTGCTATGGTGCCAAAGCCAACCAGGAGACTTTGACATTCACGGGGCTGGGAAGAGGCCCCATTGCTTTATCAATGTGCTCTCCATATTCTGCCTGGTTGTTAGGTAATCGTTGGATTCCTTCTGCAGCGCCGGGTTGGACTTCTCATCTGAAAATGAAACCAGCGAGTCTCAGAGAGCTTGCACGGTGGCCACACCGAGATACTTAGATCTTCCCCCCATCCCCGACATCATGGGGGGGCCTCATGGTTGGTGAGCTTCCTTGTCCAAGGGTACCAACGGGGCAGAACTTGCCAAACATGACTGTGTTTAAAACAGAGTTCTTCACGGTAGTGAGGAAGCACCTCATAAGCCTCAATTTCTTTAACATTGCATGATATTTCTATTCACCCCAAGGTTTGCCAGGGGGATGGGGCAGCGATCCCCCCTCCCGAGAAGTGTTTAAAGGGTACCAGCGCATGAAATGAAGGTTGCTACATCCCGGGAAGCCTGTAATTATCATTAAATGCATTGTGCCCGTGATTAGACAAGCCCCTGCTCTGATGGGGTCGCCGGGAAGGAAGATGGAGGTGGCATGGTTAAGTGGACAGGGAGCCTCCTCCCTGAGGGATCTAGGAGGAATAGCTTAGGACATTTGTGTTGATAGGGACAGGAAAAAAGATAAGTCTGGGGGAGTCCAGTATCTGTTCTCAAACCAGTGTGTCCTGGGCCCTGATGGGATGGTTCGACTCTCAGACCCAAGGTTGATCTGTGGGATGATCTGAGAGGTGAGAGGGCCTGAGGGACTGGCTTGGCTTGATGCATCGCCCTGCCTGGTACTTAGACTGTATGACAGCCAGGGATGAGAGAGGTGGGACAGACTCCCCAAACGTCTCTAGCTTTATCTTCCTCACCCAGGTCCAACTGCGACTCTAGCTGGCACTGAACCCTCCTTTGTCATAAAGGTTAGGGAGCTGCTCCTCTGACCACGACATCCTCTTGCCCATCTGTGACACACACATCTTTCCCCTGAAGCAGCCCAGAAGGACCCTGAAACACTTTCCCTAAAACCCAGATGCTGAGCATTGACCACAGGGCTGGGGACCAGTGACACTGTCCGCCAGTGGATGGTGAACACAGCTTCTCAAGCACACTCATATTCAGGCATTTGAATGCCTGGTTCTCCCGTTGGTGGTACCATTTGGGAGGTTTACGGAGGTAGCCTCGTTGGAGGAAGCATGTCACCGAAGACAAGTTTTTTTAATTTTAATTTTAATTTTTTTTAATTTGAAGGATCGCCCTACTTCCAGTTCGCTCTCTTTGCTTCATGCTTGTGGTTCAGGATGTAAGTTCTCAGCTGCTGCCCCAGCCCACACCTTCTGCCTCTGCCCCACCACCATGGACACTAACCCTCTGGACCCTTAAGTGCGGGTAAACTCTTTTGTAAGTTTCCTTCGTTGCGGTGATCATCACAGCAGCAGAAAAGCATCAGAATGCAGCGGCTCAACCAGAGCCATGTGTTCCAGATCCCTGTGCATTGGTGGGCAGCAGAAACCCCTCACTCCCTCCTGCCATGGCTGTCCCACACTTGCCACCAAGCCAGAGGGTTTGGAGGTCCAAATGAAAAACGTCTTAAGGGGTTGGGGATTTAGCTCAGTGGTAGAGCGCTTGCCTAGCAAGTGCAAGGCCCTGGGTTCGGTCCTCAGCTCCGGAAAAAAAAAAAAAACAGAAAAACAACAAAAAACAAACAAAAAACAAACAAACAAACAAACAAACAAAAGAACGTCTTAAATGATGGTCGAACATTTGAAGCCTCGAGTGTTTCCAGTCCAGTCCCCTCCTGCCACAAGTCACTGGAAATACCATAGACAGTGACCTTAGGTTACCTGGGTGGGCAGCTAAGGTTGGTAGGCCTGGGCCCTCCCTGGCTTGCCCCACAGCTATAGGACTAGAACCGAGCCTTGTAGACACAGGCCACACCTTTCTCCCGGCCTAGCCTCAAGTCACCTACTTCTTCACTTAGTCTGACAAGAAGCCTCTTAGAGCTTAGCCCAGGCTAGTCACGCTTGCTTTGTAGGGTGGAGGTCAGCGTCAGTCCAGAGTAGTCTTCTTCTCCGGGTTTGTTTCCTGTGTGATTTTGTTCTGTGGGATTTCCCTCACTGTACGCAGAGGTCCACAGTGCAGCACGTTAAGTATTAAACATTAAGCATAGTGTTCCAACTGGGCTCCAGGCTGCCTTGCCCGGTGTCAGAATGTTCTGGAATGAGTTCTACAGCTCCAGATCTTATTCAGTTCCTGCTTTCTGAGACATCACCTCAAGGCTGACCCCAGCCAAGCTGGGGAGCGAGACCCAAACTCTTGACACGAAGACAGCCTGGATAGCCTAATGGCTAGTGTCCTTCTAAGAAACAAAGAGCATCCAGCAAACACCAGGATAAAGGCTCTGTGGAGATGGAGGTGAAAGCTGAATGTACCCAGAATCCAGACAAGCTGAGGGAGAGCCATGGAGGGCAAGAAGAGGCAGGGGGAAGCTCCTGGAGGTGGGAAGGACACAGACCTGGGTGCCTTGAGCTCAGCCTTCTTCAACTTCCAAACCACAGGGCCACGGAACCCTGTCGCCCCTGAGGGGAACTTTGTTACAGACTGCTCTGGAAGACAGCTGGGGTGTGATAACAGGCTCATGGTCCCCAGGCATGGAGGCGATATCTGGGTGGAGAGCTCCAGGAGGAATGAGGAGAGGGTGAGGAGAAAGCAGGGCCACTCTCCACGAGTCACTTCTGACGTCGCAGGACTGCGCAGGACAGAAAGTCTCCTCCCTGACAGAGATCTGAGTCAACGGTCTGATTTCCTCCCTTCAAGTCTTGTCCCAGACCTAGTAACAGTCTAGGAAGAGACAGATTCCCAGGGCTGCAGCGTGCGCGAGTGCGGACACACTTCCTGTCACAGAGAGCCATTACTGTTCCCCATGAGAGCCAGCCTGCACCCGTGAGACAGGAATTTGGTTTAAGGTGGCTCAGATGCCCTAGTAATAATGCCAAGGCTTGTCATCTCTTTCCTGATTTCGAGAAAACACGAGAGTCTGGACTCTGCTCAACGGAGCTGGCAATTGGGCTAATCCAGGCTCAGCCTGCCCTTTGAGTCAGTATTGATTTTGCTCAGGCTTCTGGTCCAGGGCCGTGCTGGGTGACATCCTCAGGCTGTTTGCTGGAAGCTCTTGGAAGCCTTTTAAGCCCTCGTTCCGCGGGCTTAACCCGGGCTCACTCTGCAAAACCATTCTCCTCTCGAAGAGCCAGGCCGGTGGAGGCCACGGAGGGGTGTTGCTCTCTGGGAATTTATTTTCAAGGGTGATATCACAGGGCTTAATCAGTCCAAGGGTCATAATGGGGTGAGGAGGAGTTAATACAGCTAAGCCCCTGATGCTGCACTCTGTCACTGAAGGGTTTTCAGCAAGGTGTCCCTACCAGCATCCCGTGTGACTCAGGGGGACCAGCTAGCCTGCCCCACAACTGATGGAACTGTCTGCTCATAGATGGTTAGGAGACGCCAGTGGGGAGAGGATCTAGAGGCTGTACCCTGGGTTGGAACTACACCCTGCATTTGTGTCTCCTCCAATCACTGTGCATCAATCTCTTCTTAAGTACGTGGGAATGGGTTGGGGAAAAACATGTTGTCTGAGCTCCGCTTCCCTGTGGCTCTGGGCCTGTCCTATTTTTCCAGCCTGAGTTCTATGCTCCACACCTGGAATGAATCTAAACAAGGAGCTCTGAGCTAAGGGACAAGATAGGGGGTAGGGTGGGGTTATAAGGACTGACATTAACCTGGAAGCCCCACTTGTCTAGGGACAAATAATGTCCCAGAATGTAAGGGTGTAGGTGTGTGCGTGTGTGTGTGTTTGTGTATGTGAGTGTCTGTGTATATGTGTGTGTGTCTGTGTGTGTGTTCGGCTGTATGTGTGTGTATATGCGTGTGTGGTTATTGTGTGGTGTGTGTCTGTGTATGTGTGTGTGTGGTTATTGCGTGGTGTGTGTATGTATGTGTGTGTGAGTCTGTGTATGTGTGTGTGCATGTGTGTGTATGTGTGTGTGTGGTTATTGCGTGGTGTGTGTATGTGTGTGTGTGTGAGTCTGTGTATGTGTGTGTGCATGTGTGTGTATGTGTGTGTGTGGTTATTGTGTGGTGTGTGTATGTGTGTGTCTGTTTATGTGTGTGTATGCGTGTGAGTGTGTGTGTATGTGTGAGTGTGTGTATGTGTGTGTGTGGTTATTGTGTGGTGTGTGTATGTGTGTGAGTCTGTGTATGTGTGTGTTTGCATGTGTGTATGTGTGTGTTTGTATGTGTATGTGTGTATGTGTATATTTGTGTGTGTATGTGTGTTCATGTAATATAACAAACCACATGTTTTCACTTCAGTAAACAGGGTTTGTTGCCCCAAGTGCACAGAATGCACTAGATCACACAGGATGGAGGCATGTAGGCAGGAAGTACGTCAGAATGCACGTTTCCACCTTCCTAGTGGGTTTTGCTTGTGTGGGCACCTGACTAACTTAAATCAGTTCCCTTTTCTGGGAATCCTGGGTATGGAACTGGCCAGTGTCCATCTTCCTAGCTAGTATTTGATAAAGCTGGCTTTAATTGTATTATGTGGATTTAGTCTCTATTCTTGCCATTTTCAGTTTTAACAGGATGGGGTTGGGGGGTGGTCCCTGGGGAGAATCAACCCTGAGCATGCACAGTGGGGACTCTGGTCTCTCTGGATCTAGGTCAAATAACAGGAACAGTGTCCTTAGAAGATGATGCCCAAGCTTTCTTTCTCCACTTGGGCCCGGAGCAGGAAATGTTCAGGAGCAGCCTCACTCTCATAACCCAGTCACTTCCACCAGCACCTTAACTGTGGGCTTCTGGCTTCCTTTAGTCTCTTGGGTAAGCCCCAGGCTGAGATACTTTGTTGCCATAACTCTGCAGACTAAAAACCAAGAAGAGATTCCCAGGCAGCAGCCACAGTCAGAGCTAAGGCCCTCAGGCAGTGGCTGACAGGTGGGCTGGGTGAGGGGAAACCGTAGGAGGAGTGGATGGTGTGAACACGACTGAGCTTTGACAAGCACACAGGCCCCTGTGGTGTGTGTGGAGAGGGACTTCACACAAGCACCGTGAGGACTGGGAGCAGCACTTCATAGCTGTGCCCCTCTTTGTTAAGGGTTGGGCTGTGTGTGAGCTGCAACAAAGTACTTGAGCTAACTTAAAGGAGGTGAATTTCTTCTTGGCTTTGGCTCCCTGTTTCTGAGGCTTCAGTCTGTGGTCACACGGTTTCCTCATCTCTGGACCTGTGGCGAGGCAGAGTCCTGTTGCAGGGAACTTGTGGAGTACAACTCCTTGTTCTGTGCCATTCAGGAAGTGGAGAATGAGGTAGGGGCAGAGTGACCACTCCCTCTTCAATTCCACACCCAATGACCTAACTTCCTCCTCCCGCTGCAACTTCTAAGGCTCCCCTGCCTTCCAGTCAGGGAGTGGTCATTTCGCACATGAACTTTGGGGGACATTCAAGATGCAAATTCTTTCTAGGCATGGTGGCATATATCTTTAATCCCAGGAAGGCAGAAGCAGGCAGATACCTTTGAGTTCGAGGCTGGATCTCTCTGTGAGTTTGATATTAGCTTGGTCTGCATACTGAATTCCACTCAGGCCTATTTAAAGAGATCCTGACTCAAAAAAAAAATCAAACAAAATGACATAAATGCTTA
This sequence comes from Rattus norvegicus, assembly GCF_021556685.1. NCBI lineage: Eukaryota > Metazoa > Chordata > Mammalia > Rodentia > Muridae > Rattus > Rattus norvegicus. Next base: position 170,302,677 of record NC_141538.1, on the reverse strand, counting down.
CAGATGGTGTCCCTTCCCTCACCCTTGAAATCTGTATTTGAAGTCCTGATGCCCAGTGCCTGACCTCTGTAGGCAACTTCTTAAAGCTTAGTTAAGGGTTCACCAAGGCAAGCCCTAATTCCACACAAGTGATGTCCCAATAGAAGAGAAATAGGACAGAATCTGGGCAAAGTGAGCCAGGGTTCAGAGCAGTGTTTCTACAGTGAGACCATGGATTTGAGGAGTAGCATCGATCAGGAGCTGGGAGTAGCTACAACTGATTCTTTTGTGGTTTTTCTTTTTTTTTTATTTTATTTTTTTTTAGATTTATTTATTTATTATATATAAGTACACTGTAGCTGTCTTCAGATACACCAGAAGAGGGCATCGGACCTCTTTACAGATGGTTGTGAGCTACCATGTGGTTGCTGGGAATTGAACTCATGACCTCTGAAAGAGCAGTCGGGTGCTCTTAACCGCTGAGCCATCTCTCCAGCCCTCTTTTGTGGTTTTTCGATGGCTCAGATCTGCAAACTTTGCCTTCTGGGTTGTGGCCAGCAGATTGGGAGAAGCCTTCCCGGTCATGCCCTCAACTGTGGTATCTGATCATGGTGGCCTAGGAAACACACAGGGTTAGACTATTGGGCTCAGCTCTGTTTGAGACAACGGCACTGTGTAGTAGGATTGTGTAGGAAGCTGCTCTTGTCGGGCAGAAGTTACTGTAGGGTGCAGGTGTTCCTGTCCCCACTTAAACAGGCTGCTATGCTGTCTATAGGATCTCTGACCTGAGGGCTATGCCCATGAGACACTCTGTCTATGTTGCCTTTCTCCACATCCAAGAGCCATCTGCCAGACAGAAGGCGTGCCTTCCTTTCTTTTCTTGTCAGGAAGCATCAGGTCTGGACAGACATCACAGATCCCTCCCCCATGGGGCCTTTCCTCAGACTAGGGAGGCCTCTGGTTGCAGAATTCAAGTTCCCAGATGACATTTGAACTTTCAGGGAATGTCTGAGCTTATAGATGAGACGTGTGTGGAACCATGAGGTTTGCCTTTGCAGGTGAGGTTTAGGTTCTGAGCAAAGTTTCAGGGAGCCAACGGGCCACTGGTTGCTGACCACATGGGCAGATTCAGTGAGAACCTGTGGGTTAGGCTCCACCTCTCCACAGGTGGTAGTGGATGGGCTGCCCTCAAGTGCATGGTTCTTTAGAAGCTCCACAACATCACTGTGAACTAAATAGCTCTCCTCACCGAGGACTGTATGACTTGGCAGTGCCTGGCAGTGAAAGCCTCACTCTCGGAGAACACCTTATTTGGTGCTGCTTTCCAAGAAGCCTCTCTGGTTTTACCTCATGCATGAAAAATTTAAGAAGGCTGAAACCTGAGTCCAGGTGGCCATTACACGGGTCTGGGAGGAGGGCATATTACCCTACTGAGACAGGAGAGATGCTAAATGATCCAGTAGGTCCTAGAGACAGGAGCGAGAGTCTAACAGGTGGTGAGGTTCTGTGACTGGAGAAAGGCAAAGCTCAGGAAACAAGAAGGACCCTGTTTTCCTTTGGAAAATGTGATTGTCAAATCTTTCATCCATCTGGGATCTGCTAAAACGGATGTGGTCTTCACGTGACCTCCCAAAGAGCTAGGGGTTTCTCTGTCTCCCCAGCTTTGCCTTGTGGGGGAGGAGAGAGAGGGGTTGGGCGACAACACTTTCCTGCCCTGCTGAATATCTTTCAGTGGGCATTGTGGGGATGCAGATGCTGAGAGCCACTCCCTGGAGAAAACTAGTTAGTGCGCATGGCAGAACCCAGGTTAAACCCTTGGGAGGGTGATGGATACAATGTATAACAGCACAGCAACTGCCTGGCTCTGTCAGGATACCCCAGCTGCATGTCCCTGGGTGTGTAGGGTCAGAATGAACAAGGGGCAGTCTTGGTTGTCTGAACATAGTGGCTGGGGTGGAGTGCACACTGCTGGGCTTCAGATGCTCTGTTGCTCGTGATATTCACTCTTTTTCTTTCCGCCAGCTGCTGAGGGCCTCTACCCATATCTGTTTCTACATTGTAATCAAACATGAACTTCAAGCAACTTTTTTTTTAAACCATGGCAATTCACCAGTCCTGCCAATGTCAATTTACAGAGAAGCAAATGTCATATACATATCAGAGCCTTCTCGTAGCACCTGGAGTGGCTGGTCTCAGGGCCAGTGAGGTGAGGAGCAGGTGTGTAGAGGTCAACATGTGATAAAAGGGGTGGTTAGGAAGCTGTCTGGGAGAAGGGCAGAGGGAGGAGGATTCTAAGGTGTTCTGAGAAGGCTTTTGTTTCCTGTGAAGCCAGCTGAGACACGGAGAGAGGAGATGCCCAAGATGTAGAAACAGTTAAAGACTAATTCTGAACTTTTGTGCTTCTGGTGTGTTTATGGAAATCAGAAGGGGAAATCTCCTGCCTCTAGAGATCTCTGGGACATAAGGAGCTGGGTGGCAGGTGCTGGTGCCTGGCCCTTACTCATTCAAATGAGGAGGTGGTGGCAGGTCCACATGTGCTCTAGGTTGGGGTTGTGGGTTAGGACCAAGTTGTGGGATCAGGGTACATATTAGATGTGAAGCCAAGAGATGGAGGTAAACAGACTTTTCAACTCTAGCATTGTCCGTATTTGGGAATGGGTCATTGCTTGTGGTATGGGCTGCCATGGCAAACCATGTACGTGGTGTTTAACAAAATCTCCAGCCTCCACAGAGTAGAAGCCTGCAGCATTCCCTCCACAATGACAACTCAGTCTGCAAACCCTATGTCTTGTGTTTTAGGAGACACAAAGCTTCTGAGAACCACCTCTGTATGAGGAAAAGTGAGGGCGTTTCTCAGGCTGCTGGGCTGACTAAACAGGTGTGTGGTGGGTGCTCCAGTGCTGGACCAGATGCTCACCTCTCTCATGCAACAGTGTCCTTAGCAGCTGCAGCAGCACCCAGCCCATGGTGGGTATTCAGCGGACATTGCTGACTGAGTAGGTGTTTCTCCAGAGAATGGAAAGAATTTTAAATCAGTGTGGAAGGAACCAGTGAAGTGTCTTCGTTTCACCTTAGATAGATTCTCGGACATGCGGATGCCTGCACCAAGCTGCCTACAGGATGTGTGAGCCCGAGTTCCTGGGAGAGGCTGGAAGTAAGTCTGGGGACCCCGAGGAGATCTGTGAAATTTAGAAGCATGGGGCTGCTTCAAGAGTCCTGGGACAAGTGTGTATTTGAACAGAGAGGCTAAGGAGCTGTTCTAGGGAGACCTGGTCACGTGCTAGGAGGGGATGCAGAGAAGGAGGGAGAGAAGGAGATATCACAGCAGGGACCAGTGAAATGGCCTATGGAGCTGGTGGTACTCATAGAGTCAGAAAGATAACTTGTTTTAGTGAGACAGTGAGTTGTAGGCCACTGGGGCAAAGTGGGCACCAGAGACTGCTGAACAGTGCAGTAGCAAACTCAGGGAGGTAATTATGCAAAGTTGACTCTCATTAGCATGGGGAGAGGGGTTTTACTCCAGACTGCCACCAACGAGAAGAGAAGTTGATCTCAACCTGAGTAGGGATTTATGTCACCAGTGAGTAGGAGGAGGTCAGCAGTTGGGGATACCAAGAGGCTAGGGGGCGGGGCGAGGTAAGAAGGGTGCTGATGTTCTCACCAAGGGAAAGTCGCTGATGGACGGTTAGTGTGGGAGGAGAACTTTGATAAGTTATCAGGGGTGAAGTAGTGAGGGGTTCCTGCTCAACCAGCCTAGCAAGAGTCTTGCTAAAGTCATGCCAAGGTTTGCCTGGGGAGAATCAGGTTCAGAAGAATCTGATAAAGGTTTGGTAAGGTGTGAGTACCCTTGTCTGGCTAAGGACAGGTTTCACAAAATGGAGGTGCTGGGGTGTGTAGGTAATCTGTGGAATGGTTTGTGTGGAAAGAGACTGCACTGGGCTGATTCTGGGCGGACAGGACATCAAAGCAGATCTCCGTGGGTCAGGTTTTGGAGGGTTGTGTTGGCTGTCCTAGAGGCTGCCAGGTTCTCAACCACACACACGAGGGAAGCTGCAGATGAGCTTTTCTCTTCCTAATCAACATGGCCTTGAAAACACGTTGAGCTAATTCCACACCATTGAGCTTTGGGTTCTCGGAACCTCTGGACAGGCTGCTGTGGCTTTGTGATCACCAAGCCAGGTGTTGGACACAAACTAGAAGATGGGGGGGGGCAGTCCCTTGTTGAAACAATCCCCACACACCTTCTGCCCACTTGCAGCATGGCAGCTTCTCTACAGGGACCAATGGTCCCAAACTAAACAAGTCCTTCCAGTCTCTCTCTGGGTGACCTTGCTTTCAGTCAGCCTGAAACTTGCAGAATCTAGAGACCGTATGACTATATAAACCAAAGGCTGAGTTGTCCCCTCAGCAAAGCCTCCATTGAAGATGTGTGCCCGGGAGGCTACATCTGGGGTAAGTGTGACCCTCAGAGAAGTGTCTGATGCGAGCATCATCGTAGTACATTTCCTGCTCTGGTGCTAATTTTGTTTTGATTGTTTATGTACTTATATCACCTGATTCCAGAGCACAAGATAGGTGATTTGTCAGCACACTTTCCTGCTCTCTGTGCCAGTAGCCTCGGTTCCTATCCATCACTTCCTGGGATTTGGAGGTCACGGTTAAGAGCAGAAATGGTCAGAGAGTGGAGGCAAGTGGGCGAGCTAGTCTGATGGTGAATGTCAGTTAGGAGGAGAGTTAAACATAAGGCTCATTCTCCTGTCCTTTTCAGGCTGCTAAAAATTATCAAATGATGCTTGACTGAGACATTGTTACTTGACTGAGCAGTCCCACCACAGAGAGGATGATGACATCATTGGATATGAGAAAAGATACAAATATTACTCTTGGTATCCATCTTTCCATGCACCTACTCCTCATCCCTCCCTCCACCTATCCATCTATATTCATTCATTCATCCACCCCATATAGTCAACCATCCACTCAATAATCTATCTATCCATTGATCACCATCCATCCATTCATCTACCCATCTATCCATCTACCCATCCATCCATCTATCCACCTACCCACCCATCTCTCCATCCATTCATCCATCTATTCACCCATTCATCTATCCATCTACCCATCTACCCATCTATCCATCTACCCATCTATCCATCTACCCATCCATCCATCCATCCACCTACCCACCCATCTCTCCATCCATTCATCCATCTATTCACCCATTCATCTACCCATCTATCCATCCACTCACCCACCCATCCTTCCACCCACTCATCCACCTACCCATCTATCCATCCATCCATCCATCCATCCATCCATCCATCCATCCATCCATCCATCCATCCATGTTTGTCTTTAACCTATACATTGTCTATCTATCTGCTTGGCAGTATGTTGAACCTATTTTGCAGGTTAGGCAGACACAGATTCACTAAGCCATTTTCCATCTCAGGATGCACTCACTGTCTACTCAAAACATCCAGCAAAATTCAAAGAGAAACTAGAGCACAGCATGCATTGTTGTTACTGAGAGGGAAGTCACTGTACCTAGGAAAGTGAAGAAGTGCCTCTTGAGGAAGGTTTAACCTTGAAGGAAGTATAGTGTTCGGACAGGCTGACACAGAGAAGAAGACATCACAGTGAAAGTCCAGAGTGTCCATTCAGAGGAGGAGAAAGGGAGGGGCTCAGTTCTTGCTGCCTGGCTACACCTGAGGCTGAGTGGACATTTGGGACAATGAGCTGGAAGTACAGTACGTGTCAGATCTTAAAGGGTATCTCTTTGTGTCACTGTTTTGGAGTTAATCCTGAAGACTATGGGGGATTCAGGGAAGGGGTGTCATGATCAGTCTACGCTAGGAAACGTCACTCCCTAGGTCTGCAGCCTCCTTGCTATCAGAACTTGGGTAGAAATGAGAAGTCAGGTGCTGGCTGTCCTGTAGACGAGAGGAACAAGTTCTGGGACTTATTGTTGACACTGCCCCTGAGGTCTTCAGCATCACCAGTCTCAGCGTGTTATTATGGTGACATCTGTCTCTGCATGCTGGGGGCATGTCCCGGGCTAGTGTTCCATTTGGGTACTTCTCAATGCTCACAAGATAGGATCTTTAACATCTGTAGGCAATGGACAAGAAAATAGAGGTGCGAAGAGATTAAATAATCTCCCTCGAGTCACTGAACTTGTAAAGCACATCCATTTCAACTGACATTGGAGTTTACATTTTCTTAGTTGAGTTGCACTCTGGGGGACTGGCAGCAGAGACAGGAGAACAGACCTGAGGACTCAGCTCCTGAGCTGGGCATTTGCTGGGGATTTCATTTGTCTTGACTGAAAATGAGCTAAGTCTTAATGAGAGATGGAGGGACAGGGATGCCTCCTTCCTAGTCCTGCTAGTGGGCACCTGGAAATGCATTGGCCTATCAGCTTGACTGCTCCACTCCCACCATGCACCATGTCAGCTCCACTCCCACTGTGCACCATGTCAGCTCCAGTCCCATCATGGATCCTGTCAGCTCTACTCCCACCATGCACACTGTCAGCTCCACTCCCACCATGCACCCTGTCAGCTCTACTCCCATCATGCACCATGTCACTCCCACCATGCACCATGTCAGCTCCACTCCCATCATGCACCATGTCAGCTCCACTCCTATCATACACCATGTTAGCTCCACTCCCACTGAGACACAGCATTCCAACACCCCAGGAAAGGTTCCTTCTGACTGTGTCCACTGTTTCAGCCCTCTAAACAGGTGCCGCTCTATACCTTACTCTCAAGGAACACATGCATTTCTTCAGAGAGATGGCTTTCTGGGTTTGTCATTACTGGGCCTGGACTCTTGAACCCCAACACATAGACACAGTAGAGAGAGAGGCACCGCCACCCAGGAAAATTCATTTCAGAGTTGTGCCTAGCCTTCCTATCCACCCAACAAACTGGTTCCCAGGAATTTGCCCAAGAAACCCAGAAAACACAACATGATCTCTCTAGCACTTTCTCTCAGAGGAGTATCTAATAGAGCAACAAGAAGATAAGAGTCCGATCCTCAATTGAAGGTTGATGGGGGCAGCCAAGCCCCACAGAAGGGGTTCCTAGGCAACAAAGGTTCAACCAAGGCTCACACAGCTCGAAGTACAGAAGTGGTTTCTTATGGTGCCACACACATGGAGTTCTAGAAAAGGGATCTGTGGTGACAGGGAGCAGAGTAATGTTTCCTGGAAGGGGCCTTTCCTGGGGTGCTGGAGTGCTGTGTCCCTGTCTCAGTGAGAGTGAAGCTGACTAGATCTGATAAGAATCAGTGCAGTCTCAAGATTAGTAAGTGCGGAGGTCCCATCACAGTGAGCGGTAGGACTGTACGTGAATCTAGCTCTCTGGTACGCTTTAATACTTGATTTCAATCTCCTCCCGGGTTTGCGTGTGAGGAACTATATGGGCTGGCAGAGCCTTGGGAGCCCTTGGCAGGACCTCTGGGGACCAGCCCAGGAGTCCATCTGCTTGCATGAGCAACATATGTCTTCTCTTTGAATGACAAATAGCCACTTAGAGAGAATGTGCCCTTGTGGAAATCATGCCTCCTCTGGAAAGTTCTGGACCTCTGTGTGCCCAGCATCTCTGGGATCCACCAATCACCGACTGCTCACCCCAGCAAGTGGGCGTCTTTCTGGGGAAGCAGGCAGGAGGAAGAATGCTTGTCTCTAACACCTGGGAAAATGAAGGTGCATGCCCAGAATGTTCTGCCAGACCAGCTGTTGCACTGGCAAAGGGCACTGTTGACCGAGATGACAGCACGTCCCCAAACACCTGAATTCACTCAGGAGCCAAATACATTTCCCTACAAACAGAAATAAATCAGGTTTCTGGTGAAAAGAGAGAAAATGAGCAAATTCAAAGAGAAAACAAATGTTCTCATTACCCAGGGAACCTGGGCAGCCTAAAGTGCCCAGAACCTGTGAAGATTGGCAGGCTGAGGGGGTTGGGCACGTGAGGCACACACATCCCCGCACAGGACGTTCCCAGGCCCCTGACCAGGCTGGGGGATCCTGACACTAAGTGTTCCTGGATGCTGACAGACAGCATCATTAGCTGTTATGATGTACTTGGGGCAGAGCCCACCCCATTTTACGGATGACCCAGGTCTCCCCCGTGTCTGCGCTCTGGCTGTAAGTGTGGATCCTGCAGCTTTTGCTGCCTGCTAATCTCGTGTTTTGTGTGCAGTCCTGTGGTGAGTGTCACTCGGTGTCCCCTCTGGGAGATCTGTTCCATGAGAGGGTCAGAGAGGTCCGCCTTGAGCAAACATGTTAATGGGGTGTCACTTAAAATAAGCCGCTGGGGACACTGATTCTCTCCCCCCCCAACAGAGAAGAAAGCAACCCCAGCTTTTTCTTGGTGTGTGGTTGTAGGAGTGACCATTTGAATATCTAGCCAGCATTGTGCCAGACTGCACCTGGCTGGATGGAGTCTTCACTGCGAGTCTTCATGGTCTTTCCTTAAATCTCTGTAATAATTGTACAATTTTTATTATTATCAGGAGAACAAGGTGTGTGAAACAGATTGGGTCTGTGATACTCAGTTTTCCCTCTTGGTTATTTTCTCTCTCTGTTATCTTTTTCCTAACATCTATTCAACAGGCTGGAAATGGTGTTCCAGGCAGCTGTGTCCTGGAATCCCTTTCTGAATCTCCCACCTCAATTCTCCAAACAGCTGACAGGTCATCTCTCTCTCTCTCCTTTCACACCTCCCTTCTTCTGACCACACTGAGGTGGGACACTGACGTCTTTGAGGTTCTTCTGGATCTTGGATGATGTGGGCTGCCCGCGTTCACCTCTATGATCAGATATTCATCAATGCCCTTTCTCCGCGGGTGCCCCTCCCCCACAGGTGCCCCTCCCCCACAGGTGCCCCTCCCCCACAGGTGCCCCTCCCTCACAGGTGCCCCTCCCCCACAGGCTTCCCTCCTCAGTTTGTTGATGCAATCTTCCTCCTGTTCCCCGTGAGCCTGTCCATTTGCACTTCTCTGTCTGCTGCTCTTGTTACATGGACTCTGATCCTTCGGGATTAGGGACCAACCTGTCCACCACGACTACATCTAAAGGACCCTGGACTAAATAAGGTCACATCTGTGCCATGAATGGTCGGGACTTCAGTAAAGTAGCTGGGGTGTAGGGGGAGCACATTCAACTCCCAACCCACCTGTTGATGTTGTTTCTTTATAGAACTGCCTGGCTCCCTAGGCAGCTGACCTTTGGTAGATGAAGACTTTTATTTCGGGTTTTAAAAACAAGCTGCTGGGTAGATGATTCGGCTCAGCAGGCACAGGGGCTTCCCTCCAAGCCTGACCACCCAAGTCCGTGCCTAACCTCTCCAAGATCGTTACTCACTGATTTACATAGTAAGTCTCTCACATTTCACTCGTTAAGACTTAATACTTTGTAAAATTGAAATCATTTAAGCTACAAAATATTAAAAGAGACACTTAACTCCGGGGTCTGTTTCATTCATATCTACCCACGACTGGACTTAACATTTACTCAGAGACTACCCATGTCAGGGACACAGGTGGGCACTGTTCAGGCCAATGACAGGAGACCCTGACCTGCCCTGAAGTGCAAAAGCATGCTTCTTTCAGTCTGTCTGGAGTCCACTGTCACCTAAACGCATATTACAGTGTGTGTTCCTCTGGGTCCTGTGATTTCCCTCACCTACCACAAAGGTCTTCCACTTCCTGATGTTGCACAGAGATGTACAGAGGACCCGTGCTTGCATCAGACTAAGGGGCTTCCTCTTCTGCCATTTTGAATGTGTTGGGTGGCGCTGGGTGGTTGAGGGTGTCATGGCAGACTAAGTGGAACTAAGCCATGAGGTTCTGGCCAGGGTGGGTATAGAGAAGGCTCCTGCCATCTTTGCATCAGCTGTCCACACAATGTTCAGCACATTCTCCATGGTGTGTTCTGTTTCTTGGAGGAGCTGGGGTACATTTAATTTGGGAAACCCATTTTGACACCCTCTAAGTCACATGCTCCCATCAGGCCGCACTGCCAGCCAACTGTGTGCCTTTCTTTCTTGGCCTGTGAATGTTTTGGCAATGGTGCCCATTTGTTTCTAAAATGGAGGTGTCCTGGGTCAGGTAGAGTCCTGGTGAAGAGTCAGCAGTCTTACCTCCCCTAGAGATTTTGCAGAAGCAATTGTACTGGCTGGTTTCCTGTGTCAACTTGACACAAGCTGGAGTTATCACAGAGAAAGGAGCCTCCCTTGAGGAAATGCCTTCACGAGATCCAGCTGTAAGGCATTTTCTCAATTAGTGATCAAGTGTGGGAGGGCCCAGCCCATTATGGATGGTGCCGTCCCTGGCTGGTGGTCTTGGGTTTTATAAGAAAGCAAGCTGAGCAAGCCAGGGGAAGCAAGCCAGTAAGTAACATCCCTCCATGGCCTCTGCATCAGCTCCTGCTTCCTGACCTGCTTGAGTTCCAGCCCTGACTTCCTTTGGTGATGAACAGCAATGTGGAAGTGTAAGCTGAATAAACCCTTTCCTCCCCAGCTTGCTTCTTGGCCATGTGCAGGAATGGAAACCCTGACTAAGACAGCAATGAAATTGAAGTAAGATCATTATGGTGGGTTTTGATCTGACAGGACTGGTGTCCTTGGACACAGAAGTGGGAGAAGAGCCAGTGAACATGGACGCATGGAGAACCAGACCATCAGAAAATGTCTGGGGCAGACTCACCTTTCCAGCCTCAGAAGAAACCCTTCTCAGCCCCCACTGACCCCTACCCTGGCCTCCTGGCCTCCAGGCTACAAAACGATAAGGTTTTGTTGTTTAAGAATCTAACAGGTAGACTCAAGGAAGGTGGACAATGTTGCTACAAAAATACTCTCTGGGGTCTTTGCACACAACTACCAGGTTTGCTTTGATGGAGAGCTGAGCCCTTCCACAGCACTGTGCTGGGCAGAGGCTGTGTCTCCTTCCCTCACCTGCCATTTCCCCAGAGCAGAGAAGTCAACCTATATACACCTCATCAGGGAGGAGAACTGTCGCTTTCAAGCTAGACTTGATGTGTTTGAGAGAGAGAGAGAGGGAGGGGGGAGGGGAGGGAGGAAGAGAAACAGAGAGAGAGGGAGAGAGGGAGAGAGAACGAGAGAGAGAGAGAGAGAGAGAGAGAGAGAGAGAGAGAGAGAGAGATATTACAGTGCAAATACGTGGTAGGCTTCTACCAGTTCTGAGATGGCTACTAACTAGGGACTTGTTTGTCTCTGGATCTGGGCTCTCTGTTCAATGTTCCTTACGAATCAGCTTTGGAACCAAACACTGGAAAATAGGACCTCAGAGGAAAGGTAGAGGTTTTTACTCACTCAGTTCCCTAGGGGCTTCTGCTGAACTCTCCTAGACACCAGTAAAGCCAGCACCACAGGAGAGCAGCCGCATGGGCCATTGCCTCAGAAGCTCTCTTTTGTGAACTTGAGCCGTGAAGCCAGCACCACGGAGAGCAGCCGTGCGAGCCATCGCCACAGGATTTGCGTTCTGTGAAGTTGAGCCTATGAAAAATGACACTTCTGATTCCAAACTACAGAAGATCCACTGGAAAGTACATCAAAACACGTGCATAAAGCCAGAAGTACATGGTCTGAAGTTTTGTTGTTGTGGGTGGGTATCCTGTTTACCACTCCTACTAGCTGTATGCCAGGCACCCTATACAGATGGGAGACATTTTGGGTCTGCGGACTTGAGTCTCCATGCTCAGAACTTCCCCTATTTTGTTCTGTGAGGGGAAGTATTCTTACTCTGAGCCCTCAGCCACTGGCCATCTTGGATCACAGCAAGACACCTACACCAGTTCCTGTAAAGGGAAGGACCATGTCAGTCACACATCAGCACTAGTGAGGAGTGGAGGGATGGTCTCTTCACCCTGACCATCTGGCTGCAGTGACTTTGCTGAAAGGAAAAGGGAGACTTTGCTGAAAGGAAAAGGGAGACAACTATCTCGAAGGAGACCTTTGTGTCCCCTCAGAAAGAAAGCATGGTTTCTGCTGGGGTCTGGAATCATTTAAGACTCAGGAGGACAGAAAGGCACAGAAAAAGCCCTCGTGGTCCAGCTTCTCCTCACACCCCAGCTTCTTCTCACACCCCAGCTTCTCCTCATGGCCCAGCTTCTCCTCATGACCCGGATCTCCTCATGATCCAAATCTCCTCAGGGTCCATCTTCTCCTCACACCCCACCCAGCTTCTACTCATGGCCCAGCTTCTCCTCATAATCCAGCTTCTCATGACCCAGCTCTCCTCATAGTCCAGCTTCTCCTCATGGCCCAGCTTCTCCTCACAGCCCAGCTTCTCCTCATGGCCCAGCTTCTCCTCACAGCCCAACTTCTCCTTAAGAGTTAGAAATGGGCTGGTGGTCTTGTCCATGAAGGGTTTGACTACCGAATCATCAGCCTTCACAGAGGCATCATCTGTAGTAGCTTTCTGCACTCAATCTACTCGCTACAGCTTAATGGGGATATACTTCTCTTGGAAGGACAGGGCAAAGTCCAGAACGGAGCGTGACCCTGGAGCAAGGTGTAGCCTCTGTCATGCCTCTCCTTGCCTTCATCTCAGCATCATTCTGACTTGGTCCCTCCAGTGTGAGATGACAATTCCAGTGCTCAGAACACTGTGCTAGGGAGCTCCTGGGTCCTGCCGTTGCAGGTCTATGATGCAGGTAACAGGAGAGTGTTCCTGCATTCTGGCCCACAGATGGTGGTTCATACAGTAGCCGTGTGTCCCTGACCACGTGGAGCATGAAGGCTGAGCTAGCGGTGTCCGTAGGGCTTGTTCTGTTAAGGCTGGGGGAGACGAGGTCGTTCCAGGCTTCTCTCTCACACTGGCAATTTGATGGCCATCCTTGAATTCCTGGGTTTGTGGAAACTGTCCCTCATCTCTCCTTCTCATTCCTATGGTATTCACCTCTGTGTACAGGTTTTTCTCTCTATAAAGACTGCAGCCAGGCTGAGTGAGGCTTCATCCGACTCTACTCTGTTAACTATTTAGTTACCCCTCAGAGAGCCCCGCCACAACATAGCCACCTTTGAAGTCTGAAGGTTAGAGTTCAGAGGGTGGACTTGGGGGTAGACTGGCCACCCTGCCACTCACTCAGTTGACAGCAGGCAAATTCTTGAGGTGATCTCTCACAGACAGCACATAATACTATGGCTATCAGGCCCAGAGGAGGAGACAACCTGGACAGAGGGTGTGCACGGGTGGTCCACAGTCCCACGAAAGAAAATACATTCCGTGTGAGGAGAGCTGCAGGAACTCGTGTATCACCAAGACCTTCCCTTGCTAGCCTGTAGAGGCTCCACTGAGGCCACACTTCATGTTGTCTCTGAATGACGCTTGTGCTCTGGTCTGAGAAGATATCCCCTGTCCCACACCATGTGATGGCAGGTGTGGAACAGTGGAACTCCCAAGGGACTCAGCAGGTGACTTCCCAGCAGATAAACAGAAGCTCAATGCTTGACCCCTCTGCTTTATCATCCTGACCCCAGAAAAAGGGGACCTCTTGGACCAGGCAATGGCCACGGTAGTAGGGGAGCTTTCTGAACCCATAGCGTCGAGTTTCCACCAGAATCCTGCCAGGGATGGTCGCTAGAGACTTCTACATGGAACCCTGGTGCTCATGTCTTGAAGCTGCTGCCACAGCAGAGTAAGCAGGGGTTCAGGGATATCAAAGTCCGCCCTTTTAGGCTCTCTGGCTTTGAATGGTCACACAAGGCTTTTGCTTTAGTTTAATTATTTTCCAAGGGTCTCGAACCCAAGCAGGCCAGGGTGGCTTCTCTGTCACAGGGGGCGAGGATATGCGCCAATGGTGATACAGAGGGAGACCTCAATGAAATGGATTATGGGAATAGTTTGCAAATATGGAAACTGACTCAGCGCTTAGCTGACCTATCCTGGTCACTTGGCTTGCAATGCTGGTGTTGGAGCCTGGTTCCTCTGTCTCCAGAGCTTGGCTGTTATATCCATGTTCCCCTGAACCTTCAGCGCCTCTGTGTCCTGGTCTGAGAATGGGGTGGCTATGATGACCCTATGGACTCCAGAGGAGGCATGCTGTGCATGTGTTCCCACTCACTGTGGGAAACCGACTCCTTGCCTTCTACTGTGCCTCTTCAAGGTAGACTTTGTCTCTGAGGATACCAGCATGGGGCTGTTTTCCTTATTCCCCAGCTGGCACCATGTCCTGTTGGTCACCAGGCAGGTCACGTGAAGCCCTTGCATTCCGCACCAGCTAGTCCTTCTGCACCAGGGGTGAGCAGTGTGCTTCCGTCACAGCTTGGATCTACGGATGACTGCAAGGCATGCTGGGCAGCTGGCCATGTGGTGCAGGTGGTGGCACTCTTGGGACACATCTGGTTGGCTCTGCAGCTCCAAGCAAGGAGAGGCTTGTGGGAGGACGCCCTGGTTAAATTTAGTGGGTTACAAAAACCAAACAAAACGGCAAAAAACCCTTGCTAAAAGGACACAAACATGGGGAAGGGGCCTGTAGAAAAGACAGGAGGACTGATAACTGTCAGAGTAGAGAGAGAGAGAATAATCAGAATTCATATATATATATATGTATGTATGTATATATATGGATTAAGGAACAAATTTAATTAATAAGAAAGAAAGATAATTATAGGGAAATCTAATTTTTAAAATGAGCTAACGACCCAGAGAGACTCCTCACCAAAGACAGAGGATATATACAGAAGGGGGACCAACACGGGGAAAGAACACTCACTGTTACAAGTCATTAGGGAGCTGTAGATGTAACAACAACTCCTACTGAACACTGCTACACTAGACAAAGCCAGAACATGAATGGCGCCGTGCTGGAGAGGAGGCAGAGCATTGGGACCTCGGCTCACTGCCGGGGGGAGGAGGCTGAATAGCTCTCTGTTAGTTACTTTTCTATTGCTGCGATAAAACACCAAGACCCAAAGCAACTGGAGGAAGCAATTTATTTTCCAGAGAGATAAAGAGTCCTTCCTTGTGGCAATCTGCGTCATGGCGAAAGGAGCAGGAAGCTGAGGGCTCGTGTCCTCAACTACGTACAGGAGGCAGAAAGAGAACTCAGAATGGGCAAAGCCCAGTGGTATACTTCCGCCAACAAGGCTGGCCCTCCTCCCATAGCCTCCCCAACCACCAACTGGGAATCTTGTGTTCCAGCATCATGACCTGAGAAGGACAAGACACTCAAACCAGCACAAGCTCCACCCCTTCGCATTGCATTCAAACCAGCACAAGCGCTTCCTCTTTGGACCACAGTTTGATGTTTTCTAACTAATCACACTTTAACTCTAGGCAGCAATCAGTCTTTACAAGGGAGTCATAACTTATATCCACACAAAATTCCGTGTTAGTCATCATTTCCACGGCACGCTGACCGGTCCATCTGTGGGCGAATGAGCGTATAACCTGCAGAGCGTCCAGTCGACGGACCATTATTCAGTGATGAAAACGAAACAAAATTTCAAGACGTGAGAAGAAATGAAGAACCCTGAGCAAGCATTACTAGAGCAAAGACACCGCTGGGTGTGTGAAATCTCAAATATGGCGTCAACTGTATGGCACTCTGAAAAAGTTGAAACTGTGGAGACAGAAAAATTAGAGGTTGCTGGTGGCTAGGACAGACAGATAGACAGACATAGCCCAGAGGATGTTTAGGGAAAGACGCTATTCTGTGTGGTTCTAGAACTCAGCGCATGTTCTCAGGCATCATCTGCAACCTTGGAATGCACGCCAAGTGAACTCTGGTGTGACGGTGGACTCTGAGTGCTCCTGGTGTGTCACTGTTGGGCCATTGATTGTGCCTGTGGGGCATATTCCTTATGGGAGAGGCTGCGTTGCATATGGAGGGCAAAGGTATAGCTAAAACCTCCATTTTTCTTGTGAGTCTGTAACTGCTCTGAAAGACGGTTTCTTTGCTAAAATTTCAGGCTTTGTGGAGTGACGAATTGTTGGGTCTCTTGGTTGTGGTGGCGATTGTACTTGTCAAAGCTCATCTAAATGGATTTTATATAAATTATATCTCAAAACATTGATTAATAAATGGAATTGTCCCTCTCGTCTGCTTTCCTGCCAAGATCTGATCCAAGCTTATTCTGCAAAGCAGTGAGAACACTGAGAGCATTGCCATCCTCTCAGCCACTCTGGGGCAGCTGATACTTTGTTGCATCTGCGTCAGAACCTGAACGCTTCTGCTAGAGTCTCTCTCTCTCTCTCTCTCTCTCTCTCTCTCTCTCTCTCTCTCTCTCTCTCTCTCTCTCTCTGCCAACAGCCAACAACACTGCCTGTGCTCCAGAGGACAGAGCAAAGGACTCAGAGGTACCAGGTTGGTATTTACCCAAAGAATCAAACCTAGGGATGGTCTGAATGTTCATCTCTCCCCTCCTCAGTCTGTATGTTGAGACCTTGTCCTCTAGAGTAATGGTATTTCAGAGGGGTTGCAATGGAGTCCTATTAATGGGATCAGTATCCTTACAGACGAGGCCAGGAAGAGGCCTCACTCTTTCCTGTAATTAAGGATACTGTGAAAAGGTAACACCTACGAGACAAGAAATGGGCCCCAAATGGGTGATGAATCTCCAATTGCCTGGTTGGTTATATTTTTTAATTAAAAAGAATTGAAACCAGATTACCCTGCATAGCCTAAAATGACCTCCAACTCACTGTCCTCCTGCCTCAGGAAGGATTGCATGGGTATCCCACCATGCCCTGCACCTCGGGAAAGTTCATCCTAGATTTCCACATCCAGAACAGTGAGAAATGTGTTCTTGGTTTTTTGTGGGTTTTTTTGTTTTGTTTTTTGTTGTTGTTGTTGTTGTTGCTGTTTTTTGATGATCCACTGATGTCTTGGTAAATTATACAGTAATCTAAATGCACCAACAGGCCATAACATTCATGTCCACTGTCAATTTGACTGTTTTTGGAATCACCTAGGACACACACCTCTGGAAGCTTCTACAAGGGTGTTTTCAGAGATGTTTATTGGAGGAGGGAAGACCCGCCCAGAATGTGGGCAGCACCATCCCTTGGAGAGCCAGATTTAATAAAAATACCACAGAGGAGGAAGCCAGCTGAGGGCCAGCATCCTTCCCTCTGTTCCCTGATCCTCTCAGATGTGGGAAAGCTCCCATCATCACAGCTGGGAGCTTCCCCTAAAGAGAGCAGGGTAGAAGTAGACCTATGTGTTCATCTGCAGACAGGGCTGGACCAGGGATGCTCCCTATTGGAAGCGCAGGAAAGGGACATGGAAGCAGGCAGAGGGGACAGCTCAGGCTGTGTATGTTAACTTGCTACGTATAAATCACATTTTACTTCTCTTTTTTCCTCTACTTCCACCAATCAATCTCCTCAATTTACTTCAATAAATCACAGCAGCGATAGAAACATCACTGACAAAGGCTCGGCACAAAACCCTGGGTTTTTTTCCCCTTAAGTATAAAGCAAACTGAGCTGAGATTTGTTATTTGATGTCTAAATCCCCATCCGCCACGGCATTCAGACAGAAGATCCCGTAGAAGCTGTGGTTTGGAGCAAAGCTGAATGGAGGAGTGCAGTTAACTGAGGCCAGCTTAGACACACGGACCACCTGTGGAGAAGACGCTCAGAGCCTCCCCGCCAAGCCAAGATCTCAGCAAGAAATCCCTCAGTACGAACAGGAGTAAGAAGTATAGAAAAACTGAACCTCGACTGGCCAAGCTGTGTTCATAGCAATGACCTTGAAACAGCTTTCAGCCTCTGCCAGTAAAGACCTCCAGTAACCTGGATGGGAAAGCCGCTCCCCTGGGAGTAACCTTATGTGAACTTCAGCCATTGAAATCCGTAGGCTGGAAAAAGTATATTAAGTGTAAAAATTAGCATTCCTTCCAGACGTGGAATGAGTGTTCAATAAATATATCCCCTCGGACTTAAACAAAACGTTCCTCTTCAATGCAGAAAACAGAATTTAGATGCCAATCCCCAGTTCCGATTTTTTATTACATAAAGTGAAGAAAGACACACACACACACACACACACACACACACACACACATATATATATATTTTAAAAAATCCATTCTTAAAAATATCCAGGAACAAGTATCCGTATCCTTTGAATAGCCAATCTCAGCATTGCAGTACACAAGGAAACTCTGATGCCCACTAAAGTCTGTACGATTTTATTTTACCCAACTTGGTTTTAGTGTTTTTAAAGAGAGAGATTGTCCACAAATCCTCCAGCAAAATCTTTTGTATTCCTTTGACAGTTCTATTTTTCTGCTAGAAAAGTAAGAAGCTTTCTCCTGTCCCTGGAAAAGACACACACACACACACACACACACACACACACACACACTCACACACACACTCACACACACACATAAACTACATACACACAGCGAAGAGTGAGTCAGCCTAGAAACTTCAAATCAAACATCAAGTCTTCCCAGGTTTAATGTAGGTTAACACCTTGTCCCAGTTTAGGTGGTTCATTAGTCTATTTTCTTATTCTCTCTCATACATTTTCTACCTCTGTCACACGTCACAATATTTTGATTTTCCTGTCCCCCCCCCTTTTTTTCTCTGTGCTGCCTGGTTCTCTGAGCTTGTCTATCACTGTATTCCCAGGGTTTACCACTTATGTGGTAAACAAGAAAAACAGAGAAAATACCATTTAAATGAATTACTGAGTACAAACAAAGAAATTTTCCTTAATCCTTACCTACTTTCTTTTTCAAATCGTTGATTCAACTAACAATTATGCTTGGCTTTTTACTGAAATCTGGAACGACTTTATTTTATTTGTAATTTAAAAATCAACTGACATTAAATTTTTCATTGTATCAGAAAGAAAGGCAGGCAGGCAGGCAGACAGACAGACAGATAGACAATCTGGAAAGTGCTCAGTGCATCTATTTGATGGGCAGGGACAGCCAGAATAAGGCATACTCTCAATATGCTGTACCACTTACCAAGGCAGGGCCAGTCTGTGGCTCAGTATGCTTGGGGCTCCGCTGCTCCTTTGGATAATTAACATAAGAAATGAATATGTAAATCACGGCAGGATAAATTCTGAAGAACTTCAGGTGAGCGAGTCTAGTTAAGGTCTGGGGAATGAGAAGCAGAAGTGTCTGACAGTTGACTCCCTGCCTGTCACCTATGTACTGGCTCCTGGGACGCGGGGTTCTTTTTTGTTTAATATGTATCAGTGTTTTGCCTGCATGTATGTAGTGCACCATAGGCATGACTGGTGCTCTTGCGGTTTAGAAGAAAGCATCAATCCCCTGGAACTGGAGTTACAAGTGATGGTGAGCCATCATGTGTGGGCTGGGAATACCAGACATGGGTCCTTTGCATGAGCTGCAAGTACTCTCAACCACTGAATCATCTCCCCAGCCCCAGGACCTGGGTTTCCAGCTTCTCTAGGGAGCTAAGCTATGCCCACCCTGCCATTACAAAGCCATTAGGAAGAAAGTTCACTGGCAAGCTGACAGCACACTCTACAAGGCTCTGGGAGCTCCCTACACATCCACTGTCACACTTAGCTTTAACTCTCACCTTGACACAGCCTGGAATCACCAGAAGAGTGTCTCAATTCAGGGCTTTCCCAGATCAGGTTAGCCTGTGGGTGAGTCTGTGGAGGATTGTGGGAGTCAGTGGAGGGCTGTGGGCGTGTCTGCGGAGGGCTGTGGGCGTGCCCGTGGAGGGCTGTGGGCGTGTCTGCGGAGGGCTGTGGGTGTGTCCGTGGAGGGCTGTGGGCGTGTCTGTGGAGGGCTGTGGGCGCGCCCATAGAGGACTGTCTTGATTGTTGATCAATGTATGAAGACTCAGCACATGCTGAGCGACACATTTCCTGGGCAGGCGGTTCTGGTTTAACGAGAAAGCGAGTTTAATAAGAAGTGTTCTTCCATGGCTTCTGCTTCAGGCTCCTGCCACGGCTTCCTACAACAATGGAGTGTAACCTGGAAGCCAAGTCATCTCTCCCTTCCCCTAACAGTTGCTTTAGGTGGGAATGTTCTACCGCAGCAACAGAGATGAACCCAAGCCAGGGCCAGGCTGGAACAGTTGAATTGTCCCCATGGTGGTTCTGAGCTTCCAGGATATTTTGTCTGATTTCTGGGCTGTTTGATCAGTTGCCAAACATCGTGTTTTAATTGCTTGAGCTCACCTGCCTGGGCCGTGACAACTGGGCCACCTTCTTTTCCACACCGATGGAGGCAGATAACGATCAGATGTGGATATTTCTGGTTGTGTCGAAATTATGTTTTATCTCTAAATATTGCCTTTTCCCTGCAGTTTAAAGTTCAACAAGGTTTGGGTGGGGGCTCCTAAACCCCCTGGAAGGGGACCAGGGATGCCCTGATGCTAGGGTCTCAGGCCTCCCCCCACACCCCCTCCCTCCACACTGACTTCCCACACAACAGGTTTTGGTGCCACTGTTCCCAGTGTGTCAAAGTCTGATTTTGTAAGTGACATTGACTCAAACACAGGAAATCAATCACAATTATTAGCAGACGCCCAGGCTGCGGCTCCCACACAGAGTGTTAGGCAGTGTTGAATTGATGGGTTCTGAGGCTCTAGGGCCTGGAGCAGCCTAAGGGAGGCCTCAGGGAAGAACAAGTAAGTCACTATGCCCATTATGTATCGTTTACAACTCAAACACCCTGTCCCTGCCAAGACCATGTTAACATCTTGGCCAAAATTAGTGAGTTTCTCACCAAGGTCCAAGACTACTGGAGACTGGAGTGGCCTCCTAACTTAATCTTCTCAGATATATGAATCTCTATATCGCTTGACCATGAGAGGGGGGGAAGAAAAGGGAAGGGAAGGAACTGGGTGTCTGGAAGACTAACTGATCAGAAGGATGATTAACATTGGACTTTTGGGGTTATCTACCCCCTAACCCGATAGCCCTTAGATCAGAGTCATTATCAATCTTGGCATGTTCAAAGTGGACATCTGAACACGCTCACAACAGACCCTACAATGGCTGAACCATTCAGTGTGTCTGGGAGACACTGTAGGCACAGTCTTGTGAGCTGTATTTTATATGGTGTATTGGCTGGTTTTGTGTGTCAGCTTGACACAAGCTGGAGTTGTCATAGAGAAAGGAGTCTCCCTTGAGGAAATGCCTCCATGAGATCCAGCTGTAAGGCATTTTCTCAATTAGTGATCAAGGGGATAGGACCCATTGTGGGTGGTGCCGTCCCTGAGCTGGTGGTCCTGGGTTCTATAAAAGAGAAAGCTGAGCAAGCCAGGGGAAACAAGCCAGTAAGCAGCATCCCTCCATGGCCTCTGCATCAGCTCCTGCTTCCTGACCTACTTGAATTCCAGTCCTGACTTCCTTTGGTGATGAACAGCAGTGTGGAAGTGTAAGTTGAATAAACCCTTTCCTCCCCAACTTGCTTCTTGGTCACGATGTTTTGTGCAGTGATAGAAACCCTGACTAATTTTTTTTTTTTTTAGTTCAGGCTGCCCTCAAACCCCAGACATATTCTAGGATGACTTTGAACTTCTGATCCTCATGCCTCTTTCTGCCTCCCAAGTGCATCATTGCCGGGCTCCAGCCGATGGCTCCATGCTTGTGAGGCACGGACGCTATGACTGGAGTTACATCCCCAGACTCAGGTATCATCTGTAAAGAGCCAGGTTGTCATTGGCAACTGTTGAGAGGTATCTAAGTAGTTACATGGTGTTGGTGGTAGAAGAGGAGTCAGGAGGCGGATCCTGCAGATGGACCCAGCTCCCTGGTTCCTGCCTACCTCCTCCCATCCTCCCACCATCCAGGGCTGTGGGACCCGATACGCTGGTGAGAAAATGCTTTGTTCTCCCAGGACCTGAGTGATTGATTGATCCTTGTTGGCTCCCTTGTGAGGAATCTGACATTTTTATCTAGAACAGAACTTTTCCAGGTGTAGGCCCCTTTTCCCGGGGTCAAAGAAGACAGCGCAAGAGCTAGAAAGGACACTTCCGCACGGAACCCTGGTGTGCCCAGGTGAGGCAGAACAAACTGGCTGAGTATGTTGCCTGCTTGGGAGCTTTGAGAACTTTTTGAGGAGATAGAGACATCTCTGACTCCTCTGGGGGTGACCCACTAAGTCTCACAGGCTTCTGTAGCCAGCGCCAAGGGGCTCTTGAATGATCTGAGGCACAGCTACCCCGAGGGACTTTCTGTGATGACAGGGGCCTTCTGTATGGCCACAGAATCAGTCCCCCACCATGAACACTGGCTGTGCCTCTGGGAAGCCATGCCCTGACCTTATTCAGTTTCTATTAAAGTGTTTAACCCACACAGGTGACTCTCACGGGACACCTCTGTGAGGACAGCTCTGGGGAAAGGACCTCTGGATTCAGTGGGTCCTGGGGTCTGTGGTGACCCACACACTGAGAGTCTGGGTTCAGGTGGGCTCTGCAGGGGAGCCTGGGAAGGGAGGGTCAAAGAGAACCAGGATTGCTTGTTCATTGTCTCTGTCACCTGCAGCCGGTCATCACAGTCAGAAACTAGGCAGATGGACAGAGACCTATAGACCTCTGCATTAGAAGGTGCACAAGAGCAATGGGGGGGAGGGTTGGGAGGGGAACACCCATAAGGAAGGGGAGGAGGGAGGGGGATGTTTGCCCAGTAACCGGGAAAGGGAATAACACTTGAAATGTATATAAGAAATACTCAAGTTAATAAAAAAAAAAAAAGAAGGTGCACAAGAAACAGGAACACAGACATTCTTTTTGTTAATAAACCATTTTATTCATCTACATTTCAAATGCTATTCCCCTTCCCTGTCACCCCTACACAAACCTCCATTCCATCCCCCCTTTCCCCTTTGCCTCTATGAGGGTACTCCTCCACCCACTCACCTACTCCCACTTCACTGCCCTAGCATCCCCCTACACTGGGGCATCAAACCTCCACAGGACCAAGAGCCTCACCTCCCATTGTTATCAGACAAGGTCATTCTCTGCTACATATGCAACTGGAGTCATGGGTCTTTCCATGTGTCATCCTCTTTGGTTGGTGGTTTAGTCCTTGGGAGTTCTGGGTGAACCGGTTGGTCAATACTGTTCTTCCTATGGGATTGTAATCCCTTTCAGCTCCTCCAGTCCTTCCTCTAACTCCTCTATTGGGGTCCCTGGGCTCATTCTGATGGTTGAGGCAGAGCTGGGCAGTCCTGACTCCTCTGATGATAGAGATGGACTTAACACACCATGCCTTGTCTCATTGCTGGTCTTCAACCACTCCAGGTTCCACAGAAGATGCTCTTTCTGGACTCTGGAGGAAGGAAGGCATCCCTCTTGTGAGTTCTCTTGGCTGGTAAGGACATCTTTGAAGAAAAAGTTTTATTTTATAGTTAAAGTGGTTCCTGAAGTTGACTGGCATAGGCAGCTGTGATGATTTGTATATTCTTGGCCCAGAGAGTAGCACTGTTAGGAGGTGTGGCCTTGTTGGAGTGGGCGTGGCCTTGTTGGCAGAGGTGTGGTCTTGTTGGAGGAGGCGTGGCCTTGTTGGAGTGGGCGTGGCCTTGTTGGCAGAGGTGTGGGCTTGTTGGAGGAGGTGTGGCCTTGTTGGAGTGGGCGCGGCCTTGTTGGCAGAGGTGTGGTCTTGTTGGAGGAGGTGTGGCCTTGCTGGAGTGGGTGCGGCCTTGTTGGAGGAAATGTGTCACTGTGGGTGTGGGCTTTAAAACCCTAGTCCTGGAAGCCAGTCTTCTCCTAGCAGCCTTCAGATGACGATGCAGAACTCTCAGTTCTGCTGCACCATGCCTGCCTGGATGCTGCCATGCTCCCACCTTGAGCGCTTGTTTGGAGGCTCTAGCAGGGGACTGTAACTACTCTCGTACACTTTTGACCAAAGACCAGTCCTCCTTTGTTCGGGGAAGGCCGTCCTCTTTGACGGAGCAAGCAGCTTTGGGAAGGACACATATGGAGCGGTGAGGGAGTGGGGGACACCCGCCTAGCCAATCGGATCAGCTGAATCAACCCTGGCGATCAATGGGGTGACAGATGTCACAGCCAGATCGCCCTCACATCCTCCCACCTTGATAATGGACTGGACCTCTGAACCTGTAAGCCAGCCCCAAACATATGTCATCCTTTATAAGACTTGCCTTGGTCATGGTGTACTTTCACATCAGTAAAACCCTAACTAAGACACCTGCGTAGGCAGCTTATAAACAATTGCTGAGAGGAAGATGTACCTGACCCTGAGTGGGCATCCTAGTGTCTGGAATGGTAGGATGGGGCTGGTCATAGGATGGGGCTGAAAGTTACTATCTCCCATGGGAGCCCATCTCTTTGTTATACATTCATCCCTAGAAGACAGATCTTCAAGGCAAACAGACATTGTGTAGGTTTGTTTCCCCCAGCACAGCACCCCATCCCTCCTGACAAGCCCTTGGGGGACAGCGTTGACAGCCACTTAGAGACGAACACTCTGCTGTGACCATCCGCAGGCAGTGCCTGCTGACTGCAGCCTCCCTGCCCACAATACCCCCAAATTTTTAATATCAGTGTGCTGGCTAGTTTTTTTTTTGTTTGTTTGTTTGTTTGTTTTTTGTCAACTTGGCACAAAATGGAACTTTAATTAAGAAGATTCCTCCATCAGAGCCACCCGTAGGCCAGCCTATGGGGAATTTTATTAATGAATAATTGGTGTGGAAGGATCCAGTTATTGTGGAGGGTACAGCCCCTGGGGGGGGGTGGAGTTGGTCCTGGTACCATAAGAAAGCAGGGTGAGCAAGCCATGGGGAGCAAGCCAATAAGCAGCACTCCTCCATGGCCTCTGCTTCAGTTTCTTACCTCCAGGTCCTGCCTTGAGTTCCTGCCCTGGTGATCTGTGAAAGGGAAGTGTAAGCCGAACAAACCCTTTGCTTCTCTAAGGTACTTCTGGTCATGGTGTTTACCATAGCAATAGAAGGAAAATCAGGACCATCAGCTCAAGGAATTTTGCCTCTGTCCCCTGACTCTGGACCTGAATCTGGAGCTGCCAGGAGGCCTGGGCCTCTTACTGTGGCCAGGATGGTTTTTGCACAAACTAGTCTGCCTCCGAGGTAGAACTCCCCTGAGATTCCTCAGTGCAAACCTCTATGAGCAGCCCCACGTAGCTACATGACACTGGGCGCTAGGCTGTGAATCTTTCCTAAATAGACAGCTGTCTCCGACCTGTCTTGTGTCACTGGCTGAGGTGCCTTTCAAATTCTGTGGGACTGCTGGAGATGGGGCGGAGGGTAATAGGTATCAAGTAAAGATGGCTTTAGGTGAGGGTTTGGAAAGTAAGAAGGGGCCTAGAAAGACCTTAGGAGACCTGGTGCAGAGGTGTTCTGGGTCGACCAGCAAGCCTTTTTCCTCAAACTAGGAAAGGTTAATTGTGGGAGTGTGAGGGACTAATCCATCAAAGCTACCTCTGGGCTGTGTGTGGGAAAGACACCACCTGACCGGGTCTCTGCTGCCTTCTTCATCTTCTATTTCTGGACGATTCCTCAGAAATAAATATCCACCCACCATTGAGAATAAGACTTGTTCCCCAGATCAGAGAGAAACCTTCATCCTACCCCCACTCGATGTTGGGAAACAGGAGGCTCAGCTGGTCTCCTCTAGGGAAGTGGACTAGATCAAATGACCAAAGTGGGTATAATTTAATCAGATCTCAGTGTGAGTTTCTGGAGATTTCTGTTGGGGATAATTCAGACTGGCAAAAAAAGGCGTCAGGCCACCGCCAGCAAGTGTGTGCTGACTTCCACAGCTGTGGTCAGCACTCTGCCAAAGCTTCAGGAGACCGGACACTCTGTACTGCTCTGCGGACATCAGGGCAGCATCTCCCCCTTTCCTGCCTGCTAAGACAGTGTAGCTTGGTCAGCAGCCAAGGATCAAGAAAGCAAGTGACTGCAGAGCTGTGTGAGATGGCCAGCTGGGGGTCAGAATGTCAGGCTCCTCTCCAGAGATTGGTGAGTGCCCCATCACTGGGACACCCCAGGTTGGCCAGGGCACAGCCAGAGCAAAGTAGTCTGCGTGGTCCAAGGAACACAGCTCCTTGGGAAGCTAAACCAGAAATTGCTTGGCCTTGGCCCTCACACCAGGGCCCACTCAGTGAGGTTGCTCTTGGGATCCTGGGCATATTCTATGATCCTGGGTCCCTGACCAACAATTCCTTTTGCTTTTGACATTTCAGCATTTGCGTTGTGTAAAAGACACGAATTAGGGCTCTGTCAGAATCCCCACAGCACTAGGTGTGGACTGTGACTCCTTCCAAAGACAGAACGAAGGCACCCGACTGGCTGTCTCAGCAAGTGTTCAAGGTCAGCTTCGGCAGTCAGGAGCCCTGCAGAGGCGGGACCCTGGGAGGGATGGAGGCAGTGCTTCACCTCATGGTCTTCCTTCCCAACCCAGGACCCCAGTCTATTTGTGAGAAAACTGTCGGCCTGGTGCAGGAGAGGACCCTCTGCAGAAACCCGGCGTCTTGCTTCAAAGCCATCAAGGTCACGAGAGCAAAGGGAAGGCTTAGAATCTGTGGAGCTCAGAAGAGCCAAGGTGACAAGATGGCTAAATATCCTGTGGCATTCTGGCACAGGAGGGGGATAGGGAGTAAAAGCCAGTGAGACCCTTAAGCACACGTTTTAAGTTAACACTGGTGTGTCAGTTCTCCAGGACACATGCAGACCGCTATAGTAAGAACCCAGGGTCAGGATGCTGTTAACTTAGAGATCTATCTGTAAGACAGTCCTGCAACCAACCTCAGGACTGTTTTAATGTAATTATATATATATGTATGTGTGTGTGTGTGTACGTATATATGTATATATATAAATGTGTGATATATATAATATAATGCAATATATTTTATAATATGTATATGTATATATGTGTGTATATATACATATATATATATATACATATATATTTCCTTCAACTTGGGGAGGCAGATCATAGGCATAGATCAGAAGACTGCCATGAACTGGGTAAAAGGATGATGGGGAATTTTTAAAAATGTGTGGTGTAGTGTGTGTGTGTGTGTGTGTGTGTGTGTGTGTGTGGTGTATGTACATGTGTATGCAGATGCCCATGGACACACATGCATGTAGAAGCCATAGGAAACCCTGCCATGTCATCCTCAGGTGCATCCTTACTGCCCACCTTTGGGACAGGGTCTCTCCCTGATTCGGAGCTCACTGGGTAGCTACACTTGCTGGCGAGCAAGCCCCAGGGATCCCCCTGTCTCCACCTCCCCAATGCTTCCATCCCAGGCTCGTGTCACCACTACTGGCCTTTTAGAATTCAGCTTCTCACGTTCGTTAGGGAAAGACTTGGCCAACGGAGCATCTCCTCATTCCCGGAGTTTCCGTTTTGCGAGATAAAAACGTTCTGAGTCTGCTGACACCCAGGGAGTGGAGTTCATAGGCCGTCGAAGGTCCACTTGGTTACACGTTTACAGAGGGATCACGGTATGGTCACGCCACAGGACAATGTGAGCGCTTCACTCCACCGGACTCCACGTGTGTGCTCACCACAGTTATCGTTAACACTTCACCGCTGTCCTTCACGTACCCGCTGCCGCATGCTGTGTGTTAAGAGATCTGTGTCCTGAGAAACCTACCTTCTCTGGAGTCTTTCAGGGTGCCCCAGCTCAGGATCGAGTCTCCCCTCATAGGGTGTGGACCAGACACCATTGTCCATGTTCTCTATGAGTGGAGCCTGACACTGAACTGCTCTTGGCTGCATCGTTGCCACTCTGGGCACGCCACAGGTAGCTGTGTGTCAGCTACAGTCGACTGGACATCTTTGCTTAATTCCATAGACGACAGTCTGCCTGAAGTCTGCAAGTAGTTTTGGTTCCTCCTTAAATGTGCAGCTGGCTAGACGAGGGACACGGGGGGTGTGTGTGTGTAGGTTGTGCGGTGTTGCCTTCCACGAAGCTACCCACCTGCCCTTCCACAGTGACTTTCAGTGACTTCCTGGCCCCACTGTTTTTCCTCAAGCTGCTTTCCTCTCCAGTGACAGCTTTCCAGCATGTTCTGTGGCAGACTTCCTCTCCGCATGATAAACAGTCCTCATTTTGTTTCCGGCGGTCCCCCAGCCAATAAAAAGCAATAAAAAGTGCAATGACACACAAATTGTCTCCCCAAAGAGCCGTCAAGACCTCAGACACTGCCACATGTGATGATCCACTGAGAGACTTTGCCTTTCAACAGATGATCCTCCTTCACAGAGCAGAGCTTTGGACCAGTGAGGAAGTGGGCAGGACAGGCTTAAGACAAAGACCTGTACCAACCTGATACTGACCTGATGCTCCTTCAGGAGCTACAATGGGCAGATAGAGACCAGGCTGAGCCTTGCTCCCAGAGCACCACATAGGATCAGGGCTCACTACAGAACCCACATAGCTGTTGAGACAGTTGAAATTGACATTTCTAAAGCATGCCTAGATAGCCGGAGAAGCAGGAGTCTGGTCTCTGCTTTTGTGACTGTCAGCTGCAGTTGTTCTTAGGAGTCTCAGAGGGGTAGGATTGCAAGCAGATGCCTGTCTCTCGTGCTCAACGATTCTGACTCTGTAGCTTGGGGAGTCATTCATTGCCAATGTCTGCGGTTCAGAACTGGTAACTGTCGTGCTGATGGACGGGTAGCTCAAGAGCCCTGGGCTCAGAGGAACAATGCAGTCAGCGTACCTTCCCCAGTAAAAGATTCCAGCTTTCACAGGTGCTGCAGGAACTGTTTCCCTCCCCTACGGTTTCAGTCTCCATGTCACTTGTCATGGGATCTAGTAGCCCCAGCAGGGCAAGAGAGGGGAAATCAGTGAATTTCACCCAGTGCCTGTAGGGGGCAGCCTCTACTCCCCGTACCAGGTAGCTTCTCTACCTGCCCCTAGTCTGCCACTCAACACAGACAAGGGCTTATATGGCATCATAAACCCAGGTCTCTCCATAGCACCACAGATCATGTCTTTGAGGTTGGTGTTCATGACAGAGCCATGAGTGGGTGGAGTAGGAAGAGGAGTACACACAGCAGCAACATTGTAGACAAGGAGGCATGCAGGTGGGACTTGAAGGCTCTTGAGCATGTGACAGAGAGAGGCAAGAGCTGGAATATGGGCGGGCACATGGACAATATCAAACAGGCAGTATAAAGCTGACTGTGGGCATTACTGGATGGGTAAATACCTTGAAAGCCAGTGAAGTCTTGTTCTGGGTGTTCCTTGGTGTGAGATTGGAGGACAGTTGTGGCTGGGCACCATCCTCTCCCATTCAGTTGGGTGGGAGGTTAACCTAGGTAGAACAAAATGGTAGATGAAAGGTGAGTTTCTTGTCTTCTACAACTGGGACTGATCTCAGACCTGAGGCATAGGCACAGTGGCCATCAGGAATGCACCATCTGAGGTGATACCATCTGGAATGCATAGCCCCTAGCTACTGTACAGGAGTGGCTACACCTCATGTATCCATGGCTCTGCTCAGGGGAAGTCTAGCTTCCTATGTCATCATCAGTTGACTTTAGGAGTCAAGCCGCTAGCAGCTGCTACTGTGTAGCCTCCACAAAGTATCCATGGAGTGTTCAAAGCTGCTATTAGCTACATAGGGTGCTCCAGCTGGCTGCTTGGCTGATAGCCCTTTAAGCATGGCAGCTGTGCTACTGGAGAAAGTTCCAACAGCTGCCAATCACGGAGTCAAATTATTCTGCCCACCTGTGCTGGCTAAAACTGGACACAGGCTAGGGTCATGTGGGAAGAGTGACTCTTAATTGAGAAAAATGCCTCCATAGGATTAGCCTGTAGGCAAGTTAATAGTACATTTTCTTAATTAGTGATTGATGTGGGAGGGCCCAGTCATTATAGACACCATTGTGGGTGGTGCTATCCCTGGACTGCTGGCCCTGGGTTCCATAAGAAAGCAGGTTGAGAAAGCCAGAAGGAGCAAGCCAGTAAGCAGCACCCCTCCGTGGTCTCTGCTTCAGTCCCTGCTTTGAGGTTCTTGTCCTGACTGTGATGTGAGAAATAAGTCCTTCTCTCTTCCGGTTGCCAGACTGCTTTTTAGTCATGGTGTTTTGTCAAATCAGTAGAAACCATAACTAAGACACAGCCCATCTTAGCTTACTTAAAGGGAAATTAAACATTTACATGATGCCTATGATAAGGGTTAATTAAGAACATTAACAGAGATTTAATGTTACTGGTGGAGCTCAGACAAAGCTTAGCTGCTGCCTCATGTCCCTGTTGTTTGTGTGAATGTCAGTTTCTGGCTGTATTCTCCTTTCAGACGGCTGGACGGTTGCTCCTCCTCAGTTTAGAGATTGGTCTCACTGATTCCCAACGCATTCAGTCTGTGGTGGGAAAACCAAATCCCCAGGAGAGAAGCCTGAAACAGGTGTCTCTCATGTGACAGACTGGACAGCTTTTCCCCAGGCCAGCCACACCCCTGAAGCCCTTAGGGTACAACCATAACCACCAAAGCTTAGAATGAAGCCCCACCATCCACTGAGGTTCCCAGAAGCATGACACAGAGAGAACAGAGGGCAAGTCATGTGTCTCCAAAGCCGTTGTTGGCATTTCCCCTTTATTATTTGACTGGACAAGAGTGTTGGGAATTCTGCATGACAAGGAACTTACACAAAACCTAGCTGTTCTAAAGGCAGGGTGACCAGATTTTGGAGTGACACCTAGTAGCCCTTTCTATACTAGGGTACCTTCCGATGGAGTCTGGCATCAGCTGTACGTGCTTCTGGGGTTCTCACTTTGTTCTACACAAATGTATAAATGCTTGTCAGGTACATGTGTGTGTGCAGGTGTGCATGTGTGTGTGTCAGGTATGCATGTGTGTTCATATACTCAGATGTGTGTGCCAGTCTGTGGAGGTCAGAGGACTACCTTGTCAGGTACACAGTGTGTATGTGTGTCTGTGTGTGTTTAGGTACACATATGTGTACATACACTCAGGTGTTACCTGTCTGTGGAGGACAGAGAACCACCTTGTGAGCTACATAGTGTGTGTGTGTGTGTGTGTGTGTGTGTGTGTGTGTGTGTGTGTTTAGGTACACATATGTGTGCTTGTCTTCTGAGGAGGTCAGAAGACCACCTTGTGAGGTGACCTGTGTGTGTGTGTGTGTGTGTGTGTATTTAGGTACACATGCGTGTGCCTGTCTGAGGAGGTCAGAGGACCCCTCAGGAGTTGCTTCTCAGGTGCTGTTCACTTTCCTTTTTGAGGTAAGAACACTCACTGGCTTTGGATCTTCCCATTAAACTAGAGTAGCTGGACAGCGAGTCCCAAGAATCCTCCTGGCTCCACCTCCCCAGTGCTGGGATTACAAGACTGCACCATCACATGCCTTTTTTGTGGGATAGAGAGTTAGGATTAGAGTCAGGGTCAGGGTCAGGGTTAGAGAGTCAGGATTAGGGTTAGGGTCAGGCTTAGACTTAGGGTCAGGGTCACAGTTAGAGGGTTAGAGTCAGGGTCAGGGTCAGGGTTAGGGTTAGATTCAGGGTCAGGGTCAGCATTAAAGTGTCAAGTTCAGGGGGTCAGGGTCAAGGTTAGAGAGTTAGAGTTAACCTTAGGGTCAGGGTCAGTGTTAGAGGGTCAGGGATCAGGGTCAGGGTTAGAGGGTTAGAGGGTTAGAGTTAGGCTTAGGGTCAGGGTTAGAGGGTTAGGGTCAGAGTTAACATCCTTGCGTTCATGGCGCTGTGACCACCTCTGCCCATCCCTCCCTCTCCCCTCACCCTGCCACCTACAGCCTACATCTTAACACCAGTCGTGTGCTATTTTCTTCTCCTGGTTTCAACTTAGCTGTTTCCTGACTTTTATTCTCCCGTATAAATTTTAGTAAGAGCCAGTGTTTCAAGCAGGGCAACCCTCCTGATTGTGAACTTTACTGAAATGAGAATAAATCTGAGGCTAGCCTGACTGCTCTGTTGCGGGGGTTGGTCCTCCACACATGAGCACAGCACACCACTCTGTTTAGCCAGTCCTTCTTTATGGCCCACAGTAAGGTTTTATAACTAGCTTTTCTAGCTCATCAACCCTCAGATTTATCCTTGAATTTCTATTCGTTTTCATGATTTTGTCAAATATTTCCTTTTAATATACTGCTTGCAGATGGTTTTTTCCTAACAGAGGACACTTCTGGTTTTCTGTATCTTGAGTGTGTGTACAGAGGCATGTGTACACGGGTCGAGGCCAGAGGAACTGAGTCGTAGTAGTTCTGTCTGCCTTGTTCTGTGAGAAAGTCTCTCCCTGACTTACATCTCTCCAAGCAGCCAGCCAGCCTTGGGGTGCACTAGCCCCTGTTCCCCCCAGGCTGGGACTACAAGCAACATCACAACAACCAGCTTCTCCACATGGGGTTTGGGGATTGAACTTAAGTCTCCCTGCTCGCAAGGCAAACACATTATCAAGTGAGCCATTTCCCCCTCTCGAGTTGGTGGTTAATCTAGAAAACGCTAGTTCTACATCACTGTTCAGTTTTAAAACGCAGTCCTTGAAAGCTCTTGGAGCGTTCTATGCATGGTCCATGTGTCTGCAACCATGGGCCACTTTCAGCTTCTAGATCCTTGTAGGTCTAGGCTGCACCTGCAGAGAGGAAGAAGGGGTGAAGGGGGGGTCTAGGAGAAGCCCAGCACCAGGGAGATGTTTCTCTGGTGCCCCCACCCTACCTTCCCCTGCTTCTTGATAACCTCTTCCTCCTCCCCTTCTTTCTTTCCTTCTCCCTTTCTCTCTCCCCTCCTCTTCTATCTCTCTCAGTTCTCTTTATTTTTTATCTCTCTCCTCCCCCTCCTCCTCATATCTCTCCCCTCCTCCTCCCTTTACCCTTTTTTCTTCCTTACCTGCTGGTGTTGCCCTTTCTAGGCGAAATCTCTGTTTTCTCTTCTGTTCTGAGTTTGTCTGGGGGCTTCTGCTTGCTACTCTTCCATAATCTGCTTGCATTATCCATATCCGATGCTCATTTTTTTTTTCAGGCATGAGCCTGACCCGCCCTATCCCTGCCCCATGTGGCGGGCAGATCTGCCTCACCGTGATGACTGAGTTTCAGTTCCAGTCCCAAGATAAATAAGCCCGTTTGAGTGCAGTGCCCTTATCACTGCGACATCGAGAGGGGCGATTTTCAAATATTTTGCTCATCAGTTTTACATCTGTGTTCTGTGCGACAAGATTGGCCTGCAATTTTCTTTTCTCATAATGTCCTTGTCCAGTTTTGATATCAAATGATGTGGGCATCAGAGATGAGTCAGGTATTTTATTTTCTTCATCTATTCTCTGGAACAATTTGTATAAGAAAGTAATTTTCTGTTGGTTGAAGCTTTTGTAAAATTCTCCTTTAAAACGACCCACCCCCAACTTGGTGTCTGAATGTTTTGTAAATTTTGCTTTGCTCAAAATGTTATTTCTTCCAGGTTTTCAAGCTTATTGGAAAAGCAACTTTTTGTTGCTGTTGTTGTTGTTACAAAATACTTTTGAACCATTCTAGTTAGGAATTTCTTTAATACCTGGGGCTGAACTTTGCCCTCCTCTCCTTTCTAGTTAGTTAATTTTTTTTCCTCAAACAAAACAAAACAAAAGACAAGAGACAGTTTTGCTTTGTTGATTATTTTAGTTATTTTGTAGTCAGTGTGACAAAGATATGGGACAAAAGCAACTGGGAAAGGAGTGGTTATTTTGGCTTAGGGTCAAAGATGCAGCAGCCGGCAGCTGGCCACACTGTATCCGCAGCACTAACTGTTATTTTGTTTCTTCTGTCTGTAGAAACTCAGCTGTTGTCTGGCTTTTCAATTCAACATTCTAAGTAGAAATGTCTAATTGGTTAATGATCTATTAAAATATGCTTATTATTTTATTTGCTCTGTGTTGGCCTAGGCAAGAAGCTTCTTCCCTCTGAGCTCGCTTTTCTTTCTGCTGAAGTACATCCTGTAAGAGGAGTTTTCTCTGCCCTGATCAGGGGAGGCAGATATCTGTAGTTCATAATCTGCAAGTCTCTGCCTTCTCTTGCTCAAGCACTTTCTCTCACTCTGTTTCATCCAGGAACCTGTGTGGAGTCTCCTACTGTGTGTGCGCGCGCACGTGTGTGTGTGTGTGTGTGTGTGTGTGTGTGTGTGTGTGTGTGTGTGTCTATGTGTCTCCTCTTCAGGTAGACTTTTATCCTAGAGTGACTATAGTTTAGTCTCTCTGCCTTTCCATTATGTTCTTCTTTTCAAGGCTCACAGACAGGTTAGTATTCTTTCTTCTTGGGCACTGACAGGTGCCTGAAGTACATACAGTGAATTGGCAGTTGCTCTACTAGAGTCATCTGAACCGAGATGCAAACTTGCCTGGGAGTTCAGCCTCACTCCCTCCGGGCCTCCTCACGGCAGGCATTCTGGTGTGGGTGACTGATGAAGCAAACTTTGTTTCTCTAGCCATGCATTCTGGAGGGCTATGAGTGTCTTCCTTCTGAAGGTGGATAGAGGGAGCCTTCCAGCGCTGAGGGGCCAGAGCACACACAGTGCCTATCTGATCCCCACGCCACAGAAGCACATGGCTGGGCTCATGGTCTGTGTCTAGAGGGCTGGCACTGGGCTGTGTGCAGCATCCTAAGGAAAGCAGAGACACCCCACACCCACTCTAGCTTGGCAGAGCACGAGCAAATGCTTCAAAAGGAGACGAAACGGTTGACTTTGAGTAGGTTGGTGGTACTATCTTTCCTAGTAGGGCACTATAAGAAGCCAGAGCAGACATGGGCTCCATTGACTTGAGAACAACAATGTATGACTTCCTGTCTTCCAGTTAAAGCATCAGCTGCTGCTGAGGATGGGAAAACTTGGAGACAGTGGTAGTGATCCTGGCTTCCTGTGCCCCAGATCATTTAGATGGCCCTACGCTTGTGAACACTTGTGCATGTGCAGCCGTGTGTGTGTGTGTGTGTGTGTGTGTGTGTGTGTGTGTGTGTATGTACCTCTCCTGAAACCAAAATTCACCAGTTTCACAGACAGGCCGGTCCACAGTGGAGTGGACCTCAGCTGGTGTTAATGGCCTCTGCCAACTGTCCAGTTCCCCACGAGGCTGTGGAGTACAACAGCTGAGCTTGGTGCTGGACCGACTTTCCTGGCATGTGGCCAGCACATCTTCGGAAAGAGATTGAATTGTTGAGGGTGTCGCGTCTTACCAGGAAGAGAGCTGAAATCCCCACCGCCTGGAAGATGTAAGCAATTACTGAAGCATGTCGTTTAGACATCAGTTTTCCCATCTACTCGAATCCAAACAGTCTAGATTCCAACAGCACAGAATCTGTAAAAATGTTTGTGTTTTAAGCCCCCCGGAAAATGCTCCCCATGGTGCTTTTAGAACAAGAGGCAATAAAAGATGTTTTCTTTCAGTGCATGCCTCCCATGAGCTAGGAAGGAAGCAGGGAGGCTCACACTGATGAGATACATACCCACACAGTGTGCGGCCACCAGGGAACGTCCACGCCACATCGGGAGGCAACGGAGTCTGGTGTGAAAGGAAACTCAGAAATCCCACCTTCATCCATTGGGCAGTGGATTTTTGACCTTCATGAGGTGGTTTGAACTGTCTTGGAAGAGGTCTGTGGAGAAAATTCTGGAGGAGTTATTTGTCCTGACCAATTTATATTCTTTTGAGGGGGCAGTGACTTCCAAGGAGCTAGCCAAGAAGACAATTTTATGTGGCCATCATCTGGGAATGTAAAGGGTGACGACGGGAAGGCTGGTAACGGAATGTGGGAGGGCGCCCCCAATTGGACCCCTTCTCTTCATCCTTAAAATTTCTTTTAAAAAAAGATTTATTTATTTTACGTATGTGAGTACACTGTTGCTCTCTTCAGACACACCAGAAGAGGGCATCAGATTCCATTATGGGTGGTTGTGAGCCACCATGTGGTTGCTGGGAATTGAACTCAGGACCTGTGGAAGAGCAGTCAGTGCTCTTAACCACTGAGCCATTCCCTCCAGCCCTTAAAACTTCACGCACTTTTTTTTCAAAATTAATTACTTTAAAATGTATTTATTACCTAGTTCTTCACGTTGAGAGAGGGTATCATGTAGACCAGGCTGGCCTTAAACTCACTGTACAGCCATGGATGACCTTAGATCCTCCTGCGTCCATCTCCTGAGTGCTGGATGACAGGCATGTACCACCTGGGGATTGAACCCAGGGACTCATGAACTCTACCTGATGAGGCATATCCTGAGCTCAATCACACGTCTATCCCCTCCTGTCCATCTCAGTGTGCTCATCTGAGTGCAAGCCTGGTGACTTCGAGCCTGGCTATGGGGATTCACATTCGTGGCGGAAGGGCTCTGACTTCAGTGGGAACATTTGTGCTCAGCCTTGTTTCTGTTGTAAAAATATAAAATAAATAAATAAATAAAAGTCTTTTATCCCCCACTAGATCCAGCACCTCAGTGCCCCAAGATATCTGCTAGATATCTTAATTCTCAGTCAGCAAAGCCTCTCACTCGTTTTTGCTCCATCCCGTATCACACTGCCGAAGGCCTCTCTCTGAGTCTGGCAGCCATCTCTCTACCTATCTAGTTCCCAAGGAAGGTTTCCATGACAGAAACACACATCCCAAGTCCACGGCCGCTCAGTGTCTCTAGCCGCACACTTTCTTTCACTTAAATCGCTACATGAAAGAACACGCAACACAATAACTTTGATCCAATTTATAAGATATAATTGACCACCTAAACATACAAAGCCCTGTACACATCCATCCTTTAAGAACATTCATAACAACCTGTAAAGGTACAGCGTGAATCTTAACATCAGCTTCCATGCTGTCCAGGGCTACTCTCCCCCTCCTCCTCTTCCATTCTTGTCTCCTCCTCTTCCTTCAAACTTTTCTCCCACCCATCCTTCCTTCTCGTCCAATGACAGGCCTCGTTCTATCTTGTACCTGCCTCACCTGTGACGTCATCCTACATTTCCCTTACCCACTCACCCATTGATGGGTACCTCTGCTGCTTCTGTATATACTGCGAAGCGCAGAGGACTACCAATAGCCACGTCTCTATGGAGTAGACCGACTTGATTCTTTTGCTTGGGCGTGTTGCAGCCTCTTTACTTCAGCAGTGGCTGCAAAGAATTCCCATCCCTGCCTGCAGACCCTCTCCTCCTCCGCCAGCCCCTGCCTCCATCTTCCTCCACAAATCTTGACCACCTTGCTCAATTATTTGAACATACATTTCCTCTTTCCCTCTCTTCAAGGCAAGATTGCAATTAACCTCCACAGGGGTTCTCAAGAGACCCCCTCCCCTGCAGAGTGGACGCTGCCCCCCTACCCCTCCACCCCCCACCTTCCACCCCCAGCCCCGTATCTCTCACCCCCCAGTCACTCCCAACCCAACCCCCCACCCCCCACCCCTGTGCTCCTGGGTGGCATTTCCGTGCTGGTCATTGTTTTCAGCGGAAGCACAGGGAAGTGATCCTATATTCCCATCCTTTCTGCTTTAGTCTTCACACATCTTGGTAAGAAAGCATAGACTACAGATCTCCACAGATACTCAATCAGCCACGAGGCCTGCCCTCCCCTCTCAGCTCCACGGACACAACAATTAAGACTTCCTTTCCACAAAGCACGAACCTTCTTCTTTAAAAACAAAGAAAGGAAGGAAGAAGGAAGGAAGGAAGGAAGGAAGGAAGGAAGGAAGGAAGGAAGGAAAGAGAGAGAAGAAAGTGCCAACCATTCGATTTTGCTTCATTTTTACTTGTTCTGTAGAATGACGGTCCCCAGAACCATGTGGCTAGACTGAGCCTGTGTTCTGAGGTAGGTCCAGAGTAATCTTCGGTGAAGTGGAATAGACTCGGGTGAAGCGGAAGAGACTTGGGTGAAGCGGAAGAGACTTGGGTGAAGCGGAAGAGACTGGCTGGCAATGCTTTCAACGACAGAGTGCACCAGCCAACACTGCGAGAGGCCTCTCGAAGAAGCAAGGAACTGAGGTTTTCCCTGGAGTCCACAGACCGCACTAACATGGCCACGTGTTGACTTTTATACCCCCAACCCCACCCCACGCCCACACTGCAGCAGTAGAAACCAGCGCGATGTTTAGCCGATGACGCCTTTCCGCTCCGTCAACATTGACTTAGCACGCGTTTATTAAGTGTTTGCTTTGTATTAGCCACTGAATAAGAGCCGGATATGGATGAGGAAGGGAACGCAAACACAGAGGGTCCTAGCTGCCCTTGGGAGACAGCAAGGTGAGGCTAGACAGCAAGCCCTGCTCATGGCTTCTGCTATCCCAACAACCGGATAGTCACTCAGGGTCCAACTGCTGGTCCCACACTCAGCCATTCCCTTCTCCAGGGTCAGAGTGAGGCGGGTTGGGAGCTAGAGGCTGAAGCCACTTGATTCCTGGCGAGCTGGGAGTGGAGTCAGGCTTCCTCCGAAAGAAGAGCTCGGGATACTTCCCGCTGCTTTGAGGCTGACAGGTCAGCAGGATGTCTCCCCCTGTCAATCAATCAGTAACAAAGGCATGAGAGAGACATTTCCCAGGCAGAGCTAATCAGGTGGGGATTCAATTAATGAGGTAATCATTGTGTGTGTGTGTGTGTGTGTGTGTGTGTGTGTGTGTGTGTGTGTGTGTGTGTGTGTGTGCGCGCGCTTGGTTTTCATTACAGTGGGTTTATTTTAGTTCCTCATGTGGGGGAAAAAGCAGGTGTTCACATTTAGCCTCATCGACTTCCTGTTGCTGTTTGGCTCACATATTATTTTTAAAATAGGTCTATTTTGGGTGGGGAGGGGATGTGACCTGAAAACATCCCACTCCTGTTTACTCCCGGTGTCGCTGTTTTTATTGTAATGGCGGTGATCTGTTTCCCTCCTCCCCGCAACACGGGGGAGGCTTCAAAACACGTAAATGAATCTGCATCACTCACACCCATCCCTCCTCACCCGAGCGAGCTCTCTCGTTCCTTCTCACCGGAAACTGGCCTACATTTAAACTTGCGAGGAGTCTGTGGACCAGGTGAGGCAACAGTGGTTGCAGGGACCAAGATGTCCTACTGGGTGACCGTTCACTAGCACCAGGGCAGGAAGGGTTTGGCTGGCTTACAATCAATGCCAAATTAGTCTATAGCTGGGGAAGTCAAGGCTGGTACTTGGGAGAACATGGAGGTCCGTCTCCCAGGGCTCTGCAGGAACTAGAGCTGGGGCATCAAACCAGGAAAGACCTGGGGTGACGTTGGCATCTAGAGGAGTGGGAAAGCTTACCTGTGACCATCTCTCCTTACGGGACTGACGGCCTTTGGCAGATCCCAGTAGGAAAGCACAGTGGTGGACCAGGATCTGGCTTACTGTACAAAATAAGAGTCCCCAAAGCGCCCTCCCCCACCCCCGTGCCCTTCACTCAGAGCCCTACTCTAAATGAGAGAACCCAGCAGGCGTCGTCTCCCGTAGGCGAGCCTTGGCGCCTCCCCCTCCAATCAGAGCACACGTTGTGCGGTCCTGAAGCCAAAGGCAAGGGCTGTTGAGCTACCTACTCTCCACCCACCTCCCTGTTTTTCTTTGTTTGTGATATGCACAGTTAATATAAAAATACACACTCCCGAGGCTCATGGAGATTCTCCTC
Source organism: Rattus norvegicus (assembly GCF_021556685.1). Taxonomy (NCBI): domain Eukaryota; kingdom Metazoa; phylum Chordata; class Mammalia; order Rodentia; family Muridae; genus Rattus; species Rattus norvegicus. The sequence continues at coordinate 170,263,175 of NC_141538.1, read as the reverse complement.
AGGTTCCCATGGAAACCAGTCAGGGCAAACATGCGGAGCATATTTTTAAGATAGCCCCAAGTTCTTCCCTCCCAAGATTACCACAGAGTGGGATCACTGTGCTTCACGGTTAAGGAAAAATAAAAAACAAAACACTTTCGTTTTATTGTTGGTATGTTTTCAGACAGGGTCTCATGTAAGCCCAAGCTGGCCTCAAACTTGGTATCGTAGCCCAGGCTGGCTTCGCACTTCTGATTGGCTTACCTCTATCTCCCCTAGAGCAGAGACAGCAGGTGTGTGCTGCCAAGCCTGACTGAAATAACACATTTGAAAAGGAGTTCATAGAATGACCTCTGTCCTCCTCCAGCACCACCTCAGCTACGTTCACTGACTGTTTTATTGTTTTTGTTTTTTGTTGTTTTGTTTTTGTTTTTGGTGTGTGTGTGTGTGTGTGTGTGTGTGTGTGTGTGTGTGTGTGTTTACAAAAGATTGCTATACTAGCCTTTCCGGCACAGTTCCCCAAGGGCATTTACAGGAAAGTCCTTTAGAGTCAAACTTCTTCCTCCCCTGACTCAAAGGCAGAAACAGAGAGATATTTCTCTCCCTCAATTTAAAGCAATTTGGAGTCGCTCCTGGGGTTGGATTATGGGGAAATTGTCCACCAGAGAAGCAAGCTTGGTCACTACCCTCAGCCACGGCAATGACATCCTCTGGGAACAGTGGAAGTCAAGTAAACACTGGAAGCCTCTGCTCACAGCCTTCGAGTGGCTGAGGCATTTTCTAGTTCAGATAAATTGCCCTTGGGCAATGGAAAACTCTTAAGGGTAGTAGCACTGCAGCTGGACAGTCAGGCAGGCAGGAATCAGGGCTTCATCATGGCCGCTAGCTTCCATTAAAGGACATCCGTGGTGGACAGTGGGCAGGGGTGGCTCAGACCTGTGGAGAGTGCTGCAGCTTCAGTGCAACAGGGAGGCCAGCTTAGCCAGGCCCTCCCTCCCTCAGCGGTGGTCATGACCTTGGATCTCAGCATGGCTTATAGCTGTGGTAGCTTCAGCCACACCTCCATGAAGACTCTACTCTGAGCTGCAAAGAGCCCGGGATGGGAATGGGACGGGTTGTGCCTCTAGAATGGATGCACACAGGTAGGAAAGGCTGCCCAGGCAGCCAGGAAGGAGATCAGTGCTGTGTCTGCTCCTCAGGAGCCTAACTTAAGCATGGTCCCAACGAGTTGCATTTTGTAAAGACGCCCACTGTTGGGGGTCAAACTGTGCCCTCCAAGGATCTTGAAGTGCTAAGTGACCCCCAGTCACTGGACATGCATTAAGGATGGACAAAATCTGCTAAGTCCTCAGTCTTAAGGGTAGGTCCTCGAGGATTTTACCGCCAGCACCCTTCCTGATGATCCTCATCTCATACATACAAAGACATTGGCAAGGGGCAACTCTAATCTCTAGTAGACAAGTGCCGGTTATCCTTGCTGCCCTGTCTGCCTTGCATAAAAGACTGTCAGTCACACAGCCAACCGCTGTACCTCAATGCCAACACCGGTTGTTCTGAACACTGTAAATGCCTGGAGAAGACTACACTGTTGTACCTGCTTTGGCTCCCAAGGCCCAGCAAGCCTCAGCCGGGGCTCTTTTAAAATAGTTTGACCTAGTGTTTTTCTACCACAAGCCTTGCCAAGCTCAAGATGATAGACAACCTTTCTGTACATAAACCAGAGGAGGACCTCTGGTAAGCTAGAAAAGGGGCTGCTGGGATTGGTGCAAACACAAAACTTCATTTGCATGAGAGGTGTGCCAGAAGGTCTAAACAGTCCTCCCTTCCCTGGCTCTATTGACTGGCTGTTCAAGCTCATGTACACTGAGATGTGGTCTCCTCTTCTTGCTCACTTGATATTGATATTGGACCTGTGAAAGGCTTTTCTCGTTTGGTATTTTTGTTGTCTTTTGCCAGACTCTAGCAGGACAGAGAGCAACAGTGACAACAGAGACAGGGGAATGACAGCATAGCAGCCGCATCTGAGCAGGCAGCGAGCTGAACTACAAAAATGGGAAGGCAGCCGGCCGGCCACGTGACAGCTGAGGAGAGGCAGCCAGAGTCGATTGAGAGGGTGGCAGAAGTGGAGAGAAGGAAAGAGGGCCGAGAGAGCCAAGGCCAAGGCACAGGCACAGAAGGCTGGAGGAGCCTGAGAGAAGATTTTTAGGCTGGTTAGAATCAGTTACTTAGAGAGAAGTTGAGGTTTAAGGATCAGACTACATAAGATCTATGGCCCATATAGAGTCGACACTTCCGGCCTGCAGGAAAACTGTGGTACCAGAGTGCCAGCTGCTGGTGCTCCCACATGCCTGATGCTGGTGCTCCCGCATGCCTGATGCCACCACCTACCATTGTCAAATGCCAAGGTACACAAAAGCTCCCAAAGACTGACCCTCTGAATACTTCCTACATGTTTATGAATGATTGTTGTCCTGTAGAGAAAAAAGCCCCTGGCTGGTACATGGGCCAGGACTCTGACCTCAGCTTCCTCTAGTAGCTCTGACTTACCCACGAGGGCTCCATCGTGGCCAGTCTCCAACTTGCTCAGGGGTGGAATGAACCTACTACATCTGTGTAGGGAGAAGCTTTGACTTGAGGCTTCCTCTGAATCTCCATATTCCTTCCACTGCCTTAGAAGGGGTGATGAAATATACATTGTTGCTATTGTACTCTCTCTATATTCTCTCTCTCTCTCTCTCTCTCTCTCTCTCTCTCTCTCTCTCTCTCTGTGTGTGTGTGTCTCTATTTCTCTCTATTTCTCTCTCCGTGTGTCTGTCTATCTCTATTTCTCTATTTCTCTCTCTCCTCTCTCTGTCTCTCTCCTCTCTCTGTTTCTCTCTCTCTCACTCTCCCCCCTCCCCCTCTCTCTCCTTCCCTCCTTCCCTCCCTCCCTCACTATGCAGCATTTCTTAAAACTTCCTCAATGCTTTAATGAAGTTCAGAATGTCTTCTTCAACATCTTATAAAAAGTAGATAATTGGACACACAGACAAACGTTTACAGAGGAAGAGAGACACTGATACACACAGAAAAAGGTTGTGTGTAGACGGAAACCATGACGGACCCTGCTATGACCCTCCTATGAGCACAGTTACCTCAAAAATACCTAGGGGGAAATTGAGATAGATTCACCCTTTCTACCACCTCAGAGGTAGACAATTGTGGTACCTTAACTTTGGATGTTTCCCTTGGCACTTTGCATGGTTATTGGTTGAACCTTTCAAGTCTAGAATACTTTCCACGCAGAACAAGGTCTTTCTGCCAGACACGGATGCCAATCCTAAGGATAAAGCTTTTTGCAAAAATTAGTTTCTAGACGGGAAACAGCTAAAGTCCGTTTTCTGATTGCTAAAGGAATTTCAGCAGCCCCGATAAAAGGAAATAGCAGGCTCACAGTTGCAATGAAGAGTCTTGGCCGAAGTCAAGTGATGCAATAAAGGCGTCAGTGCCAGAAGTTCGCTACTCTGGGTAAATAAAGTCTGTGGATTACTCCAGCCAGTCGTGTGCTATGACCCTCACCTCTGGTGCAGCCCAAAGGCAATAATCTTATTCCTCATGTGTGCAGGCGTGGTGCTCCCAACACCCACAGGTCATCTTTTAGGGCAGATCTTGGGTTTCTGTGTATGCATCCTGGAAACACTGGACAGGATTAGTGAGTAGGGAATTGATTCTTTATGTCTCAGTTTGTCTTTACTTGGCAATCTAGAAGCATCTGTGTTTAGATCGTACCTTTGCATCCTGGGGTTGTCTCTTGGACACTGTCTTAGGGTTTTACTGCTGTGAACAGACACCATGACCAAGGCAACTCTAATAAAGAACAACTTTCAATTGAGGCTGGCTTATAGGTTCAGAGGTTCAGTCCATTGTCATCATGGTGGGAGCTTGGCAGCATCCAGGCAGGCATGGTGCAGGAGGAGCTGAGAGTTCTACATCTTCATCTGAAGGCTGCTAGCAGAATACTGGCTTCCAGGCAGCTAGGGAGAGGGTCTTAAAGCTCTTGCCCTCAGTGATACACCCACTCCAACAAGACCACACTTCCTAACAGTGCCATTCTCTGGGCCAAGCATAGTCAAACCATGACAGACCCTTCCCCCAGAACTTCACCATCAGTTGATAAATCCCACACATTTTCAAAATACCGTGTCCCAGGAGCTGAGTCCCTGGCAGATAAGAACAGGATGTCAACATAAGGCTTGGGAGGTCCAGGGGTGCACAGTTGCATGGAGCTTGATAGGCAAGAGGGGACACTGGCAGCCCACAGTGGGGAGTTCTCATGGACTTGGGGCTCTCCCTCCTTGTGCTTCTTCGTGGAGCTATCACATTGGAGATTGGTTGCTCTCAGCACAATGAGACTGTCTGCAGCCCAAATAGGTCAGGGCAGCCAGTAAGGGTAGGGACGTCCTGCTAGTCTGGCCCTCTATGCCTTCACATACTCCCCTGCCTCTGGGAAATGTGACTGTGACACCTTCAGAATGCACTTCCCCAGAACGGCACGGCAATGCCCAATTGGATGTCAGTCATTGGAACATAATTGACCGGAGGAAGTGTTACATTGTAAGTTACGCGATCTGATGAGATATCAGCTTCACTAATACTCTTCCTCTGGACGAGTCCTATTTGTGCAGCTGGGTTACAAAAGAGGCCCTGAGGGCGTCAGTTTGGACCTGCAGTCATTTTAATAAACCCGCCTTGCCTTTCTCTCTGCCTTTGAGTACTTGATTTATGTATGGAGAACTGTTTCCATGTTGCCAATCCGTGATTGGTGGGCCAGGGAGCAGTGAGCAGGGTGTCATCCTTAGACCACCTCAGTGTCTTGCCAGCTCAAGGTGCCCTTGTCCCTGTCTGGGCAGTGGTGAAGGGAGCAGCATTATGGTAGGGAGAGGAGGAGAGGGCAAGGCAGGGGAGATGAATAGGTGGTACCCAGATATCAGTACTGGAAAGGGGGTAGAAAAGAGGTAAAGGAGATATGTAGATGGCGCCCAGATCACAGTGGGACTTAAGTCTCTTCTGTCCCCAGTATTGTCTTCCTAGAATGTCAGGTCCTAATATGGGAGAACATTTCAACTCTGGCTTCCAGTCCTAATTCCACTGTGTTACATGCAGGCCACAGACAAAGGCCCTCTATGCCTCATATCTAGTCTGGGATCCTTTCCCTGTATGAAGGAACCCCAGACTTAAGCCCACATCTACCACCTTTCTACTCTAAAGTGTGTGTGTGTGTGTGTGTGTGAGAGAGAGAGAGACAGAGACAGAGAGAGACAGAGACAGAGACAGAGAGAGACAGAGAGACAGAGAGAGACAGAGAGACAGAGACAGGGAGAGATAGAAAGAGACAGAGACATAGAAAGAGAGAGACACACAGACACAGAGAAAGAGGTAGAGAGAGACAGAGACAAAGAGAGACAGAGACAGAGAAAGAAAGACACATAGACAGGGAGAGAAAAGGAGAGACAGAGAGAGACAGATACGGAAAGACAGAGAAAGAACGTGTGTGTGTGTGTGTGTGTGTGTGTGTGTGAGAGAGAGAGAGAGAGAGAGAGAGAGAGAGAGAGAGAGAGAGAGAGAGAGAAGATGTAAGCACAAGAAGGAATACGGGAAGGCATAAGTGGTTGGGTATGTGAAGTACCTGTGGCTATTTGTGGGTGTGAGTGAGAGACTAGAGAGAGCCTTAGAGCATCTGCAGTGTGTGTGGGTGAGAGAGGCTGGAGTGTGTGTAGCACTGTACGTGAGAACCGAAGGGACTCGTTCATGTTTCTGAATGAGAGGAAGACTGAAAGACTGTGAATGTGCACTTATGTGTGGGGGATAGCTGTATGTACGAGTATGTGGAATGCATGTGAGTGTGGAGTAGGTGTGGTGCTGGGCAAGCTGCAGTCTAATTGTGCATCAGTGCATATGTGAGTTTGAGTGATAGTAAAATTGGACATGAGATGGGTGTACAATTTTACTATCACTCAAGAAGGATTTGAAGTGATGTGTCTGTGTGAGGAGATGAGGTCCAGGTGTTTTGTGACATTGTTCCTGGGGACATGTGAACAAATGTCTACTCACCCAGACAGGAAACTGAAAACTGACTTAAGTAGTGACACCATCAGAGTCCAGCTTGGTGACCCAGTGATTTTGTTGCTGATTACTGAAGTAGATTATTCAGGGACGCCGCATCACCAAAAACCCACCCCAGTATGAGTGACACTCGGGAAAGCTAGAAACCAATGGTGTTCTTTCTGCACAACCTACAGGCAGATGAACAGGATAGAGAGTCTCCTCTCCTCAGCGGTCCTTACTGCTTATATCACCCAAGAAAAAGGGGCTTTTCTGAATCTGGTCAGCTTAATGGACTTCCTGAGACTTGTGAATTGTTGCCTTCCTGAACCTAAGTAGCCTCCCTCCGGGATGGACTGTCTCCATTTGGAGAAACTGCTACATAACAGCAGGCTATGAGGAAGATTGTGTGTACAAGTGAGGGTGTGTGAGAGACAATGTGCTGCACATATCTGGACAAATGTCTTGTGTGTGTATGGATAATACACATTGTACATGTATGTGTATGTATTATATACATGGATGTGTAAACATGTGACTTACACTTAGAGACTCACATGTGCATTGGAGTGTGACACATGCGCATCCATACCATGAACACACATACAAGGTCAGCCAACCTCAGAAAGTTAGGAGGTGGAGATCCTGCTGGGTCAGGATACATTGCCCACATGTATTAAAATTCGTCTGACACAGAGGCCTTGGGGTCTGCTGTCGTCTCTCTGCTCTCAGGACTGGGTTGCGCCATGGGACAGCTGTCGGTTTGTTTAGAATGAAGAGTGAAGGGACAGAGGAAGCTGTAGAAAGAGCAGTCAGATCCTGTTTCTATGCTGTGTCCTACACTCTGGGAGCAACAGGGAAGGAGAGTGGACAGCACAGGATCGAGGTCATGCTGACAGTGTTGAGAAACATGATGAATGGTGGAAAGACGCTTCTGTGGTTTGTTCTCCCAAACCTCACAGTGTGACCCTAACTCCATGATGATGAAGGCAAGAAGTATGGTCTGCAGAATGGGCAGGAGAGCCTGGAGACAGCCCTGGTGCATAGCATAGAGCTTGAGACAGTAAATGGAATAATGCAGGCACAGTGCATTGTATAATGCATGGCACAGTGCATGGCCAAGTGCATGACACAGTGCATGGTATAGTTCATGACACAGTGCATGGTATAGTTCATGACACAGTGCATGATATAGTGCATGACACAGTGCATGATATAGTGCATGACACAGTTTATCATGCAGTGCAAGACACAGCGCATGGCACAGCTCATGACACAGTGCATGGTATAGTTCATGACACAGTGCATGACATACTACATGGCACAGTGCATGATATAGTACATGGCACAGTGCATGACCTAGTGCATGGCACAGTGCATGATATAGTGCATGGCCAAGTGCATGACACAGTGCATGATATAGTGCATGACACAGCTCATGACACAGTGCATGGTATAGTTCATGACACAGTGCATGATATAGTGCATGACACAGCTCATGACACAGTGCATGGTATAGTTCATGACACAGTGCATGATATAGTGCATGGCACAATGCATGACATAGTGTGTGACATAGTGCAGGGCACAGTGCATGACATAGTGTATGGCACAGTGCAGGGCACAGGAAAGCCCTCAGAAACCTGCCTGCCATTCCCACCCATGAAAACAGCAAGATTATGTCACCCTCCGACCAGGTTATAGGTCTTTCCCCAAACAAGGGTCTTGCTCTTGCATAGGCTTCTAGAAGTGTGTGTGTGGGGGGCACTGGATAGAAGTGCTGTGACCCATCCACTCCCAGGCCTTGGCTGGTTGTAATAGTGGGGATGAGCTAACTCTCCACCACATGTTCATCTCCGGCAGGCAACAGTCTCTTGGAGCTAAGAGTAACAGCTTTGCAGGGGGTTCCTCATGCTCCTGTGTCCTTTGGAGCCCCTAGACTTTGCTGCCCGCCGATTTCCCCCTTCTCTCTTGCAGGGAGTTTGGCATGCTGACCCACTGCCACCAGGTGAGGGTCGAATAGATGGCACAGCCTCCTCCAGCCCAGCAATGCTGTACGTGGCTGTGGGGCTCGCTGCGACCGAGGGCACGGGAGCTGGCTGGGATGTTGTCCCTCCCCTTTTCGAAGGCAGCTTCCTGTCTGATCTTGATTCTTGCAGAAAGGCCAGACTCAGCCTGTCTTTTTCAAGGATTGGGATAGGGAACGGCCGTGCTGGCTGAACTGGAGAAGTGCGTTCTCACGGGTCTGGTGCTGGTTGCTATGACATTTGTCCCCAATGAAAAGTTCCTTGGAGGCATGGTGCCCTCTAACCTTCATCTGATTCCTCAGAGAAACAATGACAACCTCCTGGTCACTGAGTTAGGAACAGATTCAATACTTAGGTGCCCCATGCATATTGCCCCTTGGGGCTGGAATTACAGAGTTGGAGTTCCCTGCTGTGGGTGGCAGGAAGTGAACCTGGCCCAAGTGCTCTTGATGGCTGACCTATGTCTCTAACCCCAATTTACTGTGATTTTTAAAAGTGGGTGTGTATGTGTGCATGTTTATGCACACATAGACATGTCTGTGCACACAGTGCCTGTGCATTGTAGAAAAGGGCATTAGACCACATAGTGATGGAGTTACAGGAGTCCCATGACATACAGGGTTCTGGGAACCATACTTGGTATGTGGAATTCTCACAAAGAGATCTGTTCAAGTGTGGCCAGTAAGCAAGCGCTCTGTGCCTGAGGGCAACAAATGTATTCTATCTTTGGGGCTAAGATCCCTACAGGTAAGTTTGTGGTCAGGTGGACAGAACTCAGCTGAGAGGAACTCTCCGGCCACAACCCTTTTAAGTGATGACATATGGCCTTTGCCTGTGTCCAGGAAGGATTTCACACTGCTCAAGGCCATGGGTTCCATCTCTGCTAAGAGTGAGAGGTGTTCCGATGTGACACAGACTCCTATCAGGAAGTGACTACAGCTAATCCAGAGGCCCTTCTCTTTAAACCCGGGACCCTGGTGAGGTGTCACTCACTTAAGAAAACAAGCATTTTCCTCTGGCCCATAACCTAGACCTTCAGAGAGGAACACTCTCTGTGCTGATGTGCTCTGGAGCCCCACAATGGAGAGGTAGCCAGCTTTTTGCAGAAGCCACCGGGCTGCAGTGGGTTCTCAGGTCGCAGAGCCTTCCTGCTTCCCCAGAAGATCTCGGGATGCTGGAAGATTGTACCACCTGCCTTCTTCCCAGATTTTCCTAATGGCTTGCCTTCTGGACGTCACCTATGGGATATGCCAACATAGGTGATCTAGATGGGAGCAGAGCACCAGGAACGGCACGATGGGACTGCACATCAGAATTTATGATGAAGTCTTCATTCTAGAAAAAGATGCTCTTGGCTTCATTGTGGAGCAAAATCTCAGCAGAGGCAGCCCAATAACTCACAGTAGGTGAAGTGTGACCTTCTTGAAATTTGTAATCCTTCACCCCCGACACCTCCCTGGCATTTTCTTTCCTTCTGGCTCTGAGGAAAAATCGTTTTTCAACCATTCCAAGCCCCATCAGACTCGTGTGTCTGCAGGCTCTGGGATTAGTAGGCTGGAGAGGAAGAAAAATGGCTGTGCTCCCCTTTCACCCTGACCCTTAAAGATGCTGTGGTGCTGACCCACCGTGGGGACATCTGTCTTCTGTTATGTGTGTCATGCACGGGACATTAGAAGATGATGGCTCATCCCTGGCTGCGAAATTGAATCTGTAATGTGGTGCAGCCAGCATCTGCGTCCATCTCTCTTCGCACCCCAGGAACTTGGAATGTGGCTGTGTTTAGACAGAATATCTTTAAGGATGCAGAGGAGTTAAAAGGAGGTCATTCAAGTAGCCCAGAGGTCAGAGGTCAACAGGATTAAGACATTGTATCAGTCACCTTTCTGTTACTGTGACAAAATTCTTGGCAAGAGCCACACAGGAGGGAAGGCTGTGCTTTGGCTCTCAGTTGGAGGAAACAGTCTACCGTGGTGGGTCACCACAGTGGTAGGTACATGAGGCAGCTGGTCACATTGTATCTGCAGTCAGGGAGCAGAGAGATGATACTGGGGATCCGTTTGATTTCTCTCTTCATTCGTTCTGGGATCTCAGACTCTGGGTGGGCCTTCCACCCTCAGCTGAGCCTCTCTGGAAACAGCCTTATAGTTGCATCAAGAGCTATGTTTCCATGGTGAAAATGAGGAAACTGGCTGATCATATGTGTGTGTGTGTGTGTGTGTGTGTGCGTATACATAGATGTATTCACACACATGCCCATACACTCATACACAGATGTGTTCACACATATGCACACATATTCACAGATGTATACGCACCACACATGTACATGCACTCACCCATAGATGTGTATATACATACATACACACACATACATAGATGTGTTCACACAGGCACATACACCACATGCGCACACGTATACACAGAGATGTGTATACACACACAGAAACACATACACATAGATGTGTATACACACAGAAACACACACATACATAGATGTGCATACACACAGAAACACACACATTCATAGATGTGTATACACACAGAAACACACAGATATGTTCAAACCTACTATTCACGCATAGACAGGTACACCCACACTCACACATAGATGTACACCCACACTCATACGTAGATGTATACACACAGAGAAGGGCACACACACACACACACAAACACACACACACACATACACACACGAGGAGGCACAGCATAGAGTTCTCTGCTACAGCTTTCTCTTTTTCCTACGTTCATGATTACAGTGAAGGACACATACACACGGGCTCAGACAGACAGCTGTGCACAAGTCGGGAAGGCGCCCTCACCAGAATCAGCCATGCTAGAGTCCTGAACTTAGCCAGGCAGCTTCTAGCAGGATGAGAAAGTGCACCGTGTGCATAAGCCACTGTCTTCTGCTACTTTGCCATGCAGCTAAAGCAGGCTGAGAATGAGGGGCAAGCATCTCACATCCTTGATTTCTCCGTGTGCCTCTTGTTCTAGGAGGCTCTCTTATGACGATTCTCTTGTACTAATGGAGTTAGTCTTTGTTCTTCTATGAACAATCCATTGGCTGTACCCTATTTCTGGATCTCCATTTCCCTGGTGCCGTGTGTCCCATCCCCCCATGGCTTGTCTGAAATAACTTCACTACTGGCTTTTTATTCTTAGACTCCGATCCACTTTAAACACATTTGTGTACATGCAAAGAAGGAGTGCTTCTGCCCAAGACCTGGCATGTCTTTCGCCTGGAGAGAGTTTTCTGCGCAGACCCTTCTGGCCTCCTACCACCCTTGTTTCTCCCACGGGGAAACTGGAGGGCCTGCCAGGTTGTAAGCTTGAGCAATGGCCTTGGTCCAGGGCCTCTCTTTGGTTCTGGTGAATCTTTCTCAGAACGCCCACTGGTCTCTCTTGGCTGGATCCCTGCCCTTTCTGGAGCTCGTGGCCTGGACAAGGGGCCAGACTGTTCTGCCATCAACAGAGCAGTTCATTTCTAAGCTGTATTAGTCTGCATTCTGTCGCTGTAACAAAACACTCCAGGCTGGGTACTTCTTCAAGAATAAAAGAAATTTAGGGGTTAGGGATTTAGCTCAGTGGTAGAGCGCTTGCCTAGGAAGCGCAAGGCCCTGGGTTCGGTCCCCAGCTCCGAAAAAAAAGAACCAAAAAAAAAAAAAAGAATAAAAGAAATTTAAGTGGCTCATACTTTTGGGCATAGAAAGCCCACAGGCAGGCGGGGCTTCCTGACTCCACCTCACCAAGCTGATAGTATCATGGTAGGAGCACACCAATGAATGTAAGATCACATGGTGGCCAGGATACCAGATGTATTCCCATCCAGTCTTGTTCTTTCTTGTAATCCTTTGTTTAAGGAAACTACATGTGGTTCTGTGAGGAGTATGTTACTCTCTCCTGAGGGCAGGGCTCTCAGCCCTTCTAGTAAGTTCCATCTCATGAAAGTTTCACATTACCTCAGTGCTAGCACTGTGGAGAACTAGCTCCTGCGGCAGACCACTGTCTTGCAGGCCCAACATAAGCACGGCTGTTTTGAAATCTCGGTGCCTATGGTTATCTGCATGAGAGGTGGTTCACTGAAGCCCACAGCAGGTCAGGGGAGAAGGACTCATCAGGACCTGCCTCTCCCTGAGGCTAGACTCAGTATTGAAGATTGTGGAGGTAAAGGTGGGTGTTTTCATCTGGACCTTTGAAGTGACCCCTTGCTCACTCACACTCCTGTGAGTAACCCTAATTAAACACTGCTTCATTCAGCAGGTCTCAGGTAGAGTCATTTCTTAGTGTGGTCACTGGTGCCATCACTGAGGTGATATTTGTCTCCCTCCCCAGGCAAAGCATTCAGGGCAGTTCTCACACAGGGGTCCCGCAACACCCTCAGGCATTGTTTCTTGGGGGAACCTACCCTTCAGCCTTCGCCAAGAACTCTAATATCCAGGCCCTTCACAAAGCTCGCTCCCATAGCAGATTCTGGGTTCAGAAGCTCAAGTCCTGTGCTGAGGAGAACAGGCCTTTGTATGTGAAGTGCAGTTATGTGAGCATGGAGACCTGAGTTTGGATTTCTAGCTAACACGTGTGCAAAAGCCAGGCATGATGATGACCCAGAGCCCGAGAGTTAGGGTGTAGAGGCAGGAGACTTCCCAAGGCTTGAGGGCAGGCCAGTCCGGTTAAAAGGAAGACAGAGTTCAGGAACGATCCTGAGAGAAACAATAAAGTACGGGGCTGGCAAGATGGTCGTTGGGTGAGTTTGGTTTGTCTTTTTTTTTTTTTTTTTTTTTTGGTTCTTTTTTTTCCGGAGCTGGGGACCGAACCCAGGGCCTTGCGCTTCCCAGGCAAGCGCTCCACCACTGAGCTAAATCCCCAGCCCCAAGTTTGGTTGGTCTTATCAACATAGTATAAGTCACCTGAGAGGAAGAGCCTCTAGTGAGAAGTTGCCTAGACTGTGGAGGATTATCCTGATTGCTAGTTTGTTAATTGATGTGAGAGTTTTCAGCACACTCTGCCAACACATTTTTGGGGGGAAGGTGGGCCTGTGACGTATAAACAAACAAACAAACAAAAAACCCAAAGCAAGCAACAGCAGTAGTAAAAGACCCTATTAAACAAACCAACAAACCAATCAAAAAACTAGCTAAGCCTGAACCAGCCAGCATCCTCATGGCTCTCTCTCTCTCTCTCTCTCTCTCTCTCTCTCTCTCTCTCTCTCTCTCTCTCTCTCTCTGTGTGTGTGTGTGTGTGTGTATGTGTGGTGTTTAAGTTTTCCTCAGTGATGGGCTGTGACCTGTACTTGTAAGACAGACAAACCCTTTCCTCTTGGGTTGCTTTTGGTCAGAGTATTTTATCACAGCATCAGGTTGAAACTAGAACATGCGGCTGCTGCCAAGCCTGAGTTTAATCCCTGCTGACCCACGTGGTGGAAAGAGAAAAGTGACTCCTAAAGTGTGACCGCACACCAACATTCCTACATAAGTGTCTTTAAAAAAGGCTAGAAAGAGACCAAAGAAGACACCCACCACAGATCTCTGACTTCTGAATGGGCATATGTGTAGGCATGCAATACACACACACACACACACACACACACACACACACACACACACACACACACCAAAAAGGAAGGAGACCAACAGGTACAATCTGAGGGGCGAAAATCCTACTACCCTACTCTAATTTCTTCCTGATTCTCTGTTGTCCTAAGTCTCTCGAGCTACCTTGGCATGCCTGTGTGTGATCATATGCATGCTAGAGGACAGCCTCTGGTACTTTTCCTCCATTGCCCTTCATCTTGTGTTTGAGGCAGTCTCTCACCGGCCTTTGGCTGACCAAACACACCATGCTGGCTGGCCAGTGAGTCTGGAGGACTGGCCTATTTCCACCTCCCCTTACAAACACACAGAGTCACACCTGGCATTTTGGGGGTTCAGATTCCAGTTTTTAAGTTTGTGCTACTTAGAACCAAGCCATTGTCTCTGCTTCCAACTTGTTATTCATCTGTGTAAGTTTTATGATAGGGCTGTTACATGTTTTAAAAGCCTGTCTTAGGTCTGTTACATGTTATGAAATGCCCTTTGGGTTTGTTACACGTTGTGAAAGGCCCTCTTGAGTTTGTTACATGGTATGAAAGGCCCTCTTGAGTTTGTTACATGGTATGAAAGGCCCTCTGGGTTTGTTACATGTTATTAAAAACCCTCTTAGGTCTGTTCATGGTATGAAAGGCCCTCTGGGTTTGTAGTGGATTATTATTATGTCTGGATTTGGGGAGGGCAGACAGTCTTTCCACCATGCTCACCCCCTCTCCCTGTTCTCCAGGCCTGTGTCCTTCCCTCCCTGTCTCTGTGGACCTCTCTGTATTCTGTGGACTTATTCTCAGTACTTTGCGCCTTTTCCCTTATTGTACACGTGCTTTTTCTAAGGGCTGTATTTTTCTATAGTTGTTGCTGGGTTACAGACATACTTCTGAGTCTGAGGGGTCAGATCTTGCGTGAAGAAATTCTCTGTTATTTATACTTGAATTGACCTCTGTGTTCCTGGGGCTTCAATGTTGCCTGTCAGAACTGTTGTAACGATGCTTCTGTTTCTTCCTTTCAATCTGTGTAACGTTTATTTATGTTGTCCTAGCGTGCTGGTCAGGACCTCCAGCAGGAAGTTGAATATAGATTCATGTCCTTGTCTTGTTTCTGATTTTGAAGTGACTATTCTCTGCATGTCTCCAGAGAATAAGATGTTCAGCACCTGTGTCTTGACAAATGTACACCATTGCAGTGGCTTTCGTGACCCACAGGAAAAGACAAACAGCATTCAGGAACTAACGCCTGTGTCCATGTAAAAGAGGCCAATGTCCCAGGCAAATGTGTGCCCAGACTAAAGTCCCTCATCATGATGGCAGGTGGCTAATTCTTACATGGCTGCTCTATCCTACCCTGTCCTGTTCTTCCATGAAATGTACTGAATTCTGGGGTGTTCTCCCCTTAACTCCAAAAACTCGTAGCAAACCACAGTTTGAGGTGAACAGCAACAACTTTGTCCATTAGGTGTGTGTGAGACAGGTTCCTTCAAAGGAAAGAAGAATCAACGGCTATTTGCTCCTTGTCATGCTACAACCACAAATGGTAGTAGCTAGCACCAGAGAACCAATGGGTATATGGGCTTCACGACAGAGCATGAGTAAGGAGTGATGGACAGGGGTATGGGTGACCCCACAGCAGCCACACTGGAAGGTCTTTATCTCCCTGGAGGATGACTTCCCCATAGCACACAGGTGGAGCCCCTTGAACTAACCTATATTCTGACACCTCCAGCATCTCAGAGGCATCTAGGGCAGAACTATATCAGGGTTATCTTCGAGGAACCTCCCTTCCCCTTGAAACCTCTCCCTCCCCTCACCCCAAGCCTCCTTTCCCCTGTGTGTTGCTTGTTCTACAGTGAGCTGTTGAGCTGTTGGCTCGGCCGTCCTGCTCTTTGAGGAGTGGATTGTGGGGCACCACCATTGGAGAGCTGTGAATCCGGATTGGGTGATGGGGTCCGTTGCTGTCTGTGTGTATAGCTCCCCTTACCGCTGAGCTGTATGTGTAAAAACTATCCCAGAACCCCTAAGAAAACTCTCGGCTGGGTTTATGCCGCAGGCTGTATGGTAATATCAACTGTCAGTCAGGGCATAAGAAAACATAAACTCACCAGGCTAATGCTCAATTGAGTAATAAAATATTTATGTGTACACACCAAGAAATCCTCCCCCTCGCATAATCCACAGGGTCTTGTTTTTCACTCATGTGCCTGTCTTCAATGCAGTCCTCTTCTTGACTGAATTTCTCACGAGATTAGTATAAAGCTTGGCTGTTTAGGGTTTATGGGATGCCAGTGGTCAGTGCGTACGTGGGTATACACTAGCAACAAGCAGAGAGCTGAACCCTGAAGTGATGGACTCGGCAGACACAGTGACACTCCTCCTCAGCTGGCTCGACACATGGAGACTACGTAGGTAGGTTTCCCATGATCACTGACATCATTAAGCTCAGAAGAATAAGCCTGAGGGATCTGAAATGTGTGAGCCATTTGACTCTCCCGTTGCTGAGTGGATATTGCTGTGGTGGGCAAGATGACCTCACCCAGGAGCCTCCTGGAAAAAGTAACAGTGAGTGAGTGGCAGGGAACTTCTGGTGGACACATGGGATTTCTCCCCAGTTGTGTTGTGTGAGGCTGCCAGTGGTGTCGTACTAGAACACCGCATGGTGCATGTCTTTTGCCTGCTCCTTCCTGGAAAAGAAGCTTTGCTTGCCCAAGACGTGGCAAAGAGTTAATTAGGGGCTTGAAATTAGACATTAAGCCACCAGCAAATTAAGTATAAATAATGAGTTTTCTTATTAATAAAGGGGAATCAAGGGAAAATGCAGGAAACATTTACATGATAAACACTCTCACCTCACACACAAAGATACCCGCTCTCCGGGACGTATACGTTGCTCATAGCCTTAGTAAATGAGCTTCTTCTATCCTGCAACTGGGAGACTGCTGTCCCCTGTGCTGACAGAAATCCTGATTGTCCTTGGGCAGATCTTGGGCTATCTTGATGCCTCTCTGTTCCTTTCTCCAGAAAGCCTAGAGTTTTGCAAACATGGTCCCTGACCTTGCTCAGGTTCTCTGCTTTCTTCTTCCCCCAAGCCCTGCAAGGGGTACCTGAAGACAAAGGGGTCCTTTCTGTGCAGTGTGCATGGACGTAAAGTCCTGTCACTTTAAGGAGAGGACTGGTCTGGGGTGGGATGGAAATGTCACCTTCAGAGAGTGAAGAGTGGATGCTAGGACTTCTGGGAATATGTGCCTTCCCTGAGGCTGTGCTGGACAAACTGGATACATGGTTGCCCTGTATAATGTCAGGAGACCTAGGACAAGAAGAGAGCTCTGTCCTGGTGCCACTGACGGGACACTTGCTGGTGCATGGAGGTCATATATCACTTGAGGCCAACTCCCTTGATGCAGCACTAAGATGTTAACTGACAGTGGCTTACTCTGTGTGGTTAGAGAAACTGTTTATACTCACAGGCATAAAGACAGATGGATCAAAAAGTTTACTCACAACTTGCTGTGACCGGCTGAGTGCTCACATACAGAACCTCTCTAGGTCAGGGGTCTTCTTGCCCATGGATCTGGCCACACCAGAGGATGTAAGCTTTTGTAAATAAAGTTTTATTGGTACCTGTCTTTGTTTTTTTCCCTTGCTGTGGTGAAATACAATGTGGCGAGAGCCACTTAGAGGAGAAAGGGTTTTTTTCTGGTTCCCAGTTCAAGTGTAGGACACGGCCGAAGGAGCTTGAGGCAGCTGGTTACATTGTATCTGCAGTCAGGAAGCAGAGTGATGAGTGTCTGTGGTTACCTTGTCTCCTTTTATCCAGTCCAGGTTCAGTGGAATGGTGCAGTCCACTTTCATTGTGAGTCTTCCTACCGGAACCTAATTAGTGCAACCCACCCTTCCAAGTATGCTGGGAGGCTAATGTCCCATGGGGCTGTCTCTTAGGTGACTTCAGATTCTGCCAGCTTGGCAATGAACACTAACCTTCACAAAGCCATGCTCATTTGTTTGTTTGAGATCTGCAGCTACTTTTAAATAAAAATGAGGACGGGAAAGATGGCTCCATGGTTAACACTGGCCTCTGAGGCCTCTGTACTCACAGGCGCTCCCTCCTACATGATTAGAAATAAAACTGAAATCGTCAAGATGAGAGAGTTCAGTGTCAGAGGAGTTTTTGTGGTCCACAATGGCTCTCGGGCTAGTGGTTTTGGGGTTCTTAGCTTGAGGGTTCAAAATGTAAAATTCTCCAACCAAAGTTTTAGAGAGAAGTTTACAGGTTCATAGGTGGGAGCCGAAGGAAAGAGAGAAGAAATGGGGAGAATGGGGAAAGGAAGAAGGGGTGGGGGAAGAGAGAGGGAGGGTGAAGGGGAAGAGAAGAGGGGGATGGGGCAGGGGAGGAGGAGGGGAGAGAATATGAACAGAGCTCCCATTTGCCTGGAAGGCTCTCATCAATCTGCTAGCCAGACTTAAGGAACTTATGCAGAAACAGGTGAGGTGTGGAGCAGGATTGTGAGGTGAGCCAGTCTGACTCAGGTGGCCCAATCAGGCTTCCCAGCCTTTCACTTCTTCTAGCACTGCTGCTTGGGGTGCTGCCCTACCAGACCAACTTCCACCTTATTTTATCAGGGCTTTCAGTATACAGAGCGTGTGCCTCGTTTTCTCTTTGGTTCCCTTTGGGCTTGAAGCTGCCATTCTTTCTGTAAGTTAAAGATCCCAGTGTCGCATCCACTCTGCATTAGATACAGGCTGGATCAGTTATGGGTCGCACACATTCTGCTGTCATCTGGAAGTCACAGATGCCGAGGGCCGGCGTGAATGTCAAGAATGTGTGTTTAGTGACTCTGCATTGTGACCATTCAGGTGCTGCTCCTCTGTGGAATTTGGGGCACAGGGAGGGAAAGTCAGCAGGCGAGTTGCAAAGGGAGTGTGCATTAGTTATGTCTCTCCTCACTGGAAGGAAACAGCCCATGAAAGCAAAGTGGGTTGTTCTGGCTCAAGGTTTGAAGGTTCAGTTCGATGTGGCCTGGGAAGGGAAGCCATGGCGTGAGAGGCGGGGGTGGGGCAGCTGTTCTCCTGTATCCAGTCAAGGAGCACAGAGATGCCTACGGTGCTCAGCTGACTTCTTTCTCTTTTATTCCTTACCAGATGCCAGTCCAAGGGGGTGGGGGCTGCTGCTCAGTTCAGCGTGGGTTTTCTCACCTCAGATAACCTAATCTAGAAATGCACAGACATTCCCAGAGGCTTGTCTCTTTAGATGATTCTAGATGCTGTCAAATTGATAAATCAGTATTAACCACCATAGGCAGCTGCTGTTCCCTGTTCTGGGAGTCGCATGAGATAATGCCTTAAGCGCCCCGTGTGTGATAATGGTGTTACTATAGCTTTGATCAGTGCTCTCTGGAGGCCCATTAGGGAAGGCAATTTCTCTGGCCAGGGCAGAGGTCTAGCATTTTAAGCTACTGCAAACACTGAAAGGTAATCCAGCTTGGCCAGTCAAACACCTGGCTAAGGGACCTTCCCCTAGGAGGGTGGATCTATCTTGAGGTATGCTAAAAATTAAGGGGAATAGTTACCTCCTTGATGGGATAGAGTGCCTTTCTCCCCAGAATCCCTAGCCTGGCGCAGTCTGCTACAAAGCCTTGGCCACCAGCAGTCCAGTCTGCCGGCTCTTCTGCATCACTCAGAAAAGTGCAAACTTCCCCTTCCTCCTATCTATTCTAAGCACACTTTCCTGACAAAAGATCCCCTCCCTTCTCTGAGGCTGCCTGCCTTCGCAGGACTGACAGCCATGCTAAGTGGACACCGACAGTGCGTCCTTTTCTCCTTCTCTTCCTCTGTCTTCCTCCTCCAGGCAGCTGCTGCGATTTACTTTCCGCCACCTTGGGGTTTTCCTTCTAAACTATAGTAAGACTTTTCTCGAGGTTCCCTCTGAATCTGTTTTTTAAATTCTTTCATCCATGAGACCAAGACCCCAATTTCCCCACTAACGGTGTAACCACTCTGCTGGCCAGGACCCCTCAGAATTTCTGGTGACGGTTGCCTGCTGCTGTGGAACAGGAGCACTGCAGTGGCCCCAAGGAGGAAGCTGGCAGGCTCTGGAAGAGTTTGCACCTAAATGGAACCTGCAGTCGGCATTCAGAACCCTCCAGGGAAAGGGAAGTTTTCTGAAATGCTTTTGTTCAGGCAGTGGGTTTGAGTTTGCTAAGGGCTGAGTTTCTCTGTGGGGGACAAGGCTAATTGTGAAGTGGCTTTGGAGTTAAACGTTCAGTTATTCTCAAAGAAGAGACAAGATCTGCATTTGAAATGCAAGGGCCACCTCAGCCAGTCTGCAGGGAGGGGGCTGGCGGTAAACCTTACTGCTTAGAAGCAACGCCAGTAATTTTCCAGCCCTGGCAATCTTGTCATGCCTGGGCTGGGGGTGGGGAGAAACCATCTCCAGCAAGTCCTCACTTCTCCCTGGCTGGTCTGAAGAGAATTCTCAATTCAGAAATAGAAAAGAAGAGAAGAGGGAAGAAGGAAAGAAAGACCAAAATTAAACGGCGTGGTGATACCCGTGCGAGCCATCCGAGGAGAATGCCAAGTCTTTTGAGGTAAAAAAAAAAAAAAAAAAAAAAAAAATCAATTTATAAAGGAAAAAACCCAACCACAAAAGTTGCTGGCTCTGTTCGCGCTCTATTTGCATAGAAAGCAAGCTCACTGTAATGCATTAAAAAATGCAGATTAGCGCTGGATTTGCATACTTGCGCGACTTCCCTTCCCCAAGACACCTAAATGAGTTCTTTGATTAAGCCTTAGCCAATATAGTTTTTAATTTTTTGAAGTTTCCTTTTTTTTTTTTTTACTACATATTATCAAGGTGAGTGCATATGAACCCTGGAATGAACCAGTGGTTGCTGGGGACATCCGTTCTGTCTGTGCAGCTGCCTATGTCCACTAAAGGACATTCGAAATAGGTCTATAAAGACATTCTCAAACGGCGTCACCGTCACCGCATTCAACAGAGGGGGGTGAGCTGGCGGCGGACCGGCTGTGGGCTGGTTGATGTGTTTATAAAAAGATAAATGGGGGTGTGTGTGTTATATGGAGGGGTAGTCAGGTATAGGGGGGAGGGGGTGTATCTGCGGGCCCATGCTGAGGCCTTCCTTCCCCTCCCCCTCCACCAGCCACAGGACAGGACTGTCAAGGCATGGAGAGGAGAATTATGAGAGTAGTAGGGGCAGAGAAAGGCAGAGAAAGAGAGAGAGTGAGAGAGAGGAGAGACAGAGAGAGAGAGAGACAGAGAGAGACAGAGACAGAGAGAGAGAGAGAGAGAGACAGACAGAGAGAGAGAAGAGGAAGAGGAGAGGTCAGCCATGAGCACGTAGAGGGAGGGGGAAGGAATGAGGAGAGAGTGGGGGCAGGAAGGCAAGAGCAAGTGAGGAGAAAGAGCAAGAGAGAACAAGAGAGTGAGGAGGAGGCAAGCAGCCCCATTTGTAGTGTCAAGCATACCTGGCTGTTGCCAGGTAACTGGGGGGCGGAGCATACCTGGCTGTTGCCAGGTAACTGGGGGTGGAGCTTAGACAGACCGCTAACACTGGTTGTCATGATTTTGATTTCCCTTCCTGGGAACAGGTACTTCATCAGTGCTTGCCTCTGTTTCCTCCTTTGGACAATCGGACAAAACAAACGCACCACACAAATAGCTGTGCGCAAATTAATGGGAAAGGCGGCGGCAAGTTATACACGAAAGCAAACACAGTGTCCAGCAGACACGTATGGAGGTCAGGGGTTGGCATACAGTGTCCAGCACAAATATGTGGAGGTCAGGGGTTGTGTAAGGCATCTTCCTCGATTGCTCTACACCTTATTTTTTGAGGCAGGGCCTTTCATTGAATCAGGAACTTAGCAATTAGGCCAGTGAGCCCAGTAATCCCGCCTCTGCTTCCCCAGTTTTGGAGTTGTGGGTTATGTCTCTGTGGTGGTTTGAGTAGGTTTTTGCGCGCGCGCGCGCGCGCGCACACACACACACACACACACACACACACACACACACACACACACACATGTTTGAATGCTTGGCCCACAGGGAATAGCTCTATGAGGTAGGTGGTGGTGGCCTTGTTGGGGGAAGTGTGTCACTATGTGGGTGGACTTTGAGGTCTCCTATGCTTAAGCTCCGCCCCATGTGGAATCCCAGTCTCTTCCTGGCTGCCGGCAGAACACGGGTTTGCTGTCCCTGGGCTTGTGTTGCCTTAGGATCAAGATGTAGAACTCTCAGCTCCTCCTCTAGTGCCGTGTCTGCCTTCAGGCTGCTATGGTTCCCTCCATGATGAGAATGGACTGAGCCTCTGAACCTTTAAGCCACCCCCAAACAAATGTTTGCCTTTATAAGAGTTGCACTGGTCATGGTATCTCTTCACAGTAATGGCAACTCTAACTAAGACCATCTTCATGCATAGCATTTGTGTGTGGGGGGGTACTAGAGATAGGGGAGTGAGCACTTCACTAACTGAGCCATCTCCTCAGTCCAAAACCATCATCTTTATCCTATTGAACTGTCCCCAGCTCTGTGCTGGAGGAAGAGATTGTGAAATACAGACACCAGTAGCCCCAAAGCCTAGAACACAGTAGGCTTTCAAATGTTCAGTGGCTTTAAAGTGTGTGTCAGGGTAGGGAACACTTGGCAGCTGACTCAATAGACCCGCACAGATTTTCTGCATGGAAGCCACATTTTCATGGGCTTTGCACACACTCCTGTGACACACTCCAACACGCATTTCCCCCAGTGCCCTACGGCTGACATCTTCTGCCACCTTTTCTGACCCAACTGCTGCTGTATGAATGTGTGCGTCCCCTCAGTTAACAGGTTGAGATTCCCATCCAAAGGGAACGGAGCTGGAAGGAAGTAGAAAGGAGGAGATGAGATACTCTTCCGGGTCAACCAGACCAGCTTTTCCGTTACCATGGAAGCAACCTTCAGGGTGTGTCTAGGATGCTGTTTGCAGCAAAGTTTAATTGAAGAAGACCTTTCTGAATGTGGGCAGCACAGTACCCAGGGCTGGGCTCCTGGACTGAATGAAAGAGAGAGAGAGCTGGGCAGGAACTCCTTTGTTTGCTGCTTCCTGACTTCAGATACAATGGGACCAGCCGTCTCAGCTCCTGGTGCTATATGTCCACGAGCCACTTAAACCTCCTCCCTTAAGCTGCTTTCAGACGGATGTTTTTGTCAAAGCTAACGGGCAGTTACCGTAGAGGATTCAGAGCTCTGCCTGTCAGGATGTGGCAGAAAGATGCCCTCAGTGAGGAAACCTGTTGCTTCCTTGAACTTAGACCTGTAGGATTTCACAAACATCTACTGCCTGACAGCTAAGACACTGAGGCCCTCAGTTCACCTTTCAGAAAGAGACCCTGTCTCTTCCACATGGCCCAGGCCAGGCACGGCCCTCTCTTCCACCAGTCCTACACAGTCAGGTCATTCAGCAGTAGGCCTCCCTGATCTTCCTCAAGCATCCCTGGACCCAAGTCCCCTTGCCTACCCACTGCCGCACCAATGCTCAGGAGCCCACAACTTTACAGGCTGCCAGCCCCTCAGTCCAATCCAGCTCTGCTATAGGCTCATCTCCCAACTTATCTAGGGGCAACCGAACCCTTCCCTCCCACCCCCAACCATGAACCTGACCTGGGACTCCTGCCTCTCTATGGCCCTCAGCTCTCAATCTGAGCACATTCTTTTGGCTCCTGATTTACCTCAGGAGTGCAGAGTTTGGGAGAAGGGTTGCCCGGGGGTATCCTTTCCATCTCTTCTGGTGTAGGTGACAGGGCCGAGATGGATGTCCTCCCGATGGATGATGATGAGATGTCTGTTCTCCTTCAGGCAGCAGCTAAGAAAGGTCATCCCTGGGAGACCCTTGGACTCTCAGGTGTTTGGTAGCTCCGGCATTGCTCAAGGATTCCCAGAGGGTGATATAAAGTGCAACATTCTTGTTCCTTCGGAAAGTCAGTTATGCCAAACGATGTTTTGCTGGGGCACACAGGTGAGAGGATGTCTTGCTAAGGCAAACACGTGTAAGAATGTTTTCCTGAAGCAGACACAGGTGAAAGCGTGTTTGGATATAGCAGACACGTGAAAGGACCTGTCACAAAGGAGTATAAATATGACCCCACAGACGGTGGGAGACGAGCACTGAGCCTTGGTTTGCTTTGCTCCGCCTTGCTGTTCTTTGCTAACGAGAGGCACGTATTGGTTCGCCTTACATAGCGTTGTTGACCTCAACTTGTGGTAACAGCACCATTGAGAGAAGCTTGCCTAAGGACTGCTTGAGAGGTTCCTGTGGCAGCTTGCCACGTCTGTTGCTTCACCTCAGGCTGCTGGCCGAGCCTGGTGGTTTCTTCAGGATTGAATGACAGCTGCCTGGTGTCTGCTTGCTGAAAGGACTGGACTGTAGCTGCTGGTTCATGCCTGGCGTCTGCCTGCCCAGAGGACTGTTCTGCAGCTGCTGTGTCGTTTTTGATATTTGCTATGGAACTGAACCGCTGCTGAAGAAGATGGAGCTCTCTCCCAATGGACTATTGCTGAACAGGTCTGCTTCCCCCATACCCTAATAATTTTTCTCTTCCACCACCTCTGCTGGGCGGTGGGCTAGAGGAGAGGTTGAACCCTTATTAAAAGTAGGTTTATGCCTACAGTGGTGCCTCATGGCCACATCATCCAATTCATTTACTCCAGCCCTGGGTAAGTGTTTCCTTCTAGCTCAGCAGAGAGGTTTTCAGCAATGGCCTGGTGGGGGAAAGGAGCTTGTTTCTTCAGATACAGGGAACCAACACCTTCCTCTGTGGGTGTCCCAGCCAGGACTGGAAACTGCTGTCTAGGACCTGGGACACAGCTGTCAGTGGTGAACCTGGCTTCCAAAATATGACTTCTTATGTCATTGACAGCTTTCATGATTGCCTGGGTGCCCCTGCTCCTAAGCTGACATTTAAGGTGTGAGTCACGGTGGTGTAATGAGGACCAAGCCAAGTATACAACAGGTCTCCCAAGGTCCTACGTCCTCTGGGTATTGAGGGAGGAAACAGGGGTGTCCTGGCTCCCTTTTCTACCCTGCAGTGGCCAGGGCACCTTCTGTCCATCCGCCCCATTGATTGTCTGCATCAGATGACGTTTAAATAAAGAGCCATCTGCCTCAAAGGTGTTTGGGACCCATGGCTGCTTCTTGGGCCTCCATTCCCAGCCACAGACCTCTGAGCACAGGCGCTTGCCCCGAGTCACCAGACGGGTCTGATGTTGGTCATGGATCAGACATGGCCTTTTTTAGGTTAGCCCATTTGGAGCCTGCTCTGAGGGCTTTGCCACAGTCCTCCCCATGTCTAAGGTCTTCTGAAGTCGGCTTCAACCCTCGGCAACAGGACCCAGGATGCTCGGTCACTAGTCCCACACTTCTGGGATAGAGAGTGCAAAGGTCCTATAGGGACCCAGAAGAAGAAACTCCATCCTGGCCAGGACTGTCTCTCAGTTACCCACCCACCTGTCAGAAAAGGTCAGTTTCAAAATGGTTTCCTTAGCTAAGCTGGTTGGGGGGGTGCTTCACTGTGGTGGGGGGCTCTCCTGTGGTGGGGGGCTCTCCTGTGGTGGGGGGCTCTCCTGTGGTGGGGGGCTCTCCTGTGGTGGGGGGCTCTCCTGTGGTGGGGGGCTTTCCTGTGGTGGGGGGCTTTCCTGTGGTGGGGGGCTTTCCTGTGGTGGGGGCTTTCCTGTGATGGTGGGGGGGACTTGCAGGACTTCTACTTGGTGTGCTTTGTTAGATCAATGATGCAGCTTTGTCCCAACCCCATGAAGACAGTGGTGTTAAAAGTCACATTATAGCCCAAGGTCCTAGCCACACCTTATTGCAACCCACTGCCCCCAACTGCCTTTCCTTCCTGCTGCTCCATACCCCTTCCTTCCTCCCTGCCCCCCCACTGCCCTTCCTCACTGCCACTCACTCAACGCTCCCTCCCCAAACCCCTCCCTCATCTTATGCCCCTCCTGCCGCCCTCCCCACTACTCTTCCTCCTTCCTCCCATATCCCCTCCTGCTGCCCTCCCTCCTGCCCCCCTCCTGCCCCCCACAGACCCCTTCCTTCTACCCCCTCCCTCTCTCCTCCCATCCCCCCTCCTGCTGCCCTCCCCATTGCCCCCCACTGCCCCTCCTCCCTCACGGTCCCTCCCCCATGTCCCCTCCCGCAATGACCAAGAGGTGGACTCCATCTTTCTTCTCTGACAGTTGTTAATTCCCCACAAAGACAGAGATTAGAGTTTCCACACACTGTTTTGAAGTCTGCGTTTTTGGGTTTAGCATATCTCTTGTGAATATTTTTCCATTTATTTGAATATTCTTCGATAACATACTTTTTAGAGCCACGTAGTGTCCCGTTGTGTGGATACAGTACAGTTCTCTCTTCTGAGCCTCCAGCCTTCGGTGCTGAGGTGGTTTCCAAGTTTTCGGCGGTTATAAATATCAGCGCGACGTTCGTGCAGAGGATACATCTTTTTGTTTCTCCACAGTTATTTCCTCGGTGGGGGGAAAACATCTCAGAGGTGAGGTTTCTGAGTAAAAGCACTATTTTAAAACCAGAACGTGTAGTTGTAGGCCTTACTGTAATTTCCCGTGATCCAAACTGTTTTTTAGGGAGAACTAGCGTACCAAAATTAGAACCATTAGGCCAGATGGGACGGTGGCGAGCTGTCTGCTGGCATGCAAGTGGAGACGACGTCATCCAGCAGAACACACCGGAAGCTCCCAGCCAGGAGTGTCAGTAAAAGACCAGCCACCGTTGCTGTCAGCAGTTTGCTGAGACGCGTGACAGAGTCACATCTAGAAAAGGTGAAACCGGAAGCAAGCATCTCCCCTGGCCTCCTCCTCCTCCCCCCACCCCACCAGGTGGGCCATGATGGTAGTCTGGCTGGCTGCCTTCTCCCCTGCAGAGGACCAGTGTGAGCTAGCCTAAGAGAGGTCCTGACATGAGACCGGCTGCCTGGCGTGGTTTGGTAGGAACAAGGCACACATTCACCTTCTAGTCAGGGACCCTCTTGTCAGAACAACGTTTGAACCTGTTTTAAAGGTGACATAACAGGCTTGGTGGGCACCCTAGGGCTAAGATGCTAGGGTAGGAGTAAATCCAGCCCCTCCCCCCCAAAATGATAACACCTTGAACCACCTCAGAAAGAAAACGAAGAGAGGCTGGTTACATTGTGTCCATTTAGAAGTTATTCTGGGCCCCTTAAGTGATTAAAGTCCTGGAGAGCTACAACGCCCATACATATCTAAACACAGAAAGGTGATATACCTCAAGCTAATATCAAATTGAATGGAGAAAAACTTAAAGCAAGTTCACTAAAAATTGAGACAAGGCAAGGCTGCCCACTCTCTCCATATCTATTTAATATAGTGCTGGAAGTTTGAGCTGGAGCAATAAGACAGCAAAAGGAGACCCAGGAGAAACAATACCCATTCGCAGATGATATGGTAGTATACATAAATGACCCCCAAAATTCTATCAAAGAACTCCTTCCGCTGGTAAACACCTTCGGCAAAGTAGCTGGACACAAAATTAACTAAAATAAAATAAATAAACCAGTAGCAAATGGCAAATGGTCTGGGAAAGAAATTAGGGAAACAACACCCTTCACAGTAGCCACAAATAATATAAAATATCTTGGTGTATCTCTAACCAAGCCGGTGAAAGTTCTGTATGACAAGAATTTCAAGTCTCTGAAGAAAGAAACTGAGGGAGATCTCAGAAGATGGAAGGATCTCTCATGACCGTGGGTCAGAAAGATTTACACAGTGACAGTGGCCATCTTTTTTTTTTTTTTTTTTTTTCGGAGCTGGGGACCGAACCCAGGGCCTTGCGCTCGGTAGGCAAGCGCTCTACCACTGAGCTAAATCCCCAACCCGACAGTGGCCATCTTAATAAAAGTAATCTACAGATTGAGTGCAATTCCCATAAAAATCACAACATTGGTGGTGGGAGTGCAAACTTATAAACCGCTTTGGAAATCAATTGGCAACTTCTCAGAAAATTGGAAACAGTTCTACATCAAGACCCAGCTATCCCGCTCCTGGGCAAATACCGGAACAGATCCTCTACCATACCACAAGGACACTTGCTTAACTATGTTCACAGGGGCTTTATTTGTAATAGCCAGAAACTGGAAACAACCTGGAAAAAGAAAACGCCATACATTTACACAATGGAATACTACTCAGCCATTAAAAATAAGGCTAACATGAAGTTTGCAGGCAAATGGATGGCACTAGAAAAGATCATCCTGAGTGAGGAAACCCAGATCCAGGAATACAAACATGATATGTACTCATTTATAAGTCATAGAAAAACAGGACAACCATGCCACAATCCACAGAGCCAAAGAAGCTAAGTAACAAGGAGGACCTGAAGGAGGACGCTTGCATCTCATTGAGAGAGGGAAATAAAATAAACATTGGGTGGATGAAGGAAGATGAGTGGGGGAGGGGCTGGAGAGGGAAACAGGAGGAACCAAGTGTGGGGAGGTGGAGGGAGAAAGAACTGGTATTGGTGTGTGTGTGTGTGTGTGTGTGTGTGTGTGTGTGTGTGTGTGTGTGTGTGTGTGTGTGCAGGGAGAGGGGCATCTCTGGGATGACCTAGAAATCTAGGACAAAGGAAACTCCCAGGAACTTAGGAGGGTGACTCACCAACCCAGCCACAAAACCTTTGACCCACAAATTTTCCTGATTACACGATGTGCAGGGGATAAAAATGGAATAGACATTGAGGAACTGGCCAACCAATGACTGGCCCAACTTGAGACCCATGCTGAGAGAAAGAGAGAGAGAGAGAGAGAGAGGCAGAGACAGAGAGAGACACAGAGAGAGACAGAGACACACAGAGAGACAGAGAGACAGAGAGACAGAGGCAGAGAGAACACAGAGACATAGAAACAGACAGAGACAGAGACAGACAGAAAGAGAGACAGAGAGAGAAAGAGAGAGACAGACAGAGAGAGACAGACAGAAAGAGAGCCCACCTCTGACACTATTCATGATATTCTGCTATACTTGCTGACAGGAGCCTAGCAGAACTGTCCTCTGACAGGCTGCACTCAGCAGTGGATGGAAACAGATGCAGAGGCCCACAGACAAACGTTAAGTGGAGCTCAGGGAATCAGGTAGAAGAGGAGGAAAAGGAGGAGCCGGAGGGGTCGAGGACATCACAAGAAAACCTACGGGATAGACTGACCTGAGCCCACAGGGGCTCACAGAGACTGAACCACCAACCAGAGAGCACACATGGGATAGACCTAGGTCATCTGCACATATGTAACAGCTTGGTCTTCACCCTGGACCCCTAACAATTGGGGCAGGGGCTGGCTCCGTCTATGTTGACTGGCTTTGGACCTGTTTCCCTTAACTGGGCTACCTTGTCTGACCTCACAGGAGAAGATGTGCCTAGTCCTACTGCAAATTGATATGCCAAGGTGGGCTGATACCTGTGGGAGGTCTCCCCTTCTCTGAGAAGAAAGTAAGAGGGGAAGCGAGGGGGGAGGGGCATGGGGGGAGCTAAGGAGGAGAAGAGGGAGGTGAAGCTGTGATGGAGACGTAAAGTAAATAAATAAACCAATTACACACACACACACCCACACACACACACACATCCATTATGCATGTATATCACAGCAATTAGTGAAGAAAGAGGCTATGGATTTAAAAGGGAGTAAGAAGATATATGAGAAGGTTAGAGGGAAGAAAATGATGTCAATACAAATAATAAGAAAAGTTATTCTGGGACACCGATGGCTCGTCCTTGGGGCAGGAGGCAGGGACAGATGGGCTGACAGGAAGCAAAAAGGGCAGAGACTTGAAGCCTGTGCTTAAGTTCTGTTTCCGCCACCCACTTGGGGACACTGTCTGGTACCACAGAGCATCCTCCTCTCTTCTTTTTAAAAGAAGATGCATTTTACTTTAAATTATCCTACGCGTGTGTCTTTGTGGGGGTGTGTAACTTGAGCGCAGGTGCCCTCCGGAGTGAGGAGTGTCGGATCCTTCTGAGTTGGGGGTCTCAGGAACTAAACCGTGGAATGTCAGCCAGAGCAGAGCACATTCTCACCCAGAGCCTTCTGTCCAGCCTCTACCTTCTGACTCTTTAAAAGGAGAAGATGGTGCCCAATCTTTGGAACGCCAAAGAAGATGCCTCCACTGAAGGATGCATAGCAAAATCTGACTCGTGGAAACGCTCTAACACGAGCACTTTTATTACCATGAGGGCAGTCGTCCCTCAGTAACTCAGGATCCTGGCAGATTCCAAAGCCTGTGGTTGCCCAAGTCTCCTAGGGAAAGTGGCTCAGTGTTTGTGGAGAGCAGTTGCATGGGGCTTTCCAAAGGCTTCACTCACCCCTAGGTTACCGAGGACTCCAATACCATGGAAACACTGCTGCACTGTTCAGGGATGAGCAACAAGGAAAGTCTAGACAGATTCACATGTGTCTTAGTTAGGGTTTCTCTGCTGTGAGCAGACACCATGACCAAGGCAACTCTTATAAGGACAACATTTCATTGGGGCTGGCTTACAGGTTCGGAGGTTCAGTCCATTATCATCAAGGCAGGAGCATGGCAGCATCCAGGCAGGCATGGCGCAGGAGGAGCTGAGAGTTCTACATCTTCATCTGAAGGCTGCTAGCAGAGTACTGGCTTCCAGGCAGCTAAGGTGAGGGTCTTAAAGACCACACCCACAGTGACACACCCACTCCAACAAGGCCACACCTACTCCAACAAGGCCACACCTACTCCAACAAGGCCACATCTGCTCTAACAGGGTCACACCCTCTAATAGTGCCATTCCCTGGGCCAAACATATACAAACCATAACAACATGCATTTTTTTTTGTTTTGTAAAGATTTGTTTATTTGATGTGTGTGAGCATGCCCTTGGAGGCCAGAGGAGGCAGATCCCCTAAAACTGGAGTAACACAAAGTTATAGCCCTTTATGTGGGTGCTGGGAACCAAACCTAGGTCCTGTTCAAAAGCAGCCAGTCCTTCTACCTGTGGAGCCATCTCTCGTGCTCCCTTGTTAAGTTATTCTCGAGGTCTCACTGTGTAGCCCAGGCTAGCCTCAAACTTGCTTTAGTCACTATACCACCTCGGCCTCTTGAGTGCTGGGATCGTGGACATGTGTCACCATGCCCACATGCAATTTTTCCTTGTCTGTGTGCTTGTGTGTGCATATGCATGTGTGTAGGTATGTATATGCATGTATGGGTGGCCATTTGGAGGCCAGAAGTCCATGTCGTGTGTCTTCTTCCTTAATCACTCTTTAGCCTCCTTTTCTCTGACACAGTATCTATCCTGAAATAGGAGCTTTTCCATTGGCTGGACTGGCCAGCAAGCAAGCCCAAGATCCTCTTGTGTCCCTCTCACTAGTTCTGTGTTTACAGGTGGTGTCACCATGTCCAGCCTTGGATGTGAGTTCTGGGGATCAAATTCAGGACCTTGTGTTTCTATAGCAAGCTCTCATGGACTATGCCATTCCCCCAGTGCCCACGTGTAACTTTTTAACTGTACTTCTCTCCTGACGTTGACTGAATCCTCAGCTGCAGAACCATTGGGTGTAGAGAGCCAAACACAGTATTTTCTTCTAACCAGATGCCCACCCAGATGTTCCCCTCAGAATGAGCCAACTCTGCTTCCTATACCTGCCAAAGGCAACCGTACAATCTGGCCCTGAGCCCAGCCTGGCTAGCGGGGTAGGGAGCTTGCCCTGTGCAGCTCTATGAGGGTCTGAGCTGGCCTCAGAGAAGGCCTGGCTGTAGTTAGCAACCACAAACCACAATCAGGGGGGGATACGGGTTATCCCAGACCACAACCACTTCTAGCTGAAGATGCGCAGAACTCAGGATGCAGAGGGTATTGGGACCAGACAGCCAATCGGGGATATGGAGACTCTAATGATATTTGGGGGAACAAGAAGCATGTGTGTGTGGAGGGTCACTGTTACTGTTAAGTACAAAGTGGAAAAGTTCGAACATGTGTGCTGCTAACAGACTGTGATGAATACTTCCAAATAACACAAGGGGAGGGGGACAGGGACAGGAGAGGGACAGGGCAGCGAGTGCTTTACTCTGGAGGTGGCTGAACAATGGGGAACCATGGTCTTTGGTCCAGAGAGCTGGCCCTCTGGCTCTTGGCATACTGGAGTAGCAAGGGCACCATGGGCTTGGGGACAGGGGGCAGGGGACAGTCTGGCAGAGCTTCCCTGGACATGTAGGCAGAGAATCAGACACAACCGGTGCAAAGCTTGCTCCTAGAAAGACAGAACGTTCTGGAGGGCAGGGAGCAGATGCCTGGGTGTCATGTGCTGTGAGCCAGCCTGTTGAGTCAGGGGCCTGGCATGAAGAGGTCGAGGGAGAGAGGGGGCTGGCAGAGGCCTGGGAACAGCCTGGTCAGGAACAGAGGTCAGGTCCAGGTTTTGTAGGAAAGTCTCCCAACTTCTGGAGGGAAATGAACTCTGCTAAGCAGTTGGCAGATGCTGTTATCTGGTAACTGAGGAGGCTTTCAAAAGCCATCCTTTTCTCCCTGAGAATAGAAAGGGATAAAAGCGATCTGAGGAGTAGGGAGTGTGGACCAGGAGCTTGACAGCAATGATGGCCAGGAAGGGAAGAAGCCCTGGGCTGAAGAGGAGGCGGCCACATGGATTCCTGTGAACTTAATTCTCATTCTTTCCCAGTATCCTCATCTGAACAGTGTGTCTTAGAGTTTTACTTCTGCGAGCAGACACCACAACCAAGGCAACTCTTCTAAGGACAACATTTCACTGGGGCTGGCTCACAGGTTCAGAGGTTCAGTCCATTATTATCAAGGCAGGAGCATGGCAGCATCCAGACAGGCACAGTGCAGGAGGAGCTGAGAATTCTACATTTTCATCTGAAGGCTGCTAGAGGAAGATTGACAACCAGGTAGCTAGGATGAGGGTCTTAAAACCCATGCCCACAGTGCCACACCTCCTCCAACAGGCCACGCCCACTCCAACAAGGTCACGCCCACTTCAAGGCCACACCTCCAAATAGTGCCAGTCCCTGGGCCGAGCATATTCAAACCATCACAGTGTGATCATAAGACACAGAGGTGCCTAAGGTAAGTGGTTCTGCTCCCCTCTCTGTGGTCCACGTTTTCATTTCCATCACACGTGAGAGTCTCTCAGCTCTGAGTGCCCTGGGCCTGGGGATGACTCACCCATGGCTTCCTGGAGGGTGGGGGAGGGACATTTCATCCACATCCCCTCTACTCCCAGAGTCTTCCACAGAAGATGTCCTCTGTCTACCATGTCCTCCTCAAGTCCAAGTGCAAAATACAAGTAGATCATCACCTGTACCTTAGCCTAGTCCCTCCCATGAGGAATGGCTTTCTCACCTCCAGGTCTTGGTTCAGAAGCGACCTTCCCAGAATGCCTGCCCCGCTGCTCTTCCTCAGCTCTTCGTAGGTCTCACGGTCCATGTTCTCGTCCTCATTGGAACATCTAAGCTCAGCACAGAGTCCACTTTCTTATCTGCTACTGTCTATCTCCCTAATAAGAGTCGCTATATAGTAGCCAAAGACTTTAATCTCCTGCCCCACCCCTGCCCCGCTCCGCCCCCACCTCGCCCCGCCCCGCCCCGCCCCGCCCCCTGGAAGATGCACAGCGCATACAGTGCTTAGAACATTACATTGCCAGGAGTGCTTCTGAGTGTCACCGTCAGGATTTCTACCTCTGTGATGAAGCACCATGACCAAAAGCAACTTGGGGAGGAAGGGTTTTATCTGTCTTACATTTCTGCATCACTGTTCATTATCAAAGGAAGTCACGAAAGGAATTCAGGCAGGACAGGAACCTGGAGGCAGAAGTTGATGTAGACGCCATGGAAGGGTGCTGTTTAATGGCTTGCTCAGGCTTTCTTACAGAACCCAGGACCACGTTTCCAGGGATGAAATGACCCATAATGGACTGCGTTCATCAATCACCAACTTAAAAAAAAATGTCCTACAGGTTTGCCCGCTGCCCGATTTTACAGAAGGCATTTTCTTAATTGAGGTTTAGATGACTTTAGTTTGTGTCAAGTTGGCATAGGACTGTCCAGTCCACTGGGTCTCTGGACCACACTCCCGTGCCCGGGAATAGTTGACCAACACAAAACAAATTGCTGTTAGTTTTATGGACTTTTTTTTGTCTTACTGATTGTTTTGATTTTTGTCTTTCTGTGTTTGTTTCTTGCTGTGTGTGTGTGTGTGTGTGTGTGTGTGTGTGTGTGTGTGCATATGTGTGTGTGCATGTGTGTGTGCATATGTGTGTGCATGTGTGTGTATGTGTGTGTATGCATGTGTGTGTGTGTGTGTGTGTGTGTGTGTGTGTGTGTTTAATGAGAGGATCTGGGAGGAGTCAGAGGAAGGGAAACACGACCAAAATATATTGTATAAAAATATTTAAATAGAAAGGGCCTGTGGAAAGATGGACTCCCAGGACTCGTGTCCCCCACACAAGCACTCTCACTCTCCCCACACCGGGTCAAAGGCCTTCAGCATTTAATAGGACGGGGTGATGGGGAGGTCTCTGCTCCTCCATGGAGAGGGCCCTCACCCTTGCCTTAACAATACCATCCTGGGGCATGCTGGGAAGTTGGAAAAGCTGGAGCTAGTCATACTTAAGGATGGGGCTCCCAGAGACACCCCATATCCCCTTTCAGTGTCATCTGTCTTGGTAAGGTCTCTCATGAGGGACCTCATTGTCCTTTTCCTGATTCAGTATTGAAAGGACCAAACTGCTTGGAGACAGCACCTTGGCTGAAGTATGAGGGAGTTCCCCTGTCTACAGCCCATCCTGCCTCTCTGGCCAATGCCCCGTAGTGTGACTCAGGGGCCACCTGCCCACATCCACAGCCCAGTAGTTATTAAAGCCTTCTGTGAGAGGGGACAACGGGGTGGGTCCATCCTGCAGCTGTGGATATTCTGATGTGGGACTGGAGGCAGGCTGATTAAAGGGTATGAGAAGATTTTAGGAGACAGACATTCCCGAGAGGGGGGGAGTCACCAAGGGGCTTTCCGGGGCAGTCTGTCTGACAAGTCAAAAAGCCATCAGAGCAGGACATTCAGAAGTTCAGACAAGGATCGAGTACACAGGTGGTGGCTGGGTAGACTGGTGGCTTTAAGGAGGAACAAACACCTCTCTCTCTCTCTCTCTCTCTCTCTCTCTCTCTTCCTCTCTCTCTCTCTGCTTCACCTGCATCATGGTCACCCACCTGCTGTGTGAGGCAGGGGGCTCTCAGTTCCAGAGCAGCACAGGATGCTCTGGAGTGGCTGAAGATTCAGCCTAAGCGCTCAAAGGCCTCACCAGGAGTCTCCAAAGCAAATCCCTGACCCAATGGCTTCCTGCTGTCCTTCATCAACCCAACCTCTACACCCACCTAGTCCTTCAGTGGGTTAGCCTTCTCCACACAACCCAGCAATCACTGAGTGAGCCAAGCCCATTGCCCGCAGAACCAGGTCCCCCATGCTCTTGTACCTAACAGACTTGCCTCCTGTGGTGGCCGTTCTGTTCGCTGTGCACTCTGTGTGCCCTCGCACGGCCCAGAGTCAGTCTGTGTGACTCAATCAGCTCGTCCTGTGGCCGAACACTTTGTGTCCTTATTTACTGCAACCAGGTCTGGCAAAGAACTGTTTACTGAAGGGATTAGGGAGCCAATGGATTGTGGAGAAGGAATTTGTCCGGCCCCAATCCAACTTCACCTCCTATACTGGTCTCCTGGGCAATAGGGGAGTTACTGAGGGAAAGAAATTAACACTAGGAAGGGCCAGAGGGGTGCACTCCAACTTACATACATGCATACACATGTACACACACATACATGTGCTTTGTAGACCCATGAGTTGAGTGCATCACTGTGTCCCGAGTCTGACAGCCTGGGCTGAGGAGGGGGAGTGATGGAGGGGACTTGCTGATTTCAGACGGATGAAGCAAGCTAGTGGATGAAGAGGCAGATGTCGGGAACCGGCCAGTCTTCCTAAGCCAGGACCATAAAGGATGAGTGTGGTGACCTCTCTTTCATCTTGTCACCTTTTGTCACTGTGCCTCAGATGAGTCCTGGTCCAACCCCCCTCCCTCTGACCCCACCGGGAACAATGAAGAGATGCCTGGGAGTCCAGCTCTCTCCTGTTTGGGCTAAGGTTGGAGACTTGGAGTCATTCACTCACAGATGAAGGCCGTGTGGAGCTTGCACACGTTTCTCTCCCTCAGCTCCTGAAGTGGAACCACTAGCGATGTGGGCTATCCTGGTGCTTGATCTTAAACACAGCTTTTTAGGGGGTGGAGGGTGTCTGTATTAGTCATGATTCTCTAGAGGAACTGAAGCAATGGATGAGTGTGTGTGTGTGTGTGTGTGTGTGTGTATGTGTGTGTACACGTGTGTAGTATGTACATTTGTGTGTATGTGTATGTTTGTGTGTATGTGTGTACATGCATGTACGTGTATGTATATGTGTGTATGCATGCATAGCGTGTGTGTATGTGTGTATATGTGCGTGTACATGTGTGTACATATGTGTGTGTACACATGCATGTGTACGTGTGTGGTATGTGTATGTGTGTGTACGTGTACGTGTGTGTATGTGTGTGTACGTGTGTGTACATGTGTGTACATGTATGTACGTGTATGTGTATGTGTGTATGCATGTATAGTGTATGTATGCGTGTATAGTGTGTGTATGTGTGTATATGTGCGTGTGCGTGTGTGTACATATATGTGTGTACACATGCATGTGTACGTATGTGTATGTGCATGGTATGTGTATGTGTGTGTATGTATATGTGTGTGTATGTGTGTAGTGTGTGTATAGATGTGTGTATATGTGTATGTGTGTGTACACGTGCATGTATATATGTGTTTGTGTGTGTGCACATGTGTGTACATGTGTGTACAGTGCATGTGTACATGTGTGTATGTGTGTGTACATGTGCATGTGTACACGTGTAATATTTAATCAGCATATGTTAAATAGTAATAACAGCTGTCTCACACCTTAGAGGCTAAAAACACTGTGCTTATTTTTGCTCTTCCAGGTTGGGAGCCTCAGTCACAGGAGTGGTTCTGCAGTAGCCATCTCTCACTGCGGAGGCCAGAAATCTGGCACAATTTCAGTCCACAAGCCTGGATGCCTCAGCAGCCCCAATTCTGCCCCACACCCTGGAAGGTTCCTGGAGAACCACTGGTCCTCAGTCCATGGTGGAAGTGTGGTAACAGTGGTTCTGACATGGGGAAGGGGAAGGACGCAGGAGCAGCAGAAGGAGGAGGAGGGGGAGGAGGAGGAGGAGAAAGAGGAAGATGAATTGACTCTGTTATGAGAGGGAAGGCTAGAGAGCAGAGGGGGAATTACCTTCCCATCATGCCACTCAAAGATAATTGGTAAAGGTTCATTTGTTGTATGTGTATGAGAGATTTGCTTGCCTGTGTGCAAGTGTAGCACATGTGACCCCAGTCCCTGCAGAGGTCAGAATAGGGCTTGTGATTTCCTGGAAATGGAGTTATAGGTGGTTGTGACCTGCTGTGGGATGCTGGGAACCTAACCTGGATCCTCTGGAAGAGCTCCCAGTTAAGGGAGCTCTTAAGCATAGAGAGAATTTCTTATAAGCAACACCTGTCAATAAAATAGCCGGTAGCCAATGAACTGAGGAAGGATGTAGGGTGTGGGACTCTGGCAGGAAGAGAGAGGATTTTGGGAAACAGAACAAAAGGGGGCTGCAGGGAGAGACACAGATCACATTTGAGCAAGACACTGAGGGAGTCCTGACGGAGACACTGCCAGGACTGGACAGGTAACTGATCACGTGGTAGAGAACAGTGTAAATGGGTTAAATAAGTTACAAGCAAGTCAGGGAATGAGTCAAAGCTTGTGTCCTAGGCAATTATTAATAGATAATTAGTATCAGACTCATCATTCTGGGAGTAGAGAAAGGGAAAGAAAAAAAGATTAAATATTTTTTACATTTGACCACGGAGTCATCCTCTCAGCCCCATACCATGCCCCCTTTAATCTGGGCTGCCAGACAATGCCACCCACATTCAGGGTGGGCATCCCCATCAGCTAAAACAATCAGAACAGTTCCTCAGTTAGGGGAATCCCTAGTCACTCAACACGTGACTGTCACATGGTTCTCACTTGTGTCAGGTTCATGTTAAACTGACAGCAAGCAAACACCAGGAGCATGGCAACTTGTGCACAAGTCTGGTGTTCCAGAGCAATGATGTCACACTTGGATCAAGGAGGGAGCCACCAGCTGTCCATCAAGGAGGGAGCCACCAACTGTCCATCACAGAGGGAGCCACCAACTGTCCATCACAGAGGGAGCCACCAACTGTCCATCACAGAGGGAGCCACCAACTGTCCATCACAGAGGGAGCCACCAACTGTCCATCACAGAGGGAGCCACCAACTGTCCATCATAGAGAGAACCACAAACTGTCCATCACAGAGGGAACCACCAACTGTCCATCACAGAGGGAGCC
Organism: Rattus norvegicus; assembly: GCF_021556685.1. NCBI lineage: Eukaryota > Metazoa > Chordata > Mammalia > Rodentia > Muridae > Rattus > Rattus norvegicus. The sequence continues at coordinate 170,225,008 of NC_141538.1, read as the reverse complement.
ACCAACTGTCCATCACAGAAGTAACCACCAACTGTCCATCATGGAGGGAGCCACCAACTGTCCATCACAGAGGGAGCCACCAACTGTCCATCACAGAAGTAACCACCAACTGTCCATCATGGAGGGAGCCACCAACTGTCCATCACAGAGGGAGCCACCAACTGTCCATCACGGAAGGAGCCACCAACTGTCCATCACGGAAGGAGCCACCAACTGTCCATCACGGAGGGAGCCACCAACTGTCCATCACGGAGGGAGCCACCAACTGTCCATCACAGAGGGAACCACCAACTGTCCATCACAGAGGGAGCCACCAACTGTCCATCACGGAGGGAGCCACCAACTTTCCATCACAGAAGTAACCACCAACTGTCCATCACGGAGGGAGCCACCAGCTGTCCATCACAGAGGGAGCCACCAACTGTCCATCACAGAGGGAACCACCAGCTGTCCATCACAGAGGGAGCCACCAGCTGTCCATCACAGAGGGAGCCAACAACTGTCCATCACAGAGGGAGCCAACAACTGTCCATCAAGGAGGGAGGGAGCCACCAACTGTCCATCACAGAGGGAACCACCACCAACTGTCCATCAAGGAGGAAACCACCAGCTGTCCATCATAGAAGGAACCACAACCTGTCCATCACTGAGGGAGCCACCAACTGTCCATCACAGAGGGAGCCACCAACTGTCCATTACGAGGGAGCCACCAGCTGTCCATCAAGGAGGGAGCCACCAACTGTCCATCACGGAGGGAGCCGCCAACTGTCCATCACAGAGGGAGCCACCAACTGTCCCTCACAGAGGGAGCCACCAACTGTCCATTACGAGGGAGCCACCAGCTGTCCATCAAGAAGGGAGCCACCAACTGTCCATTACGGAGGGAGCCACCAGCTGTCCCTCACAGAGGGAGCCACCAACTGTCCATTACGAGGGAGCCACCAGCTGTCCATCAAGGAGGGAGCCACCAACTGTCCATCAGGGAGGGATGGCAGTAGCTATGCCCTGGCTACTATTTTCCCTTAAAATGAATGAAGCATGGATGGAGAGCTAGCTCAGCCATTAAAAGTGAAGCTCATAACCAAAATGTCAAGATAAACGACAGCTTGAGTTGCACCACAAGGGAGCAACCTTTGGGGAAACACCATGCTCTTAGGGCAGGCGGATGTAGACCACACGATGCACGGTTGCTTTCAGATGAAATGTCTTAAGCCCTGAGTGCACTCAGGTAGAAAACGGAACTGGCGTGCATGGCGTTAGACTAGTTGCTGGGGGTAACGGCTCAGTGACGCCTTGGGGAGGAGTTGGCGATGCCGACCATTTTTGGCAGAGGTTTAGACGCTCTGTGGTACTAAAGCCAGTTCATGGGGTGAATCTGCGTTCCAGAGGGATGCTTCCAGGATTGAGGGGAAAAAAGGTCTTTGGCAAACACACCATACTGTACTTGTCCCACTAAAGCATTAACTGCAGTGTCCTGACCTCCCGAGTTTTCTCCCCGATGCAATGGATGCTTCCTAGTTTGCTCTGTCTGCATCAGAATGGAGCTGGGGGCTACGAGCCACCTTCTGGGCTCAAGAGAGGTAATTAGGCATGGCCAGATGCCCTCCCTGCCTTGGCTGGCCAGAGGCGGTAAAGGAGGGAGATGGGACCCTTATTCACAGCTGAGTAGGAGGGCACAAAGGAAGACAGCCCTGTACGTGTGTAGCTCCCTCCATGTTAGCCTTGAGTGGAGTCCTCTACCCAGTTCCTTCCCAGGAGGCTCCAGTCATGTTCCTCTCAGATCTGTCTCTTCCTCTGAGAGGTTATGCAGGAAGCGTTTGGTTCAACCTTGTGGAGGCTGGATGTCCCAAGCAGGGACTTTCTGTCCTCTTCTGAGACAGGTGTGGAGGACTGAAGCCATAGTGACATCCATCCTCTTGACCCTGAGCTGGTCTGTCAGTGCACCTGCGGCTGGCTTCCTGTTTCAACGCCTGCAGCTCCTGGGACATTGACAGTCTTGGACAATGGCTAAGACTTGTCAGGAGGAATGAGGCCTGACTCTAGAAGCCAGGGTCATGTTTAGACTTGCAATGGTGGTTCTACCCCAGAAAGGGTCTAGTCCTCAGGACATGGAATCCCGAGTCGCAGGTCTGCAGTGTGGCCTTTCTTCACAGGTAAAGCCTTCAGGAGGTGGTTAGTATACAATGGAACAGTGAGCCTGACCCCAATCCAATGGAACTGTCCTCAGAAGGAGAGACTCTAAAGGGTGACCACTCCAGGGTAACAGAGAGATGTCTCCATGCTCAAGTCAAGGATAGGCCTTAGAAAGAACCAGCCCCCAACACACCAAGATGGCGAGGAGAGCTTATCTCTATCCCACAGCCGGTAGCAGAAACAGTTTACCAGCACCTGCCATCACTCTCATCAGACATTCTAGCTCTTGGGCATATAGATCCATTAAACTAGGAGATAGAGTCATAAAAGAATATAGACTTAGTTCTAGTTTGGCCAATCTTGGGCGGGGCCATGGAGAGAAGTCTAATCTATCCCCCATCTTATGGTCTATAGACATCCCCCTCCCTACCAGCTATCAGCACATGTACACGGAATACCTTATGTTAGCAGCGGATATCTCTTTGCAGCAGCTGTCTGCCCGGAGATACAGAATACCCGTGTTAATCGATGATATTCCTCCGGTACCTGAGTCAGGGCAGGGTCAGTGTTCATACGGAAATGCCCCCCTCCTGCCAGCCATCAGCACACCATCACGGTTACAATACCAGAGGTCACCATCCAGGGCGTCCACAGCCCAGCTTGCAGTCTTATCCTATTTATTTTCCCAATAAACCTTCCTCTGTGGGAGACCCATTCTATTGTGTTTGACTTTGCCAGTCACATAGCCCTGTCGTAAGCATCTCCCTTGGATGGGGAATAGGAATGGTCCTGACGTCTGGCAAATGGCTCCGTTAGTCTCCTGGGGAGGGCGTAACAAGAGTACCGAGAGAGAGAGAGAGAGAGAGAGAGAGAGAGAGAGAGAGAGAGAGAGAGAGAGAGAGAGAGAGAGAGAGATATCAGCGACAGGTAACTATTGTCTCCCCACCTGGAGCCCAGGCCCCGCAGCTTAAAGTGGGGCCACTTCATTCTAAAGGTGCTAGGAATACACTTCCTAGCATTCTCTGACTCCAGCCGACTCTGGCTGTCACTGTCACTCCTTGGTGTGTGGTAATAATGGCCCCTACCTCTTCTTTGTGCTAGCCAACTTTCCTTCTCTGTGACAAAACCCTTGAGGTATCCAACTTTTAAGCTGTGGAGGTTTGGATGAGAACGGCCCCCTCAGCCTCACATATGTGAATGTTTTAGTCACCAGGGAGTGGAACTGTTTGGTACGACGAGGTGTGGCCTTGTGGGAGTGGGTATGTCTCTGAGCATTTGAGATTCCAGAAGACCATGCCGGGCACACATGTTTGCCTTTCTCTCTTCCTGCTGCCTGTGGATCAGGATGCAAAGCCCTCGGCTACTGCTCCAGTGCCTGACTGCTTTCCTCCAGGGTAGTGAGCCCTCTAAGACTTTAAGCAAGCGTCCAACGAAATGCTTTTCTTTAGGAGCTGCCTTGCTCACGGCATCTCTTCACGGCAACAGAACAGTAACTAAGCCAAAAGGGAGAACAGATTTATTTTGGCTCATGGTCTCAGAGGGTTCTGTCCGTGATTTCTAGGCCCCACTGCTTTGGGCTTGCGGTGAGGCTGAAGATCTTGGCAGGGAGCTACTTGCCTCATGGAAGCCAGAAAGGAGAGACAAGATCTGGGACAGGGGATAAGGCTAGAGTCCTACTAAATCCTACTAAGGCCTGTCCCTAACATCTGCTTTCTCCGGCTGGGCCCCAGCTCATCGAGATGTCCCTCCACACACCCAGTAGGGCTATCATGAGGGAGCAAGATTTCATTTAAGATCCAAGCCACTTGAACCTCCCTCTTCATTGGCCTCCTCCTGTGGTTTCCCGTGCCAGATGAGGGATGGTAGAGCATTGCTCATACTCAAGACATCTGTCAGAGAGCATAGCAGGAGTGGAGTGGTTCCCTACCCCAAATCAGGCACGGGGCTACTCTGCCCCATAGAGACAAAGGCCACATCATGAAAAAGCCACTTAAACTTCTAATCTCATACAAATGGGAAATCCCTGCCTGAGCTACCCCACCCCCATCCTATCTTTTTTCCTCCCCCCACCCCAACTCATATAAGCTCGCCCTGCTATTTCAACAAACTAGCTGTCTCCTGGCTTGTTCATAGCTGCCTTGCCACCATCACAGCTTACTCCTAAGCACCACTGCATCCTGAGATCTTTGGTGCACAGCGGCCTCTGTGTGTATCTTTTCTCCTCTTTTTTTGGGGACTCCAGCCATCATTCTGGGGCTGACCCCAACCCCGGAGGACTCTCATCTTGACCGACCACATCCATCAAGACTCTACTTCTAAACCAAGACACAGCCACAGGTTCCGGGTATTAGGGATGGCTGTCTTTCGGGGAAACAAAGCCAATCCCCACACCCACACAGCGGTCAGGTGACCTCACCAGCACCCAGAGCAGGAATCTGCCCAATTCAGCAGCCGTGCCAGCCTCAGTCAGGTGTCCCACTGGATGTTAGTGGTGTCAGAGGACACAGGAGTTGGGGAACCAGCCCACTACTGCCTGTGCTTCCCTCAGGAGGCTCTTCCTGGGTTTGAGTTAAGGCTCCAGTTCCGTTAACAGACATTGGTGGGGCAGTGCTGAGAATGGCTGCTTTCCAGCTCTGGCAAATAGGAGCTATCTTGAGGGACAGGGCTTTAACGAGGAGATCAGAAAGATGTGTATGAAGCACATGAATTATGAGTGTGCACAGCAGCTCTGAAACTCGGGGAATAAGATTTCTTCTCTTCAAGTAGAGCTTTGCAGAACTTGCTCCGGGTACTCCTTGGTTTGGGAGGACTCTCCCTGGAGACTATGCAGGGTGGCATCAGCCCAGGCTCCAAGTAGGTGAGCACAGAGTCAACATCATTGGAGCAAAGAGTTGGAACCCCCTAAGTGTGTCTTCAACTAAATCTACCCAAAGATTTTTGTGTGGCCTTTGCCTCTGTCCTTGTCTCCAACACCCAAGAGTACACAGAATATGCACGCCTTCTGAAACCCAAGGTGAGGCAGTGGGTGGGGTGGGGTGGTCTTTGTGAAGGTGGGCGTTCTGGGCTCTTTCAAGAAAATCCATAACGGCTAAGTTTCTCTCCAGTCCCACCGAGCCCTGACCTGCTCAGTAATATAGCTCCCGGTGAATAGTGTGTTTTGAACAAAAAGACAATAAAAGTGAAAGAAGAAAGCTAAATAGGAAAGTTTAATTAAACTCCTCTTTGGTTACTCTTCTTAGGGATGGGGGGCATTGGCGAGGAGGCTGGGGTTTGCGGGACATGAGGGGCGTGGGGGTCAGCGGCATGGGGGCGTGGCACATAAAGCACGGGGGTGTGGCAGTAAGGCATGATGGCATGGTGTGGGGGCGTGGCACAGAAGGTGTGGCACGGGAGCATGGCATGGGGGCGTGGCCTGTTTAGCTGCCACCATTCAATCTGATGACCTAGGAGGTGAACTGGCTGCCGCAAGAGGAGGTGTGGATTTTCTGATGGCCTACCGATCTGTCAAGAGCGCAGGATCCTGAGAGGAAAAGCAACAGCTTTCTCTGACAGGTTATTTGTTTGTTTGGTTGGTTTGATGTGTGTGTGTGTGTGTGTGTGTGTGTGTCTGTCTGTCTGTCTGTCTGTCTGTCTGCCTGTCTGTCTCTCTGTTTTGTTTGGTGTTTGGCCATTTCTTCTTAGTCAAGCTCACTTAAATGTTCTTTCTCCTTCCTCTTATGGCTCTGGACTGGTGGCCTTGGTGGCCACCAACTCCAAGCATCCATCCGTCCTTGCCTCTGCAGCACTGGGGTGAAGAGCCCGTACCACCATTCCAGACTTGGTGGAGATCCAGACTTTCTTCGTGCCTGGGCAGTGAGCACTTCACCCACTGAGCCATCTTCCCCACCCTAGGAGCATTCTTTTCTAAGCCAGCTCATCCGTCTAACTGGGAATGACACAAGCAGTAGTGATCTCAGCCCCACCCCTGAACCAGGCCATCTCACAAGGGGTCATAGTCACCTTCTCAACAGATGCAACTCAGAACATCTTAAGGGATGCACGTGCACGTGTGTGCACATACATGTGTACAAATGTGCTTCTTGCATACGGACATCCACAAATATAGAGACTTTGTGGTAGTTTGAATATGCTTGGCCCAAGAAGTGGCACTATTTGGAGGTGTGGGCTTGTTGGAGTGGGTGTGACCTATTGGAATAGGCATGGTACTGTGGGTGTGGGCTTTAAGACCCTCAGCATAGCTGCCTGGAAGCCAGTCTTCTCTTAGCAGCCTTCGGATGAAGATGTAGAAGTCTCAGCTCCTCCTACACCATGGCTACCTGGATGCTGTCATGCTCCCACCTTGATGATGATGGGCTGAACTTCTGAACCTGTAAGCCAGCCCCAATTAAATGTTGTCCTTTATAGGACTTGCCTTGGTCACAGCAGTAAAACCCTAAGGCAGACTTATACAAGCACATGCATACACCTGGTAGGGTATGATACCCAGACAATACCAACAAACTCTCTGGCTTGTAGACTGTGACAATCCAGGAGTCTGGTGTGAGCCTTGCACTGTGGGAACTCTTCAGCTTCAGCCAGGAGCAACGGGGTCCCTCAGAGGAGGAGGGGGATGAAGCCAAGCCAGGAGCCCCACAAGGGGAAGAGATCAGCATGAGATTCTTGAGGAGGTAACTTAACGGGATCACAGTTTCCTGTGATGTGACTCAGGAGAAGGTATTTTGCTAAGCAAATCATGTCGGAATGCGTTCCAGGGGGCATTGTTTAAATTATTAAGAGAGTCGGTTGTTTCCTAGTATTTTGTAAGCATCGTTTGCATGTGATTAATACAACATTACAAACCATTTTAAACTATTGCTCCAGGGCCCGTGTCTCTGAATGACTTCATTGGACAGCACTTTGCTTTCCTTTGAAAGAAGTGCGCAAGGAGTACAGTTTTATTTCCCGAAAGCCCAGGTTTTGTCAGATGCCGACTGGCGTTAACACACAGAGAGAAACTCTTGTTATTGTATGTCAGTCAGATTTCTGCTATTGTGATAAATTACCTGGGGTGAATGAGTCCAAGGAAGAAAGGATTCTCTTACCTGATGTCGGAGTTTTCTGTTTTACGGCTGTTAACCCTTAAACCAGCTGTTTTTCTTGCTGCTGCGATCAAATACCAGACGAGAAATAACTTAAGGTTTATTTTAGAATAGTATTTGAGGAGACGTGGGCTATCGTGAGGTTCAAGACATGGCAGCTGGTCACTGGATTCGCAGACAGGAAGTAGAAAGCAAGTCGGAAATGGGGCTAGTTCAAGTTGGACTTCCACCCCAGGCCCCAGTGATTTACTTCCTCCAATTAGGCCCCACCTCCAGGCCTTCCTTTCTGGACTTGAGAAATGTTCAGGCACCCTAGCCTATTGGGGAGGATTTGCACCCAAACCACAGCAGCCCTGTTGCCTTGGGGCCCATGTGAGGGAGAGCTTCAGGTGCAGGAGCTGGGCAAATGAACTTCTGTCCTGACAACTGGGATGCAGAGGAAGAGGAAATAGTCGCTGTGCCCTCCAAGGGCCGGGCTCCCAGTGACCTCACTTCCTGAAGAATCCACCTAACAGCACTACAAGCTGCACTGAGCTCAGCTCCGAGGGACATGACAGAGTCCAACTGTAAAGCCAGCAAACCACCCACCCCGAAGCCAGGGGCATGAGACAGCCCCCAGCTTCCTGTTCTTCATAACCTTCTGGGGAGTCAGGTATGCTCAGGCTGGGCAGCTCCTCAAGGCCTTTCATCTTTCTTGTGGGTCTCAGGAAGCATTTGAACAGGCAGAGATGGCCAGAGCACCTGCCATTGTGTCAGCTTTGTCGGGAGAAGAGTGTTCACATCCTCGTAAAACGATTTCCCGGTGTGTTCATGGGTGTGTTTCCCCATAAGGTTGGTGTTTGACTTGGTGCCTTGAGTAAAATAACACCCCACTCAGTGTAGATGGAGGGGGACGGGGGGATTATTTTCTGTGACTGCCTGGGCAGTTGCGGCACTATTCACCATACCCCATTCTAGCATTAGTATCCACTAGCCCCCTGTGCCCTCATGGTGCACTTCCTTAGTTCTCAGGGCTCTCCACTCAGACTGAGATACAGTGTGAGCCCCCTGGGCCTCCAGTTTGCAGCCGCCAGTTCCCACAATAAACACTCTATCCTTCTTCCTTCTCCTCCTCTTCTTCCTCCTCCCTCTTCCTCTCTCCTCCTCCCCCTTTCCCTTTTGTCTAAGAACAAAATCTTTCATACTCCTGAGATAGTTGCTAGAGCCATGTATCAGTTCTACTACATTCTGTTAGTGCAATAAATCTCTCCTCCTCTCTCTCTTACACACACACACACACACGTATACACGCACACGTACACATACACATACGCACACACTCACACATGCACACACATGCACACACACACGAATACACATGCACACATGCACACACACATGCACACACACCCACATACACACATGCACACATGCACACACATGTACACACACACACACACACACACACACACACACACACACACACACATCCTGTCTTCATGGAATGAATGCAGCAGTCCACCTTCCCTGATGCTTTCAGATATCCCCAGTGGACATCTCCATTTCTGGGGACACCTGTGAGGGGCTCAGGCATCCTCTTGCTCAGCTGTGGTGGCCAAGCATTGTGTAGCTGACACACCAGAAGCTGCAGCCTCAAGCCCCATAGTCTGGAAACATGGAGGTGAGACGTTGACCCACTCCCCTCCTGCTGCCTTCCAGGCAGAACCGTAGTCACAGTTAGGTCTCCGGTAGTCAGGAGACAGTCGTCCATCTCCAGTCTTCGATTCCAACACACTCGGGATGAGCCTGATCTCAGATGGCTTCACTGTGGAAAGGGCGCAGCCACGGGTGTACTGAGCTTTCCAACCACATTAAGGAACTTGTAGAATGTCTGGCCGAATGGATGTGACTGAGACAAGGCAAACGCACATGGGAAGTCTCTGTGCCCTCCAGAATCTGTCACTGTTGGCTGCTCCTGCACTACAACCTCACAGCAAGGGAGGATGCTGCAGTATGGGGCATGTGGCTCAGGTGCTGTTCCTTTCGTCTACCTTGGAAGTGGATCTATTCCCGTTCCCTTGCATCTTCCAGGGAGGAGACCTGGAGCAGATGAATGGAGGTCACTGGCACAGGAGAGGACAGAATAGTGGGTCTTGTGTGGAACTCAGAGAAGAATTCATGGTGTTCTCTGGTAAAGCTGAGAGACTGGTTAAGGCTACCTGTTGATACAATGAATGGTGGGTATAAAATGGGCTTGGGACCCCACGACATCCAGGGTATAACTTGCCCAGGACCTGCCTTCTTCTGGGGTCACCTGGCTGGGAGAGAAGCTACCAAACACTTTCTCTAACATAGAAACTAAGCTACTTCCTATGTAAGAAGCTCCAGTGATAGAGCCAGGCAGCTTCCCGGGGGTCCTCATAGGGTGTGCTTAGAACCCCATGGAGGAGATGTTGGGACACACTCCACCAGGCCAAGCTCTTCTAAGGGTGGCTGAATTTTCACCATGGTGTGTAGCTAGGAGCCAGAGACTCACTCTACATGGTGAAGACCAGCAATAGCACATGGGCTCATGCGTGTTGGCTGTCATGGGTGCTGGATGGAGGTTCTGGATGTCACCGAGAACACTGCTCAGTTCTGCTGGCTCCTTTGTTCTCCCACAGCCCATCCCCTTGTGAGGCACAGCAGTGACTGGTTCTCTGGAAATTCTTCTCATTTTTACCAACAGCGAGTAACAAGGAAATGACCCCCAAACCACGAGTTGAAAGCCATGGCTATAAATAATTCATTCTCTCTGGGAGAAGGTCTTCCTCTCATCCATGATTAGAGAGTGGGGGGCCCGTGTGTGGTGATGGCCTGGGTGTGGTAAGGATCATAGGAAAAAGCAATATGACTAGCTGTTCTGCTCAGCACCGTTGACTGGTTCTCTGAATTGGACATCCATCAGTAATATGAATGGTGGGGTCCTTTGGGACCCCCAAAAGCTGCTCTTGCCTGGAACAAACGCTCAGTGGTGTGGCCCTGGGCTGTCATCATGGCTGCCACCCCCAACCAAGTGCTCTGTGTCCTCAGTTTCTCTACCTGTCACAGCACCTCCCTTATAAAAAGGCAGAGAAGGTTTGTCAAGGGTCTTGTGTGAGAAATCCCAGTCTGTACCTCCTCTCTGGTAAAGCGGACTGAATTGTTAGTGGTGGCTTATAATTTGCCTTGTGAGCGATGGGCAGCTATAGATCACGATGTCTGCCAAGTGCCCCATGAATTCCCCCCACACAAGTCCCACTGTGGGGTCTAGTTCCATTGACTCTTTGGTCTCTGGATAATGATTAGTTTGATTTGTACTGTTGCTGAGTGTCTTTACCTTTCAGAATGAAATGTTCGGCCACATGCAGAACATTAGCAGAACCTGAAGCAAATATTTATTATGCTCAAAATAGTAGCATTGGGGGACTGGAAAGATGGCTCCGTGGTTAAGAGCAGGCTCTTAGCCAAGTTGAGCCCAAGCAGCCTGGACAGAGAGGCACATCTCTCTCATTTCTCATCTCTACCAAGGGGCTGAGCAAGCTGAAAACAGTTAACAGTGGACTGGTATACAGAAGGCAGGAAGTGACCCAGGCACTTGTACCACAGGACCCTGAGCAGCCATGTGTTAGTGGAGGTTTGAGCTCAGGGGTAGGGACATGCAGACACCAGCCTGGCTCCATAGGCTCTGGTTTGAGTCCTATTAATTACTTTTGTGTGACCCTAGCCAAGTCATCAAATTTTAAAGCCCTTTGCCACCTCACCTAGGGAATGGTAAAAATGTCCCACGCCTTGAGATGATTCATGTCCTGAAACAAGCTTGGTAAACAGGACCCACTGGCAAGGGAGAGTCTTGCTGATATAGTCCTGTGCATGTAGGTGTGCGTGTGCCCACACACAGTGCTACGATATTATTCTGACTCAAGATAAACATCACTCTAACGTGATCGTCGGTGAGCCTTGCCTTTCTTGGGCTTCAATTCCTCTGGTCTGTACAGTACAACAGGGATCTGGGTGTGGTTTTCTTAACTTTACTACAATCCTTCACTGTAATTGTTATATCCCATCATCCATCCTGGTTTTCATCTCATGACGTTCAGGCTCCGCCCCACTTCCCGCCATAGTGGTGTGATTGGCCATCCTGGTTTTCATCTCCTGCCGTTCAGGCTCCGCCCTCCTTCTCCGCCATAGTGGTGTGATTGGCTATCCTGGTTTTCATCTGGTGATGCTCAGGCTCCGCCCCCGGGGCCCCCCCTTCTCTGCCATAGTGGTGTGGTTGACCAGGGTCCGAAAGCGAAGCAGGATGGCTGGGAGCTAAGAGACCTCGGTAGCAGTGAGCTCGATGACAGCAGACTCTCAGGAGGCAGCTTCAGTGGGATAGATCATTTTACTAAGGTGAAAAAGAGTATGTAAGCCTTTGGGGGTGGAGTAAGGGTGTTGAGGATGAGTGTACATCATTGGTCAGGGCCAGGGCACTTGGGATGCCTCATTTGCATAAGGAGGAAGTCTGGGTGCTGCTGGACATGACCTTATAGGGGGAAAGGAAGTATAACCTGGCTGTGTGACCTTTTACAGTGGGGCAAAGATAGGGGCACAAGGTAGAAGGGGACGAGCCTACTCTTGCTGATCTCAGGACAAGATTTCCAGGGTTTGGACATGACTCTTGCTCCAGGACTGCTCCCCAGGGCTTCATGGTTTCCCAGCCCACAATCTCTTAGAATGTATGATTAGTAGAGTAAACTTGATCTTGGGTAGATTTCTTAGAGTTTTATTGCTGTGCAGAGACAACAGGAGGAAGGCAACTTTTACAAAGGACAACATTTAATTGGGTTGGCTTACAGATTCAGAGGTTCAGTGAATTATCATCACGGCAGGAAGCATGGCAGCGTCCAGGCAGACATGGTGCTTTAGAGGAAACCAAGAGTTCTGCATCTTGATCTGAAGGCCACCAGGAGAAAAACTATCTCTTTCACATTAGAAGACCTGAAAGCCTGCCTACACAGGGGCACACTTCCTCCAGCAAGGCCACGCCCATTCCAACAAGACCACGCCCGTTCCAACAAGGCCACACCTCCGCTCCTAATGAATGTGGCCCAGGTAGTTCTTTAGTGATTGATTACTCTTTGCTGTCTGTACACGGAGCCCCAGGAGACACTGGCATGGTGGTGAGAGGTGAAAATGACCCTTCCCTGAAAAGCATTACTCCAGAATGTCAGCAGACTGTACTTGCTGCCTTTTTTTTTTTTTTAAACGCTTCAGTCCTTAGAAGGGGGAACAAAAATATTCATATGAGGAAATAACAGAGACAAAGTTTGGAGCAGAGACTAAAGGAAAGGCCATCTGGAGACTGCCCCATCTGCGGGTCCAGCCCATATACAGCCACCAAACCCGCTGCTTTTCTAGTCGATGCAAACAACTTCAGGAAGAAAAGTCTGTTTTGGTTCATAGTCTGAGAGTATGATCCATCATGGTGGGGAAAACATGGCATCCACGGTCAGGAAGCAGAAGAAATGGCAGACAGCTCTCAACCCTCTTTGTTTTTATGCAGCCAACATTTGGGATGATCTTCCCACCTTGATTAACCCCAGTGTAGAGATGGCATGTCATGCATAGGGCCGATGATTGTTTCTGTGTTGAGGCTAAACCCATGCAGTTGTCAATCAAGATGCACGCGTGGGGAGTCCCGTCTTCTTTTCTGTGGGCGCACTTTGCACTGTCTAATCAGCTGTTGTGAGCTCACTGTCAGTGGTGTGGCCCCTAGAGTTCACATTGAACAGAAGATGACCTCATTCTCCTTCCGCCACTGAGCTCCAGGGCCTGGGGCACTATTCCCTACTCTGGAGATGCTCCGCAGGTCTCATTTGGACAAAGCCCCACACACCTGCTCAGCCAGCCCAGGGCAGCTGCAGCGGGTACAGGTGGAGGCTGAAACCTCCAACTTACTTCCAGTGGCTCTGATTGGCAGCGACCATCTGACTGGAGCTTCTGGATCTTCAGCGCTCCCTCTGTGAGGACACCAGGAGCTCGGCGTGAAGCCGAGCAAGGTAATTCTCCAAGGAGCATGCATTAAAAATGATAACAAAGCCACAAAGACAACAAGCAGACAGAGGGACCTCAGGGGGGCCTGAAGCATATGCTACCTGCCAGTTAGGAGCCAGCATGACCCAGTTCTCAGGGAGCCACACTGCTAGGAGCAAAGGCTGCCCACACTGTAGACAGTGAATAACACTGTAGTCTGGGGGGGAAAGGGGGGTGCAGCTGCATCAGAGGTATATTGTATAGTTTGAGCTCCTCAGAAAAGGTTCCTGAGCTAGAACCAAGCTTACCAGTGGACCCTAGGAGGGTATGGATGGAGAAGACAGTCGCCATCCGGTCATGGAAGTAACATATGGCCAAGAAAATAACTCCCATTGACTCTCAAAGTGTCACATGACTGAGAAGGTTTTCATTGGCTACCAAAGGAGTCATGTGACTGAGCAGAGCATTCCAATTGGCTCCCAGAAATGTTACCCACCTGCGACTACAGACATGATTGGCTCCCGTACATGTCATGTGATTGAGAGTGCAGACTCCATTGGGTTGTGGAGCTCTTATAAAGATGACAGCTAGCAGGCACTCACTGAGAGTTGGAAGTGGGGCTTTCTCTTATGAACCCCAGCATAGCAGGGGGTATGTTTCTCTTGAACCAGATTCCAGAACTCGAAATGGGAGGCCCAAAAGAAGGTGCTGTGTCCTGGAGAGGGATGTGTCGTCACCTGCCAGCGGATGGCGTGATTCAGCAGGGTAAGGAGCGGTTCCCACATTTGCATACCCGATGCTAACAAGAGCCACACAGAAGCACCTTTGAAACGTTCACCAACAAAAGGAACTAAATATACCCATCTGATCTCACTTTGCAGTAAAATGTCAAAAGAAAGGGAGCGAGCTAGTCCCGATATTATTACCTTGAACTTTCCCTGGTTGCTCTCCCTGGAAGCATGACATTTACAGGGTTGGGGGCTGGTGCTCTGGCATACAGTTAACGCTCAGCTCCTGGTCTTTCAGGTTACATCTCTGAGCACTGCTGGAGTCTAGGCTACGACTCTGGTTCTTTTGCTTCTGAATCAACCATGTATGTGTTCCAGATGTACAGGGGGCCCGCATCTTCAGTTTCATTAACTTTGCACTTGACTCTGGAGAGGGGTTCCGAGGAGGTCTGTCTCCAGTGGTTGGGTTGGCAGGGCTTCCTGGTCACATGACCCTGGCTTGGCACCATTGGTGTTGCCATTTCAGCTGTGTCTGTCCTCAGGGCCTCTCATAGGCTTGTGCTTCTCAGTGAATACAGGATGCAGTGCCGAGAAGACACGGCACCCACTTCCCTACAGGCAAGACTCCCAAATGTTAGCTTTAAGAGGCCCAGGCAGCAGCTGCAAGGCTCTGAATAATACTATTTGGAAAGCCGAGAATGTCACTTTTGTGTTCCACCCAGCCAGTGGTCCCTAGGGCCTATAGTGGTCCAAGGACAGGAAACTAGGTTTCATTTCTCCATGGGAGGAGCACAGTGCCTGGTCATCTTAAGCTTGCCATCATCCAAGACTCTGTCCTTCCTGTGAGTCATGTGGTGCCCCTAGGAACCCTGGGAGCTGTCTTCTCAGTTTCATGTGCATAGCTTGCGCGCCCGCGCGTGTGCATGTATGTGCATGTTTGTTTGTGTGTTTAGGTACAACTGCATATGTATGTAGAAGCTGAAAGTCAACCTCAAATGTCCTTTCTCGTGATCCAACTGCCTCTGCCTCCTTCAGAAAATTCTTCCAGTGTGGGCCACCACAACCGGCTAAACGTTCTTTCTCAAGAAGCTGTCTACCTTTTTGCATTTTTTTTTTTTTGTTTTGGTTTTTGTTCTTTTGAGACAGGGGCTTTCACTGAACCTGGGACTCACCCAGGAGGCTCAGCTGGCTGCCATCTGACTCTGACCCCCTGACCCTCCACTCCAGTGCTGGAATGGTGTGTGCACTCCACCTTCCTGGAGTTTTTGCATGGGTTCTGGGGGCTCAGACTCTGCCTCCAGTGCTTGTGGGACAACCACTTCTGGGACAGGTCCCTAGCTGCGTGAGTCAGGCAGCTTCATCGCAGATCCCAGCATTCACGTTTGCAGCGGGATTTTGCTTTGGAGTGTGTCCTCCTGTTTTGAGAGTGCTACAGTTGATCAGCTCCTATGTCCCCTCTGGGACTTTATGACCAGCTTTGTCAGAGCCCCAGGTGCCCCGGAGCCATTTCTGACCTCATTGTGCATAAGCCCAAGAGAGCCAACATGTTGCCACTTCTCAGCCCAGGCTGGGGCAGGGCCGTGTGCCATTAGCCTGGTGACCTATGCTGCACTGTCACCCAGCATCAGGGACCTTATACAGTCCTGGGCACCCTGCGGTAGTAGAACTGTGTCCCGAGGATGGCTGGTACAAAGGATCTCTTCAGATTTCAGCAAGGCTTGGCTTTCGACTGTGGTGGGTTCCATCTTCTCCCAGAAGAATCTATTTCATGGCTGGCACACCTCTGTTCTCCTGGCCTGGGATGCCTGACTCCCCCTGGCTGGGGAACCTCCTCTTCCCATTGCTGGCCCTTTTCTCTAATGGCTAAGCTACCTTTGCTCTCCCTGGCTGATGCACCTCACTCTTTGCAGCTGGGACACATCTATTCTCCTTGGCTAGAACACCTCCACTGGCCAGCATATCCCTTCGAGGCTCTAGAACCACTATAAGTCTTACCAAAAAATCCCCTTGTAAGGGGAAAGCCTCCTTTATCTCCTTATTTCTGCTAAATGCAAAACATACCAGCCCAGGAAAACAGCGGGAACTGTCCTTTCAGTCACAGGAACTCCCCACTCCCCAGGGAACCAATGGAAACTGTCCTTTCAGTCACAGGACAACCAGTGAACCAATGGGAACTGACCTTTCAGTCGTGGGACCGCCCCCCCAGGGAACCAATAGGAGCTGTTCTTTCAGTCACAGGACCGCCCTATCCCCCAGGAAACCAATGGGAAGTGTCTTTTTAGTCACAAGACAGCGAGGGAACCAATGGGAACTGACCTTTCAGTCACGGGACCTCCACCCAGGGAACCAATGGGAACTGCTTCCCACCACAGGGCCCTCCCTCCTTGAGCCATTCTACAGCAAGAGAGTGCCGTCTGACTAGACCTCACTTCTTCTCACACTAACTTTGGGAATTGCTTCAGTACTTCTTTCCCCAGTTCCTTGAGACCAGACAGTGTTTCTCTGTGCTCATGGATCTCAGAGCATTAAAGTGAGGCCATCTTAGCCAAGGGCCAGACAGTTAAGGATTCTTATCTAAAATGTGAGGTGGGCCACATGGAGAGAAAGCCTGCTAATGTCCCAGAGTAGGTGTAGGGACAATCATCTGTAGCACTCTCAAAGGGCACGGGCATACTCCAAAGCATATTTGCTGCTAACACAGAGGGCTAGACAGGAACTGAATACTTGGGTCTGAGCCGTGTTCATGAGGATTTACTGGGTGAGTTGGTGTTTGCGCTCTCCCTGTGGGGGAAACTTGTGTGCACAGAGAGCCCGGGACCTGGCCCAGTCGTCACACTTGAATCAGCAGAGATGGACAAGTCACCTTCACGGGGACGAGTCAGAGGAGACATGTGCCTGCCAAAGTGCTATCTGAGGGACTGAAAAGGGAGAGTACATGGCCAGGGACTCCTAAGTCTCTCCTGTCTGTCTGTCTGTCTGTCTGTCTGTCTGTCTGTCTGTCTGTATCTTTATCTCTATGTCTCTGTGTGCGTGTGTATGTGTGTGTGTCACACAAAAATGTGTGTTCTGTGGATTGAATCAGGCTATCACGTTGATAAAAAAAAAGCAGTTTAACAACGGAGTCAATTCCCCTGCCTCCACATCATTTGCTTTTAACCTTGTCAGCTTCTTCCCTCACTACCCAGAATGCACAGCAGCAGTGGCGCCGTCCGCTGTGTGGATGGAGGATCCTGGCCTGTTCGTGCTTGGTCCACTCTCCTTCCACTCCCGGCTCCAACTGGCACCACTTCCTTGAGTCTGGCTGCCACCTTTTGATCCATGTATATGAAACCCGTTTAGCAGACTCATCAGTCGTGTTTAATTTTTATGTTAACACAACAAGGTGATTGAACTGTGCTGGAGAGGCCAGGGACAGCACTGATAGTTCTGGAGTAGCAGTTACAGCTTCAAAGGCATTGGTGTGGGAGCCGGTTCCAAAGCGGATCCTCAGGCCACGGCTTTCTCTGAGGAGCCTGGAGAGCTTTCAACTTGACTTTGCTGTCAAATCTCAGCTATTGGCAGTGAGCAGCCTCTGCTTAGAAGGCAGGATTGACTTGTGAACAAAACACAGGCAGGGCCGCTGGATATTCGGAAATAAACATATCAGCCTTGGCCAGGTCTTACCCACAAGTGAAATAAAGGTCGTACATTTAATGGAAACTGAACAACAGAGATTTTGGTGTCCATGGGATCTTCCAGAACAAACCGCCTTCCTTCTGAGAGTCCACAAAAGGACACTTGATCGACACTGTTTCCTGAGCTTTACAGCAGAGGCTCCTGGGATTTCCCTGCTCACAGAGCAGCCCCAGACCCTCCTTGTTTCTGAGTCTCCCCTGAGCAAGTGTTTAGGAGTGGTGTGGGTCTCCCACAAGCTCTGGGAGGGTTCTGTTAGTGACTAATGACGTCCCCGAGGCAGGCAGAAGTTTATTTAGCTCCATGTGCCAGAGATTCAAACCCCATTAGAGCTACAGCAGCACCCATTGCTTTCAGTGCTATCGAGGGCCCCGTGGTGGAGAGCGTCTTCATAGTAAGAGCGTAGGGTGACCAGAGGCACGAGGGAAGGAGAGACTATACTCTAGGCAAGAGGTCAGAGTGTTGGGACGAGAAGAATCCATACCCAGCACAGGAGGCCAGGGAGACTTTTGAGTGATACTCAACAGTCACACAGTCCTTCTGCTGATAGGACTCTCAGCTGACATAAGGCTTCTCACAGGTCACATCTCCTCAAGGTGTCACCTCCCAATACTGTCACACTGAGATCCGAATACAGGAACCTTTGGGGACATGCTCAAACCACTCGCAGCATGGTTGAGGACAGCCTCAAGACCTGAGCCCTGATTTGCACCCAGATTCTTTCCTGGCCTGAGATGATGTCTCTATCTCTCAGGGCCTTGGCCTCCCAGTGAACAATTATGCTGGGCTAAAGTCTGCTCTTCCAGAATCCCCATCCAATGCAACCACAGCCAGGCCGAGTCCAGAAACACAAAGCAGTCAGCAGCAAGCTCACAAGGAGAGGGTCTGAGTTAGTCCAGAGAGCTGTCTGCAGATAGGGCAGGCTTCAGGCCTGGCTCTCACCATCCCAAGGACAGAGAACAGGAGGTTTTACCTTCCTTTTTCCTTTCCCAGAAACCACTTTGCAAAGTCCCCCGGGAAACATCAGCCGAAGGAGGCTGGTCCAGGAATGTTCTGGAGTGGGAGAGGGGTTGTTATGGCAACAGATTGCTCCTAGGCTCTGAAGAGGCTCATCCCCAGCTGAACAAGGGAGGTTCAGGGGACACAGAGGGTAACACTTCATAAAGAGCTGGCATAGACGCAAACTCACGTGCACACTTGGTTGGAACACCTGAGGGGTGAAGAGGGAGAAGGGGCTATTTTTAGCAACCCCTTGGAGGCTGCCGTATGGGGGTCTTGGCTGGAGATTCACAGAGCAAACCTCCCACCCAACCGTTCTATCCACCCCTGCATGGCTCAGCCCCCCTTGTCTCCTGGCCTCCTGTGTTCCTCTCTGTTCACTCAGCCTTACCTGTCTCCCGATGCCCTCCCTCCTGTGGGGTCGGGTGAGGTATGGGGTGCACACAGGCAGGACACACAGCTTCAGAGCTTCCCTGGAGGTAAGAGGAGAGCGGGAGAGACAAATGCCTCCTCCAACCTTCCTTCTCTCTCAGAGCTGCCAGGGGACGGCAAGGGAGTGCGGTGTGGTTCGTGAGCATAGGGCAGGACTTTCTCTTCCGGGGTGACTAATTCTCTGCCGCTCAGTGGTGGGGTGGAGCTTGCACAGCCCTGTGAAAGTACTAACGGATATTGATTTGCATACCCGAGAATCCATAATAATCATTAAGATGAAGACCCCAGGCTGGGGTTCAGGGCCTGGACTCCCTTCTACTCAACCCCTCTACGGAGTCCTTCTCAAAGACCTCATGCTTTCCAGGACAAAAGAATCAGCCTGGCAGGGTGAGGGGAACCCTGAAACATACTACAGAGCCTTGGCCTTGCTAATGGCTTCAGTGGCAGGACTCTCAAATCTTCAGCAACACCCACAACTTACATCAGAGCCTTCACCCTGGTGACCCAGTGCAGGGTACATATTCATTGGGGAGAGAATTCCCTCAGGAACCCCTGCCAGCCTCAGGCCATTGGCCAAACTTCAGTCAACCTTAAGGCTCAACCACACAGCCACTGGGTCAGTCCCTGCGGATCTCAATGCCGAGCTGCAGGTCTTGGTCCACAGTCCCAGGTGGTGGTGACGGACAAGGGCTTGTCCCTGCCTGCCTAGACCTGATCGTCTGATGCAGACAGGCTGTGTGGTTTCCTGCGTCCACTGCAGTGAGAAGATTCACAGTGAGTGGTTTTAATCATAAACTGTCACTTCCTCACAGAATCAGGGGCCCAAGTACTAAGCACGACATCCCCAGGGCTGATTTCCCTCTGCAGATCCCAGTGAGGATCCGTCGGCTTCTGATGTCATCCTCGGTGTACCTCAGTTCTCCAGAGTGCAGAGCAGACGGCCCGTCTTGGGTGGACTCTACCCTGTACCTTCAGATCCCCTCCCCTCAGGGTATGTCCTGCGATCCCGGCACCTCTAATATCATGAGGTCTTTGCTAGGTTTCATACTTCCATTTCTACAGTGACCTCTCAAGGCTCCCCTGGAGGGAACAGAACCCTGACACACATTGCCTGACCTTAGCAGCTTTCTCCAACCTTGAAGAGATCCTCGCTGACCCTGTGACTCCTGGTCATAGGGGTGGTCGGTCCAGCACTCCTTGTGTTGCTGTGATAGACACCAGAAAGCAACTTTGGTAGCAGACGGTTTGGTAGCAGACGGCTTACATATCACAACACATCATGTAGGGAAGTCGGGGCAGGAACCCGAAGGCAGTAACTGAAGCAGAGGCCCTGGGGGAACACGGATTCCTGGCTGCATTAGTGGCCTGTTTAGCTAAACATTTTTATAAAGCCCAGGGCTGTGCACAGTGGGCTGGGCCCTCCCACATCCGTCATTAATCAAGAAAACCCTCCCTAGGCTTACCTACAGGCCAGTCTGCTGGAAGCATTCTCTCAGTTGAGGATCCCTCTTGCTAGATGACCTCAGCTTGTGTCAGCTGACTTCGGACAGCACAGAGGCTTTCTGGGAACTCGGGGCAAGCTTCTTCACTCTGTAACACTCATTTTATTTCCCCTGCCATGGAGATACCATTGTTGAGCCATGCTGTCGGCTCAGAATGGAACCTGGCCAGCATTTCCCAAGCTATAGGGTGTGGGGAATGTGGACCGCGCCACCATTGGCAGCGGCGTGGAATGGACAAGGTTGAGCGCGTCTAAACTTGGAAATCTCAAAAACTGAGATTAGACTCTCACCCTGAGACCAGCAGGAGTGGGGCTAACTCCCTCCCTGTTTTCATGCCTGCCTCAGACCATGTAACCTGGAGACTTAACCAGGTGGGTCCCAGCACCTGGATTGCCTCTCTGTACTATCGGGGTACCTCAGTAGCCTTAACCTTCACCCAGTGGTCTTTTGACATCCTGGATGGTCTCACACTCTTCCCTTAAAACTATATAACCCTTGGTTTACCCTGAATAAAGGGTGTGAGTTCAAACCCACCTCTCATAAAGAAATACAACCGAAGATCGCCCCAGAGAGCTGCTTCACTAAAGTTCGTTGGAGAAGGCCTTTGCTTGAAGGAGTTGTAACACTAAGAATCTTGAAGACACCTCACCCTGCCCCCTACATCCCTCTTCCCATCGTCCCCACTACTGAGCATGGACACTGGTGTGTGATCACCGCCCTCAACAATCCAGACTCAGCTGCCACCACCAGGACTTTGCAGCTTCCGGGAAGACGAACCAGCAATGGTCACACTACCTGAAGACCTTTTCCCTTTATCTTCCTGCAAAGATCCTTTTGGGCTCATCCATCAAAAGAAACACAGCAGCGAGCTAGAAAAATCCAATAACCGGAGCAGAGCAAGCTGCAAATGAGTTCTGTCCATTTCCCTCCTCAGACACCAGCAGCATAATGAAGCTGTTCCCCGGGAACGAGTCCTCAGATGGGGACCTGACAGGAGAGAGGCTGCTAGGTGTGGTGAGAGATACTGGCTCCTAAGCCTCCTGACGGTGCTCTCTGAGGAGCTCAGTGGCTGCAGTTTGGGGAAAGTCTGCTCAACACTCCTGATCGGTTACAATCACACTCTTAGGTATCTGTCATCTGGGGGACAGACAGGTGCCAGACAATCATGGTGTCCAGCCCTGTGACCCTGAGACATGGTGAATGGCCAGTAAGCAGAGGCTAGAGGACAGGTTGGCTGAGAATGGGTGTCTTGAATGTTCACCCACTATGATGGTTTGTATATGCTCGGCTCAGGGAGTGGAACTATGAGAAAGTATGGCTCTGCTGGAGTATGTGTGGCTCTGTTAGAGAAGGTGTGTCCTTGTTTGAGTAGGTGTGACCTTGTTGGAGTGGGTGTGGCCCTGTTGGAGTATGTGTGGCTCTGTTAGAGAAGGTGTGGCCTTGTTTGAGTAGGTGTGGCCTTGTTGGAGTGAGTGTGGCCTTGTTAGAGGAGATGTGGCCCTTTTGGAGGAGGTGTGGCCTTGTTGGAGTAGGTGTGTCACTGTGGGCGAGGGCTTTAAGATCTTCGTCCTAGCTGCCTGGAAGTCAGTCTTCCACTAGCAGCCTTCAGATGAAGATGTAGAATTCTCAGCTCCTCCTGCACCATGCCTGCCTGGATGCTGCCATGTTTCCACCTTGATGATAATGAACTGAACCTCTGAACCTGTAAGCTAGCCCTAATTAAATGTTATCCTTAAAAGAGTTGCCTTGGTCATGGTGTCTGCTCACCATGTAAAACCCAACTAAGACACACACCCAACCCACCAGTGCTTATCTCCTTAACACGGAGAGCAGAGTTCTGATCTGAGACCCACAGGATTCTGGGAACATAGCTAAGCAGTCCTGAGGGTAAGATGACATCTGTGTAAAGGATCCCATAAGAGTGAGTAAGTACACTCCCCTGGGCAGGCATCATCACATTTTTGACCTCATGGCAATTTCAAAGGAGGAAGACACATGGATAGCTCATGGAAGAACACCGTAGACTCTGCATGGTGAATGCCAAATATAATGAGTCTGGCACACTACACCCCATGTTGACTTTTCCTGGGGAGGCTGTACATCCCAGATAAGCATGGGCAGGAGACCTAATTGTTCCACCCAAGTCTAGCTTAGCAAACCAGTGAGTTTTCTGGGTTACCGAAGTATGCATGACAGGTTACATAGAGTAAGGGTGATGACAACAATGGCTGCACCCCTAAAACAATAACCCTATCCCTGGGAACAAGTCACAAAAGTTGCACCCCTATAGCTGCCCAGAGAGCTTATGGATATGTCAGAGGGTCTCATCTTCCTAGAATTTATTGCTGCTTCTATAGACTTGAAGAGGCAGCTTGTGAGTCCTGTAAGTTTCAGAAACTCCTGAGACTTGTAAATGTCTTTACTTACTGTGTCTTAACATGCTTCTTTCCAGAAAGGAGTGTTCTTAGTCACATCTATTCAAATGTGAGACCAAACAATGACCAATACATTAACCAATGCATTTCTCAAATGTCACTCCAGGTAGGCTTCCAGTCAAAGATATCTTGTTTTCCTTGAATGCTAACTGGACCTGTCTTCCTGTATCATACAGCTTTCACCTCTGAGCACAAGCCCTCAGGACCGTGTTCCTTGGTCAGTGCACATTTTCCGAATCTCTCTTTCTATGAAGACTTTGGCTGCACATCACTTGACACCTCCTGTTTGGGGGTTGCCATCTTCTTCATACCAGCTTATCCCAGGACTGACAGACTACAGTGGGACATGCTGTCCTCTAAGGTGTCTCCTGTCTCTGCTCACCCTTCCTACACAGCAGTAACCCTCTCTTTATTCAGCCACTGGGCATGTTCAGATTCTATTTCAATAGTGTTGAGCTAAAGTCTTTTCTCCACATAAATCCTGATTTGATGAACCAAACTCAAGAGCTACACAGATGGCCTGCTGGGGATGAAAGTAAAAGGCAGGCACAGCAGTCACTTTATTCTCATGGTTGGGACGAAACAGCAGACAAATAATAACTCGAGGGAGGAAGGGTTTATTTTGCTTCACAGCTTGAAAGGGAAGCCCATCATGGCGATGGGGGCCTGAGGCAGCTGGTTATGCCACATCCATGGCCAGGAAGAAGAACAAGATGAGTGTGGCGTTCAACTTGTTTTCTTTCTATTTGGTTTAGAACCTCAGCCTGGCACGGTGCTGGAGTGGGTCTTCTCTCCTCAATCCAACCTTTCTGGAAACACCCTCACACATGCACAGACGGCTGTACTTTCTGGGTGGTTCTACATCTTGTCAAGGTGACAAAGGAAGATTGACCATCACAAGAAAGGCTAAGATAGTGTCAGAGTCAGCTCACAGGCTCTGAGGCAAAGAGTATTTGGCATCTGGAAATGTCTCCTGAGTTGTTCAGGCATCAGCTTGTGGTGGGTGTCAGCTCATCCGGAGAGCCTTAGTCGTAAGTACCCAGTGTGGACTCAACTGGCTGAGCAGAGGGCCTGGTCCACGCAGGCTCCATGAGCTTGTGCAGATGTCATTTGGTGACATTTTCTGCTGTGTGTGTCCTCTGCTTTAGGAGGCTCATCAGGTTCTCCAGTGCAGGTGATGTGTCTGAAGATCCAGGCCACTCACATTTGTAATATGAGGTTCTTGCAGATCCTGGGTATGGCTAGATTTCATGCTGGGCTTCCCCAAGTCCAGATGAAATGTGGTTGCTTCCTGCAGTTCTGAGGTCTAGTGACAGCCTCTCCCTCCTCTCTGCATATAAGGCCTGAGATTCAGGGGTTCTCTGCCTCTTGCCCTCAGAAGGCAAAGTATCTGTTGGACATTGGGTTGTAGGAGTGAGGAGGTGGGCAGTGAGCTGGCCAGAATGAAGGCCAGTGCTGGAGGCCACAGGAGCCCCAGATGCACCCCTGCCTTAATTTCTGTCCCTTTCTTGACCATACCTGGTCCTCCCCTCACTTCCCACCCCCTTCCTGACCATGTCTGGATATGATGCCAAGATGAAAGACTCTATTTTTCTTTTTCTCTTCATTGCCTCCAGCGTAGAAGATTATTTTAATTCCAAGGACCGAGGCTGGGGGATGATAGGAGGGTGGGAGCCAGGGTGACTATCCAGAATATGACCGATCTGTCTAGGACCTTTCACCTAAAAACCTTGCTCTGTTGATCTCCATCAGCATCCATCCAGACACTTCCGGTCCCTGTGACTCTGAACCACTCTTCTTTCTCCCTCATTCAGACTTTCACAAATGAGCCACCATGTTGGTACAAAGCCAGCTGAGCCTGTACCTGCTTCCTTGTGACAGTGAGGAAGGCAGGGTTGAACCTGGAATGGTTTGTCTCTTTCTACCACTAGCTGGTGGGTGGCGTTGTGGTAGGTGGAGAACATAGGAGTAAGGACATAGGAGAAACGGGGTAGGGTTGGTAGAGACGTATCAGCCCTGCACTGCACTGAGAATTACACGTGCACACAGGCGTGCACACATGACTTCTGCTCTTTATCTGGTCACCCGTAGGCTCTGCATCCTGGGGTTCTCCAAACCATAGTCCCAAAAGGGACGGGAGAGACAATCACCTTTGTATGGGACATGTACAAAATTCGCCCAAATCCAACCCAACACCTATTTATATCGCGGTGCTTATATGGGATCAGGTATTGTAACTAATCTAGAGATGCAGGAGAGGGGCTGGCATTTTCTATGCCTACTTCACCATCCTACCCAAGAGGACTTGAGCAGAGTACATACGGCGTTCTTCTCTGAGAGGTCCCTAGACCAAACGTCATGTGTATGAGAGAAACGGGTAGGTGTACATCACATGATATTCTGTACGCACACAACCTCAGCGCCTGTTGTAGACTAAACCATGCGGCTAGCTGTACCTTTAACATACATACAGTAAGCTGGGCCATCCGGTGTGGTAACAGTGATATTCATCATGTTCGTGTGGCCATGCTCAGAAGCTCAGCACTCAGACACCTCTAGCAGGAGGTGAATGGGCAAGCGTGGGTGCCGATACTGAGGCCAGATGCCGGGAAGCTGATAACACACACCGCGTGAACAACCAGTTTGCCGTGCTCTGTGGGCCTCCTCTGACACTGACGGATTGCTCCCAAGGTCACGGAACTCATGATAAGTCTCTGCTGCCTGTCACTCACCGGGCCTAGGGCTGGCGGCTGCTGGAGAAGCCATGAAGAGTCTGAGCACTTGAAAACACACTTTGACATATGAACGGGTGATGTTTTCCAGAGTGGGGATCCTCCATAGATGTCAAGGTTTGCTGCCTGTCAGCCAGGACTGGGAGAGAGAGGAAAACCAAAGGAGGTCCCTCCTGGGCCACCCTCTCGGCATACAGATGTGTGACAAAGTTGAAAGGTGTGGGATTCCCTGGGCTTCACTGTAGGTCACAGAGAGCGAAAGCCCAGCCAAGTGTTGGACTCAATCTCTAGCCTCTTCCGTCCTCGCAGGTCAGGCTGGGGTCAGACTCAAAGCCCTGCTGTCTTTCTTTCTGGTGCCCAGCCCCCTCCAGAGTCACCCCATTAGCATAAAATCCAGCGCCTCCGAGAGGCTCATAAATAACAAAAAAACGCTCCAATTACTAGGGGCGTTCCAAAGATTGAGAGCTCTTCCCATGGAGCAGGGACAAAGGCCAGTCAGATTTTTTATTGTAAACACCTTGTTAAGAAAACA
Organism: Rattus norvegicus; assembly: GCF_021556685.1. Lineage (NCBI taxonomy): Eukaryota > Metazoa > Chordata > Mammalia > Rodentia > Muridae > Rattus > Rattus norvegicus. Next base: position 170,198,750 of record NC_141538.1, on the reverse strand, counting down.
ACTGAAGGACACAATTACAGAAAAACAGAAAGTAACTGTAAGAGCACCCCCAATCCCAGCAGAGCCCATGCTGGGTTCCTCCCTGAAGGCCAGAGCGTCAGAGGGCCAGCTGCTTTCACCGAGCCTCGTGTTTGTGTGGAGGTCCCTGCATCCATGGAAGGACCTGGGATCCCACTTGCAGGTCACAGCACCTTGTTGGGATGGAGAGAGGCCTTAGCAGGTAACAGCATTTTCGTAAGCCTGACTACCTGAGACGGATCGCTGACAAGCCAGGATGGAAGGAAAGAACTGATTGCAGAAAACTGTTCTCCTTATACACACATGCTGTGACATGCACATTCGTGCACGTATACAGACATACACATAGACACAGACACACAGACTCATGAACAGATACACACAGAGACACATAGACACAAGACACACATACAGACAGACACAGACACAGACAAACACAGAGAAAACACAGACACATACATAGACATACACACATACATACATATACACACATATACACACAAGCACATACAGACACACACATACATACATATACACACATATACACACAAGCACATACAGACACACAGACACACAGAGACATCACAGAGACACACACAAAGAAAACACACACAGACATATACATACATACATACACACATATACACACAAGCACACACATATACATAAACACATACACATATACACACAAACACATACACATAGACACACACATATACACATAGGCACACACACAGACACACATAGACATAAACACACAGAGACAAATCCACAGACACATAAGACACGCACAGATACATACAAGACACATATACACACGTAGACACACACAGAGATACACACAATGGCCTGCATTCATAAACACACAAGCACACACACAGAGTGGTCTACACACATTCACACACACACACAAATAGACACACACACATACAATAGCCTGCATGCATGAACACACACGCACACACACACAAACAGACACAGACACACAGAAACACCCACAGACACCTCCACAGATACACACAGTAGCCTGCATTTATGCACACGCACAGACACCTACACACAGACATATACACAGATACCCACAAAGGCACACACACACACACACACACACACACACACACACACACAGTAGCCTGCTTGCAGGCACACACACAGATACACACACAAACATACACACACACAGACACACAGATACAGACATACACACACACACAGATACAAAGACACACAGACAGTGGCTTGCATGCATGCACACACACACATACACAAACATAATAACATAGAATAAATAAATTGTGAAAACAAAACCATGTCTGGGCCATCAACTTTGGGTTCTGCCACATTGCTTGGTTGACAGTGAGACTCAACAATGCATGAGAGTTTCTTCTGAGGCAGGAGAATGAAAAGGAAAGAAGTTCTAGACACAGCAAGATTAACATTAGAAAACTACCAATGGTGGAGGAAGACTGAAAGCCCCTCTCACTTAGGCTACCATACCATTTTGATAAGCTCTCCAATACTGGGATAAGCAGTTTTGCTACAGCCCAGTAAAGGATGAGGAGTCTTCACCTGGGGCTTGAGGCTTGTCCCAGCTCTCTAGCCCATGCCATCCTCAGGAGGGCCTCCGTTTTTCCATAAGTTATTTCCACCACTATTCAGGTGTCCCTGGTCCAAATTTTTGTTATGAGACTCAAGAGCCTAGAAACCTTAGTGGGTGCTCTCTGGACTCTAAAACACATAAAATACTTCTTCCCCTAAGATAATCTCATCCCGCTTTGGGACTATCTCCAGGTGGGTGTGTTTAAGAACCAGAGCTTCAAGAATAGCCACTAATGCCTCTGGAGGTTGGAAGGCCAAGGTCAAGGTGTGGGGCCAGATTCAGGTCTCCTGAGAGCTAACACAGGGTTTCTTACAATGCAGAGAGAGTCCCCTCTTGTATACCCTCACCTACCACTCTCCTCCTCCAGTCTTTCTTTGCCTTCAAAATACTTATGGGACACTCTATTTCACAGCAGGAGGCCAGGGTGTTTTGAAAGTAGACTTGGGAAGAAGGGAGCAGATACCCACCCCCAGCACCCCAGCTTTCACCCCCATTGTCTCTGTTCACAGTCCGTTCCCTTTATTCCTTATTCTCCATCAGTCCTTGACAAGGGCTTGACACATACTGGTCACATGGCCTGCCCTACGTTCTGATCCTTCCCCTCCTAACTCTCCTAACTTGTTTCCCCTTGTGCTCGTGTGTCATTTGGAGACTCCCCATGCCTGGAAGGTGTCTTAGTTAGGGTTTTACTGCTGTGAACAGACACCATGACCAAGGCAAGTCTTTAAAGAACATTTAACTGGGGCTGGCTTACAGGTTCAGAGGTTCAGTCCATTATCATCAAGGTGGGAACATGGCAACATCCAGGCAGGCATGGTGCAGAAGGAGCTGAGAGTTCTACATCTTCATGTGAAGGCTGCTAGCAGAATATTGCCTTCCAGGCCAGCTAGGACGAAGGTTTTAAAGCCCACACCCTCAGTGACACACCTGCTGCAATAAGGACAAACCTATTCCAACAGTGTCACCCCTTCTAACAGTGCCATTCCCTGGACAGGCATATACAAACCATAACACAGAGAGACCTTCTGCTGGGTAATGCCTGACTGCCATTTGCCTCTTCCACTGGGCCTCAGAGTTTGTGGAGAGAGGACTGCACTGTGTCCTGTTGATTGGCTCTATGTTGACTGTACAGAATGCCGGCTTGCCACTTATGCAGGCCTGAGAGACTCCAAGCCCTATGGACACTGTGGTGTACGCACTGCTAGTTTTCAGGTACTTGGGGCAGGTGTAGTGAAATGCGGGGTGCAGTTCCACCTTGAAGACATGATGGATAATCTTGGAGGACGACTCTATCATCATGGTGGTGAAATTTCACTGGGGAGCATCACCAATGATTCCAACACTCCGTAAAGAGTTGTGGACGTTAATATTGGCTGTCAGTTAACTTGACAGGACCTAGAGCTTCTCAGAAGACAAAGATGTAAGTGTGTCTCCAAGGTGGGAAGAACCATCCTAAATGTGGGTGGCCTCATCCCATGGCGTCAGGTGATGGACTAGATACTAAAGAGAAAGTGATCTGAGCACCAGCAGTCACCTCTCTCTCTGCTTCCTGACTCTGTGTGTGTGTGTTTGTGTGTGTGTGTGTGTGTGTGTGTGTGTGTGTGTGTGTGTGTGTGTGTGTGCGGCTGCCTCATGCTCCTGCCGCTGTGCCGCTTGCCACAATGGACTGCATCTGTGAACTGTGAGTCACACTGACTGAAACTTCCCTCCCTTAAACTGCTTTTATCGGGAAATTTTTTCGTAGCAGTGATAAAAAACTAAGTTGAGAGATTAAGGTTGCTTTCCGTGTGCTTATCACGCCCAAATTCACACACTCGTTTTCTGATCTGGTACCCCTATAGGCTCAGAACTCTCATACCCAGACTGACATATTGTGTGATTTCCAAACGTGAAGGGGTCAGTCAGTGGCTTTAGGATTTTCAGTGTCTTTAGTCTCTGCAGGATGGAGGGAGCCAGGGGTGGGAAGGATCACTACCACTCTCCGTACAGATACTATGTTACCGTTGCCTTTAATGTGATTTTATGCGACAAATGTTGCCTCAAGGACGTTTTAATCTCTTTGTAACAGCCTTGTAATAAAACCTTGTTGAAAGAACTCAGAAGAGTCTAAATTCTCTTCATCGATTCTCTCAAACGTGTGTGATCCTGAGAAGGCCTGGAAGGGGGAAAAAGAAAAAAAGAGATAGGTGTTTCCAAGAAACTTCCCTCTGGCAGGCGCAGGCTGTGAAGGAAGGGGCTGACTCCAGGTGGGCGACACTCACAGCAGAGCAGGGTGTCTTGCTCTCTTGGGGATTAGGGCGATGCAGGCAGGTTGGAAGGACAGAGACCAGCCTGGAAGGACCCTCACTGCCCAGTATGGCACAATGAGAGCCAAGAGATACTGACGGCAACACTGAGGTTTGAACATTCACACGCCCACAGTGATGCTCATGGTGCAAAGTCCTTCTCCACATGGCATGCCTGTGGGCATGTGCTCCAGGACAAGGATCAGAACACGACTCATCTGTCCGTGTCACGGACTCCAGTCAAACCCATCGACTGATGCTATTCCTTCTCGGAGAACCTGCAGGAGGCCATCAGAGTTGTGTTTCGCAGACGAGTCTACACTCCCACCCCTCACAATGGGGTCACATTTGGAGAAAGTCTTTGGAGATGTCACCTGGCATGATGGGTAATCCTAATAGTCAACCCATCAGGTTTAAAATCGCCATAGAAACCAACCCCTGGGCACATCTGGGAAGGAACTTCTTGATCGGGTTGATAAAGGTGAGAATATCTACCTAGAATATAGCTGACACCATGCTATCGTTTGGGATCCCAGACTGGATAGAAAGGAGGGAGCGAGTTGACCACCGGCCTCCTCCCCGCTCTGCTTCCTGAGTGTGCAGCGTGACCACACATGCTCCGGCTGCCTGACTTCCTCACCAGGATGGGCTACAATCTTGAACTGCGTTTGAAATGAACTATTCCTTCCTCAAGTCGCTTTTGTCCGGTGATTTGTGAGGACAAGTGACTATACACATGATGAACTGAGCATCGAAGTGTTAAAACCAGACGACCTGGGCTCTTCATAATGAGGAAGACTAGAAGCTGAGGGGTGTGTCTCACATACAGGGCCCCCTGCTCAGCATCCCGGCAGAGCTCTGGTTCAAATACTGGGAACGAAATAACAAAAGAGCACATTAGAATAGAGACCCCCAGAAAAGTGGTGTGATGCAACGGTAGCCACGGTAGCCACCAGCCACAGAGAGGTCTTGGGAGGAAATGGCCCGTTCACAGGACACCCTTCCTTCCAAAAACCTTAGGTAAGGGGGCTTCTCAAGGGGCTGGAGCTTGCTGACAGCCAGGTGGCAGTCAGTCCAGGCACACCAAGGATTCAGCGACTGGATGTGAACACCTGTCTGTGTGAGGAGAGACTCAGTTCCACAGGGCAACTGTACAGCACAGCACACCGCCAAGCCCGAGTCAGGAACAGAAATTAAATAAAGTCTGAGGCCAGCCAGCTGAATGATACATTATGCAGAAGCAGCACTCGGCTAGGGGCAAACGACATCTTTGATCAGACCCTGGGCTTCACAGGTCAGCTCTGAAGGACTCAGGAGGGCAGACAGGGAATGTAAAGTGTGACTGTCCTTAAAGCTCATCACTATTATGTCAGTGTGAAAGGATGTAGTGAAAAAACTGTGCTGTCTTAGGAGAAGCCAGTCCTCCTCTCTGAGCCCCCAGTCCTCTCCTCTGAACCCCCAGTCCTCCTCTCCCTCTGAGCCCCCAGTCCTCCTCGCTGAGCCCCCAGTCCTCCTCTCTGAGCCCCCAGTCCTCTCCTCTGAACCCCCAGTCCTCCTCTCCCTCTGAGACCCCAGTCCTCCTCGCTGAGCCCCCAGTCCTTTCCTCTGATTCCCCAGTCCTCTCCTCTGGGTCCCCTAGTCCTCCCCTCTGAGCCCCCAGTCCTCCCCTGTGAGCCCCTCTGATACCCTAGTTTCCATTTCTGAGCCCACAATCCTCTCTCTGAGCCCCAGTCCTCCCCTGAGTTCCAGCCTCCCAACCCTCCTCCCCACTGGTTTGCTTATGTGCTAATGACTTCACTGTTTATTTTAGGTGTCTACAACCCATTCTTGCAGGAGTGAGAAGCACCAGTGTTTATCTTCCACAGCTTCAGGGGTGTGGAGACAGAAGTCACCAGATGCTCAGACCTGTAGGGCAGAGACTATCTTCTCTCCCACCCAGTGTCCCTCCTTTCACCCCCGAGGGCTTCCCCATGAAGTGTGTGGCTCAACCCTGGGCCACAAGAGTGAGCCGTATGCTTCCTTCTGAGGCATAGGGATTTGTCTCCTAAACGTGAGTGAGTACAATCCAGACCCCTTCATTTGAACCCAGCATCCCGACTTGCAGGGCTGCTAGGGAGATGCTGCTCCCACATCCCTGGGCTGAGAGACTCTCCCCAGTGTGAGGTCCTAGGAGACAGAGCCTTAGTCGTGAGGGCAGGGTCCACAGATGGAGTTGATGAGCTACACTGTCAGTCAACCTTTGCCTCCCTTCTCAAAGGCAATCAGGGAAGAGCAAAGACAGCTCTGCTGCTGGCTTTGCCAGGTTCTGAGTGACAGCCGCAAATGCCTTCCACCATTGGCAAAGATTCATCCGCATAGAGGAGGCCTGGTGCATCAAAGAGCCATGGGGAGGGTGTCCAGGTGACAGACTACCTCTGGCCATGTACACGCCATGATTATTTAGCCTTGCGGCATTTTGTCTAGGCTCCGCCCCACGGTTACCTGGCAATAGCCAGGTATGCCTGACTCACTTTAAAGGAGCAGCTTGCTCCCTCTGCTCTCTCTTGAGTTCTCCTCTTCTCCTTTTGCTCCTGCTCTCTTACCTTCTTTCCCTTCTCTCCTCTCCCTATTCCCCTCTCCCATTTCTCTCTACATGTTTATGACCGGCCTCTCTCTGTGTCTGTGTCTGTGTCTGTGTCTGTGTCTGTGTCTGTGTCTGTGTCTGTGTCTGTGTCTGTGTCTGTGTCTGTGTCTGTGTCTGTGTCTGTGTCTGTGTCTGTATCTGTATCTGTGTCTGTCTGTCTGTCTGTCTGTCTGTCTGTCTGTCTCTCTCTCTCTCTCTCTCTCTCTCTCTTTCTCTCCTTTTCTCTCAACTCCCCTCCCCATGCCTTGGATAAACTCTATTCTATACTATACCGCCCTGTGGCTGGTCCCTCAGGGGAAAGAGATGCCTCAGTATGGGCCCAGAGAGGCACCCCTTTCCCCCATACCATACCTCCCTTCCACCAAACATAATCCTTCCTTTCTTATCTTTTTTATAAAACACAACAAGAACACACTCATCTTCTAAGCCTGGACCCTGCCCTGGACCCCAGGAACTGTGTCTGCAACACTCTATGAAGCACCTTTAGAACTCTGCCCTGGGATGCACCACACCTGTCAAGTGCCCCAGGCTGTCTAGTGTGCCACCTTACCGGACCCAAGACATGACAGCCTTGGACACAGGTCTGTTCACTTCTCTCCCTTGTCCTCAGCAACTCTACTCCAGAGCTCAGATCTGGAGGAAGTGGATGTGGATACTCAGGGGAGCATGTTTCTTTCTTAAATAGATTAGTTCCAGCTGGAAGCTTGTGTCTCGGGCAGTGTGTTGAATCAGGCAAAGCAATTCAGACGTGGGTTTACAGAGGGGACACGCTACATCTGACAGAGGATCAATGTGTCTCTCAGTCCTCATCAGAGAGGCTTTTATTTGCAGTAGATAGTCGTCAACACAGAGACCCAAAGCGCAGTGAGTACGGGACCACGGCGTGCTCAGCCCCAAATGGGACATCTCTACCACACCGTCCTCCCAAGGCTAGGGGGTTATTGTGGAAGGGCAGATGTGTTAAGGGCCAGAGGTGGTGAATGACCACAAAGAAGCAGCATCTTTCAGACACTGCAGGGAAGCTTCCCATGTGAACTCATGGCACTATAGCAGCATATACAGGACCCAGGAAGGCATAAACCAGAACATAGTCCGGCACGGCGAGGGAGAGCATCGTGAAGTCTCATGCCTAGCTGAAGAATTATTAGCAATTGATGGGGACTGGGAGAGGCAGAGTCTGTTTTCTTTAAGAGTATAACCCCTTCCAGGGTAGGTTAACCCCACCCCACTGGAAGGCTACACATCAAAGAATACATCGGCAACACGTACTAGGCCTGATGGGAATTTTAAAGACTGACATAAAGCTGGGTTGGAAACGGTGGATCTGGGAGGAGATGGGAGAAGGGTTGAATGGGAACAGAACATACTATACAAAATTAAAGGGGGTTTCCTGGTGGGGGGGAAGAGGGGTTTCCTTTGGGGGCTGTGGCTTTCAAGGTCCCTTAGACGTCATCGTATAACTGGATGCGGAGACCTGACAGACCAAAGTGCCACCATGCCAGAGCTCAACCTGGGAACCTGTGAGTTTCTTGGTCTTCCTTACAGAGATGGGGCGACAGCTTGCAGGCGGGAAGGTAGGTGACCCCAAAGCAGCCACACTGTGGGTGGATTCACCCAGCATGGATGATGCTTTCCTAAGGCTACACAGATGGAGCCCCTCTCATTTCAGCTTCCCAACCTGTGTGCTTTAGACCAGATGCAGTTAGGGCAGAATTCCATGCAAATGACTGCAAAGAGAGGCTTGGATCTTAGTTGGGGGTCCAGTGAGCTTCCCCAACATTTCCTTCTGTGAGGGGATGCTGACCGTCCACAGGCCCGACTGTAACAGATGATTTGACAAAGACGGCAGCTGTTTTGTGGCAGAGGGCCACAGTCTACAACAGAGAATCAATGTGCCACATGGCCAGCAGTGGCCCAAGAAGATGTCAGCCCATCGGGCTCTCTTCTGCAAACTGTGGTGTTAGGACTTTTCCCACAGCTTAACAAATGAGCAGGAGAGCCGGCCCTCTGCAAACTTCTTGCTTCTGGCTCTGACAGAGATGCTGACAGAGCCAGCCGGAGAGACGAACGCATTAGAGAATTTTCCATGGTGACACAGACAGGACTCACGGAAATGAGAAGCCCTCTCTTTCAGAAATGCTTGTCGGCTTAGAGGTTTCAATGCAGCTCTCCACAGCTCCCTGTGGAGCTTTCTGATCCCACCTGGGGTAAGAATATTACCCTCATTTCCCAGGGTGGCCATAGGGACTCCTTGCCTGAGGTCCCTCATGGGACAATGGCCTGGCTTCTCCCGTTCTTAAAGCAGTCGTGTGACCTACTTCATGGAGGCCGTGGTTGGGGCTTTGAAATGACAATGCCCTAAATATACTCTTGGGGCCAGGCTTTAGGCTGAACACCAAATCAGTTCAAGTCAGGTAGGGGCTATTAGGATGGGGTCAGAAAATGACACAGATGGAGAATTTGGGGCTGTGACTGGGGTGGGGGGGTGTTCCATTCTCTTCCTCATGCTCCGTTCTCCTCAGGGTGGGCTATTCCCACAGGATCCACGTTGGGGTGTGAAAGGCCCCCTTATCTGCAAAGGTCAGGCTCAATTCTGATTCCATTTTTTCCCAGAGAGCCTCCTCGTTTGGACCCATTATTGGGGAGTGTATGAATCACTTCCTTCTGTGGTCTCACAGGGTGGGGGGAGGTGTTAAGAGTGGCAGACACTGTACTCAGCCTCTTATCCTAGGGCTCTGGAGAGAGCATCCCGCAGGCTCCTCTGAGAGGTCCAGAAACCACCTCATCGTTCTCAGCTCCCAGCAGGCAGAGTCGACCCGACTTTCTAACCTGCACCCATTCGGTTTGTACCCTTGGTCCAGGACACGGTTAGTGACTGACGCACCCCTGTCTGCTTGCTTGAGGTCCACCTGACTCTCCCCAGGACTCTGTCTCCTCAGTGTCTAATTCTACACTTTTCTTGCCCTGCCCAGGCTTCAGCCCACCAACAAGGAAGTCATTTCAGGCTCCTGTAGCTAATCAGTTGCTGCTCCAGCCCACTGGGTAAAGGAGTCCTTTTGGCTGCTGTCCAGGTGGGGAAAGACCACAAGGTCAGAGTCTTCCTTTGGTGGCTGAGCTTAGAGTTGGGGGAGGGGGACCTGGGAAAACTGCATACCCCTCCTCTTCTGAATAGTCAGAGTGGGGAGAAATCTTAACAGAGACAGGGTTCTAGAACATGGGTGCAGCCTCGGAGGGAAAGAGCAGGGCCTCCCCAGACATCTCCAGACCAAAGAGCCCAAAGCTGTCTTTCCTCACAGTGTCTTCTCTGAATTGTGACAAACCCACAATTCAGGACAGGGTGGTTGCAGACCAACACTGACTGCTTCCCCTGCTTCCACATCTCAGAGAGCTGGGGCCTGGGGCTCAGGAGATGTCGAAAACGGAGACAGACAACCTCACAGGGACATGGAACTTCCAGAAGAATCCCAAGGTCATCAGGCTCGGTAGAGGCTGGTTCCTAAGAGCCATGCCTTGGGTTCTTGGACCTTCCCTCCTTCCCAGAAGCTTCCCTCCCTCCCACAGAGTGCTCAGGAGGAGTGTCGTGTGATGTCACCACCCTGATATTCTTGTGGCTCTGAGCTATGTGTAAAGAGAGCTGTGAGGCAGACAGGCAGACCGTTCGTGCTCCCATGCTGGCCGTGCCTGAGCAGCCTGTCCTGTGCAGGGACAGCAGGATGTGGGGGTCTTTCCCAAGAGCTTAGAGATGTCTGTCAGGACCCACAGAGACTGGATATGGTCCAAATACCCTACACACTCACTCTTCTCAGACAGAAACTAAGGGATGTGAGGGGGACCTCGATCAAGGATGGGATCCTGAAAAGGCCTTCAAGTGACCAGACTGGAGGGATATCTACGTCAACATGTCCCCAAGCCTGAAGAAAGTGTCCAGGGCTCTCTGATCATCACAGGGACACTCTGTGTATGCCAGACGCTGAGTATTGCCCCGTGTCCTCTCAGGGGTACTCACCACAGCCATCTGCTGTTGAACAAGATCCAACAAGAACGGACCGAACCATTGTTGATCAAGAATCTTCCAAGTCTCCCTCAAAGCAGACTCGAGGTGACACATAGACAACCTTTTGCCTAGTCAAGTGGTCAGGTGACTCCATGGAGACATGTGACATCACTTCAGGGCTCTGCCATCTACAAAGTCCACACTTGAGGACTATGCAACTAGTGTTACAAAACCACAAAAAAAGCTTCCTGATGGCCCGGGAATGAATCTGAGTGGGTAGACCACTTGCCTAGCGTGTACAGACCCTGGCACTGTGTGAACGTTAATGGTGTTGCATGCCTGTAACGCCAGGGTCAGAAGTTGAAAATAACACTCAGCCATGTTGTGAGTTCAAGGCCCGCCAGGGCTAGAGACTGTGCTTCTTCAAGAAGAAGATTCACGTTGTTTTAAATAAGTTTATAATTGATTTTGTGTTGGTCCACATCACAGCTACCCTCTGCGTGTGAGACGCAGCCCTGAGAGTGGCCTTCTATAAGCGTCTCAGGTCCCTAAGCAGCACAGCAGTTGGGACATTTATGTATGGGAAACTGTCTCAAGCCAACCCAAGGAGACTGCACTGTAGACAGAGTTGACTTAGATGAGCTTTCAAGACAAGTCTCCAGGTTTTACACTGGCTCCAGGCCATTTTCAGGAATGAAGAACTTCAAAGGACTCCTTCGGCAGTGTGTGAGAAGGGCGCAAGGGGTCCCAGACATCTTCTCCCTCTTTCTCTCCATCACCATAGCTAGTACCACATATTCGAGAAACCTGAATCCCTCACACTGGACCACAGTCAAAGGCAGGAGAGGCACCCCAGGCACATGTGGTTAGTGGCTCCATTCTGTGTCCCAACCCCCAGTGGCAGGGGATGCTAGATCGTGCCAATGTATGGAGCCAAGCTGGGTAGGTTCAGGGGGAACAAGCCACAGGAGCGCATCTCACAGATCCGTAAGAATGGAACAGGAACATGGCAGAAAGTATAAAGAAGGTGGTAAGGTCTGGGTGTGGGCGGTGTAGCATGGGGAACGCTGCAGAGTACTGCTCAAAGTCAGAGTCACCAAGGCCTCGCCAGTCTTGTCTTCTGTGATGGAGTTTGTCTGGACTATGGCAAGGGCCCATCCTTCCCAACCTACTAACCCCAGCGCTCCAGGAAGAGGACTGAGTTGAGTGAGCATAGCACTGCCGTGTGCCTAAAGCCAGAGCACTGGCCGCTTGGTGCTCTCTCTCCACGTGGTGTGTTAGGCTCCTGTTAGGGCTCACGGGAGAAAAACACCTAAGCTGGGAGGAACAGCAAGGCGGGATGCCAGGGGGAAGTGTGAAGACTTCCAGGGAGCCCAAGCTGGTCTGTTGCTCAACACTGAGATTCAGCAGTGATTGACTGTGGAGAGGCAGAGGGCTGGGGAGGCAGGGGTTGAGATCAGAGCCAAGCAGGAGAAGGCAGAAATGACATCTCTGAAGCCCTTTCTGGTATTCCGCAGCAACCTGGCTGCCTAGAGAGAGTGCCGGTCTCGGGACTCAAAAGCATCTAACTGTGCTTTTGAGACAGAGCCTGAGACCCGGATAAGAAGCCAAGCTTCTTAGCACCCGGCAGCTGATCTGCTTACGTAAGCCGGATGCAGAAGGAAGGAGGCAGTGCACACAGAGAGAGGCAAAGCAGAAAGGCAGGAGAGGCTGGACCAAGCAGAGGCCTGTCTGTTCACCTGGGACTCAGTAGACCATGCTCTCCGCGTTTGCTGCCCTCAGCAGCCCAGCTATCCAGTCATCCCTGGCTTGGCTGCCGTGACTCCTCTCTGTTCCCTGGTATTTCCTGGCTAGGGAGGCTGCTCCCAAGTATGACACTCTTTTCTGTGTTCTCACTGGTCGGACTCTGCATTATCCAGGGACTCTCTTAACCCTTTGGATAGACTATCCTGGTAAGAGGCAAGAAAAGTCCTAGCTGTTAGCACTTGTTAAAAAGGAGCCTGTGGGACACCTGGCCTGGTCTCCTCAACTCCTGGACTCCCCCTCTTTTGGCCTCTGCTCTCTCTTTAACCTAGTCCTAGATGCTGGCCTCCCGCCCCTGAGAAAGATCTGGACACTAATGTTGAAAAGATGGGAGGGTGCATGGTCCTCCTGCCCTCCCACATGGGGAGAGTAGAGGATGGGACAGGGAAGACTCCTTCCAAGGCACCACACTGAGATCATCTGTCCTGGACTCTGGCTTCTCAGCTAAATGCCTCTCAGGGTATCTAGTTGACCCAGGCCATGTGAACAAACACACACATTCTCGGAGAACTTGGGACACAAAAAACGCCCACCTTAGGCTTCCCAAACCACCAGTAAACACATCCCAGGTTGGGGACAAGCCTTGGTGGGCTCTGAGGAAGACTCACCACCAATATCGTGCCAGGATGCCCTCCTTCTAAACAGCTCTTCCCCCAACCTCTTAGCTTGCCAGGGAGCATAAACACCCCCCCACCCTGCCCAAAAGACCAAGGAGAAAGAACCCAAGAATCCAGAACCTGGCCCATCTCCTGCACCCGGCTTTGTTTGGTGTGTTAATTGAACTGCTTTCTACTCCTGCTGGAAGATGAGAGGGAAAGCAGGTTTAACGATCTAAATGCAATTTGCATATAAAGCTATGGGGCGAGGCAGGCAGATTTTCTATTACCCAGCCAATAACAGGATCCCTTCCTGGCGAAATGGCTTTCTGGAGGGAATGAATGGCCCATGTAGGGAGGGAAGGCAGGCTAAGCTCCACTGAGGCTCCAGGAAGATTCTGCAGCTGGTGCAGTGCCCTGCCTGGCTTCAGGATGGCCTCTCAGCAGAGAGCAGGTCCTGGGAGAGGAGACAAGACACACAGAATCCCCTGACTCTGTTCACTGGAGCAGAGTAGGGTTCATTTCTGGCTCCTCTCTCTCCTGTTCGGCGTCTGGAGAAGACAGGCATGGATATCTGTTCTGAGTTGTCACTGCTTTGGGGATTAATGGTCACAGTTACATGTCTGCTATCCAGACGAGAGGTTAAAGGGTGTTCCTGAAGTTGCTGGTCAGGGTGCAACCATGCATAGACACGTGTGTGTGTACAATCTCCAGCTTCGAGGGGGTAGAAGGTTTTTCCGACTTTCTTGGGGGCAATGGCCAGGTCCATGTGTACCTTTCAGCAGCCCACGCAGGACTTTAATGAGATATAAAGTGTTGAAGAGCCCATTTCTCCCCATTCACGATGCAGGACCACGGTGCAGGGAGAGGATGGTAATGGAGGACTCTCAGCACGGAGTGAGATACTGCGAATGGGCTGCCTGAGGAGCACAGGGGCTCTCTGCACATGACTGTTGCTGCTCTTCGATGTCCAGGTACTTAGGGAGTACTGCTACCAAGCTGAGTTCACTCCAGGCCTGTCAGGAAGCTGTTGCCCAAGATAGACTAGCCATTAGGAGCAGAATTGAGGGAGGAGTCACTGACTGTCCCAGCCACGGGATCGTGGGAAGGAGGTGGGATTATAGAACCAAGGGCAGAGTGCCCCAAGGACCCATCTGAGACAAAGGTGCTGACCAATAATCAGCCGAGTGCCATTCACAAGAGATAGACATGCCCTCTGCCCAGAACTGTGAGGTGAACGTTAGTTAGAAAAGTAAGTATTTGAAGTTCAGTAAAGAACTTTGAAACAAGCTGGAGAGATGTCTTAGTGGTTAAGAACACCGCCTGCTCTTCCAGAGGACCTGGGTTCAATTCCCAGCAACCACACGGTGCCTCACAACCATCTGTAATGGGATCTGATGCCCTCTTCTTGTAGGTCTGAAGACAGATACAATTTACTTATACACTTAAAGTAATATATACATATTACTTTATGTATACATATGTATATATATATATATATATATATATATATATATATATATATCAACGAAATGAGATGGTTCTTGCTAGAGAGATGGTCCTGGGTCTAATGCTGGATTCCATTAGCATCAGGTCACATCTGCATTGAATGTGAACAAACCTCTTCTCATTATTCCCAAACACTATCATCTATAATATATTTACACTGGGCTAAGTATTGTACAGTGCCAGGATGATTGACAGGAAAGCAGACCAGGGGTCTCACTGGGCACCCAGCAGGGGCTGAGCTTTAACAACACTTTCCATGATAGTGATAAGTTCTATGTATGTCTATAGTGCAAACACCCCTGTAACTGAGCAGAGGCACTGGGAAGGGGCAAGCAGACTCCCTAATTAACAGCTTCTGAACTCTCTTTCTCTGCTCAAGCTGTCTTGAGCAAACCGACCACCATCACTGTAAGAGCCAACCCATGGGCTAGCACAGTCTGCCCTCAGCAGTCCTCAGAGGCCTAGAGACTACTGTGAACGGTCCCAGTGGATGTCCTGGCTCCTAAAGGCATGTCCCCAACCATGGCCGTCTGAAGCAATCTTTTCTTCAGATGAAAGTCTCCACGGACCGTTTCTACTAAGGCACTTCCTCTAGTGGAGGATGACGGTGACATCATAAGGCTTTGAAATTCAAGCCTTTAGGACTGATGGGTGTAAGAGGCAAGACAGGAGGCTGTGACTGATCCAAAATGATCAGATATGATTGGGCCAAGCATCCCTTCTCTGGCTAAGGAGGGACAGTCCCTGTCCCGACCACAGATGGTCCTTTATGAGGAAAGTCAGAGAAAGAAACTGAGGCTGGGATCAGGGGGCAGGGACTGAAGCAGAAACCACAGAAGATTGATGCTCGGTGGCTTGGTCACCCCAGGGCAGCACCTCCCCCATTGATTCATCAGTGAGGAAAATGCCCTACAGGTTTGCTCACAGACCTAGCTTAAGCGGCAGTGTCTCCATTGAGAGACTTCTGCCGAGTTGATACAAACTAACCAGCACCGGGATGTGTGCTCACTTGCAGGCTGACTTGAGGAGCAGAGAGTAGGGTGGATGAACAAGCGCCAGCCCTCAGTCGCAGCTTGATCTCAGATTAGGAGCCATTACAGGCTGGGAGCGCTGTCCAGCTGCTATTTAGCTGATGATTCTACAGTCACCATGCAAAACAGATCCCCCACCCTCCACATGAGGACTGCTACCATGCACTGACTGACTTGATGCCACCTAGTTTCCAGTTTCTGGTCTCCAGGACAAGGCTACTGCCCTGAGCCTCTGGCCCTGGCTTCCCAGTACCAAGCACTAGCTACTCCCATGTAGATGGTTAAGACACGGCAGACTGTCAAGATTGCCTGACAGCTTAAGAAGTGGCTAAATGTCTCCTATCTGCCCGCCACCACCCTGCAAACCTATTTAAAGTGACAGACATGGCATCATGGCCTGCTAATGATTCAGTGAACATCTCATCCATCTGCCCAGATTCTACCCTTGCTGGTGGGAGAGGACACCAGTGTCTGAGGGATCCCTATCCGAAGCGTCGATTGACCATCTTGGGATGAATGGCATCTTGATGCAGACGCTCCATCGGGACTCTATAGGAAAAACGGATACGGTATGGGTGATGTGGGTGTACACAGACATCTACAGTGTCTCCACTATCTTGGATGACTCTGTGTGGGACCTAGATGATGGATCTTCTAGACGTTTCTCCCTACTAGAGCATTGCTGTGCAGACCACAGCTTTGGGGAACAGAAGGAAGTGTTAGCTGTGACCTGGCTAAAACATGTGGAAATCTCCATCCCTGAGTACTTCGGGATCTGACTATTTGGATACAAGGTCTTGAGGAGAGAAAGTTGATCCATGGGTTGCTTAGGCTATCCCTGACTCAACAGGACTGGGTAGATTTGGATATGAGTAGGTACCTAACAAGACAGCAACTCCCAAGCTCACACCCTGGCCCTTGAACGCTTTCTCAACAGAGGTGGCACCAGAAACATCCTGGTCTTCAGCTTAGATGTGGCTGACTGGTTTGAGGGCAGAAAGGAGAGAGATTGAAAGATGGGGAGGTGAGAGACACAGCCAGAATATGGCAAATACATAGGCGAATGCCAGCAGCAAACCACTGAACTGAGAACGGGACCCTGTTGAAGGAATCTTAGGAATGACTGAAAGAGCTTGAAGGAGCTCAAGACCCCATATGAACAACAATGCCAACCAACCAGAACTTCCAGGGACTAAGCCACTACCCAAAGACTATACATGGACTGACCCTGGGCTCCAACCTCATAGGTAGCAATGAATAGCCTAGTAAGAGCACCAGTGGAAGGGGAAGCCCTTGGTCCTGCCAAGACTGAACCCCCAGGGAACGTGATTGTTGGGGAGAGGGTGGTAATGGGGGGAGGATGGGGAGGGGAACACCCATAGAGAAGGGGAGGGGGAAGGGCTGGGGGGTGATGGTCTGGAAACCGGGAAAGGGAATAACAATCAAAATGTAAATAAGAAATACTCAAGTTAATAAAGATGGAAGAAAAAATAAAAGAAGAAAGAAAGATGGGGAGGGTTTGTCAGAGCCAGGACAAGGACCAACAATGGTAGCCACAAGAATCTTTGAGAGCTTTGAAGCTTCAGGACCATGGAACCCGGACCCCAGACTGAACTCTGTAATGCTGACCACTGCCAAGATCACTGGTTGCAACACCTGAAGTCTGCACGAGGACTTTGACACTAGTTGGCACCACTGATGGCCCACTGCTTCTGTTTGCTGCTGTCAAACATGGGGATGGGGGAGACAAAAGCTGCTGGAGACCAGACTTAAAAAGCTTGCCTATATGGCGTCTACTCAGGTAGAGCAGTAGACCCACTCTCCCCTCCAGCTGACAGGTGAGAAGAGAATACAAGAGGACACATGTACGTCATGTGCAAACACAGCACTGTGGTCTGTGAGGGACTTGCACCTTTTCAGACTGAGTATCTGTAAAGTGCTGGAGCCCTGAGGGTTCTACAGGAAGATAAAGGAACTTTGGGATGCAGAGAGACAGCTTTTAAGTACAGAGTCACCCAGGTAGGAGCCAAGGAGAGCCTGAAACCCCTATCAGAAGCCAAAGAAACAAGAAGGATCTCAGAGGGCTCAGAGCCCCTGACACCTTGGTTTCAGCTGTCTTGACTCCAGATCCACAAGGAGATAAATTTATTTTCAGATCACCTGGCTAACCAAACCAGGTGAACCCTGACTCTTCTCAACCCCCCCCCAGGCTTTGTTCCATGAGTGACAAATTCTGGGGAAAAAAAAAGCAGAGATCAGCTGGCTTCTCTGTAGTGGACAAGTCATCTCCCTCCCTCACTCTGTGTGTGTGTGTGTGTGTGTGTGTGTGTGTGTGTGCGCACGCGCACGCACGCGCCTGCAATGTGTGGCTTGTCATAGCCTCTGTTCCCAGCTCTCATAGCAACACTAGGTATTGGCTCTGTGCTCACATGTGACTGCCACTGTATTTCAAGGTCACGAGCCTGTGGATGTAAAAATATGATTTTCATATTTTATGTCACATAACACTGCTCCTCTTTTGATATCTTTTTTTGGCCATTTGAAAATGTCAGAGCTGTCCTTGGCTGTCAGGTTCTGCAGCACAATTGGTGGCCTGCACTTGGATGCAGCTGTGGCTTGTGACCTCCGAGCAAGAAGCATCATCAGAGGAGACTGAGTGTGGAGGAGACAGACAGCAGGGTCCTCGCACCTGCTCAACAAGGAGCCATCTATTAGCTCAGGTGTCACCCAACCTCAACTGGGTTGAGAGCAGGCCTGTTGGGCTGAAGCCCAACACTACTTCAGACAGGATTCTCACCGTTCCCCCCAGTCTGTGCCCCCACATACCTGGGCTTTAATACTGAGTGGTTTTCACACTAAAGAGCTCAACAAGACACAGCTTGAGACAGATCTGAAATAGCACTGGGTGGGTAGATGGGGCGTGCTAATTGCTACCTCCTGTGATCCGCCTCTTTCCTCTGTCCGCACAGCCAAGAACATGCTTTAGAATGGGAAGTGCTTCAGCCATAGACTTAGTGTCAAAATTAAAAATAAAACATTGTTGACAGGGGTTTGATAAATTGTGCTCTCCGTACATGGTGCCCTGCGACACTGGGAAATAGGAAGAGTTCTGAGCATATACTACCTAGAGAAAGGCTGGCGAGTCGTTTGTTATAAAAAAAATAATAGCAAGCAGATATGCCGAATGAAAGATGGAGTCTGGAACAGAAAAACATGGCCCCAAAATTGGGAATCCTAAAATAAAGTGTATCTAGCCTTGATGATTTGTTAGTTGCTTTGTGAACAGTGGACACATTGTGTCTGTGTGAGATATTAACTGAGGGGGCCCTTGCTGAAGAGCAAATGGGAACTTTGTGCAAATTGAAACTCGCAGTAACTTATTTGACATAAAAAAGAAAGTCTGTACAGGGGCTGAGGAGATGGAGCAGTAGTTCAGGGCACTTACTGGGCTTGCAGAGGACCTGAGTTCAGCTCCTGGCACTCATGCAGTGGCTCAGAAGCAGGTAATTCCAGTTCCGGGGGATGCAACTCCATCTTCTGGCCTCCACAGCCCCCTGCACACCCATTGATACACACAGTAACTCACATACACACATAAATAAGATAAATAAATATTTAAAATGTCTGTACCCGGGGAGAAAAACAATATAAAATGTTTCCATAGAGAGTGGCAGGTACCTTTCAGCACCCTTCCTGACTCTGGCTACAACTTGGTTACAACTTGGATACAACTTGGACACAACTTGGATACAAACTTCTGCTCCATGATGCCTTAGGGACTCATCTCCAGAGTACCTGTCAGGCACAAGACACACAACTGAGAGCACAATGTAGAAAGGGACTTATGGGTGTGTAGTGGACAGTGTGCTTACCCCTCTTGTCTTAGTCAGGGTTTCTGTTGCTGTGAACAGACACCATGACCATGGCAACTCTTATAAAGGGAACATTTAATTGGGACTGACATAGTTCAAAGGTTTGGTCCATTATCATCATGGCAGGCAGCTTGGTGGTAGACGGGTGCTGAAGAGATAGCTGAGAGTTCTACAACTGGATTGACAGGCAGCAGGAAAAGAACTGAGAGCCAGTAGGCCTGGTTTGAGTTTCTGAGACCTGAAAGCCCACCGACTAGAGACACATTTCCTCAAACAAGGCCACACCTCCTCCAACAAGACCACACCTACTCCAACAAGGCCACACCTCCTCCAACAAGGCCACACCCCTCCAACAAGGCCACACCCCCTCCAACAAGGCCACACCTACTTCAACAAGGCCACAGCTCCAAGTAGTACCACTCTCTGGGCCAAGCAGATACAAACTACCACAGTTCTTAACAACAACAACAAAATAAAAATAAGAAAGGACAAGAATGGGAGAGGGAGTGGTCAGGTGGGATGGGGAGGGTTGGAGAGATGTACCAAGGGACAGATGGATCAATATATTGTGTAAAGTGTGGAATGGCCAAAGAATAAATATTTAATTAAAAGACAGTCTAACTGGATAGACTGGATCATAGACGTCAGAGAGGCAAGTGAACACTCTAAAAACCCGGTCCCGTGAAATCTCTCATCCTGAGGAAAACACCTTTAAATCAACAACCAGGGGCCGACATTGATGTGTTTATAGGTCAGAGCCTGACCTCACCAAGGGCTCTCAGGCGGGGCAGTCCTGTCGTGGTTAGTTCTGTACAACTTTATCAATTCTTACACATGAAAGCGATGGTTTAAAGATGCAGCCGAGTGTTGGTCATGGTGCACGGCGCTCACTTGTGGCTCCCGTGAGTCATAGTCCGCTTTGTGGTACTTAACCCAGCCCTGACCCTGCTGGCTGCACCAACTGCAGAGGCCTCTGGGATGGCCACCGATTACAGGAGGGATGTCCTGCCAGGAGGATCTGAGGGCAGAGAGGCTTCCCATGATTCCGCGAGGGCCTGCAAAAGCTTCTTCTTGACATGGGCAAAGAAGAGTGTCTAAGACCTCATCCTACAGAGGCCAGCTTGCAGCTCCCTCAGGCCAGGCTATTCTAATGGCTGAGTCTGCTACCACCTAGAACTTCAGGGCTGCAAGAGTCATGTAGAATCTTTCTAGGAACAATTGTGGTAAGACAAGGGGTAACAGTCAAGACATTTTGACAAGGATCAAAGAGCGGCTGCAACCTTTGGAAACCCCCACAGCTGGGCTGGGCTGCTCCCTACACTGGCAAGAATCCTCTTGGAGGCTCCCTGGCTTGCCCGATGGCTTTATCTCTTCCAGTCTACACAGACAACCTTCAACCGCATGTTCCCCTTGCTCAGTTCTACCCAAGAGTTGATGTGCTCACTGTTCCTAGCAGGATGGTAGTATCCTGAGAGGAATCCTTTGGGATCCATGCCAGGCTTCCATGAGAGTCACTTGACCAGCATCTGATTCAGTCACTCCAAGAGACTCCACCTGTAGAACTGAGCTCTGGAAGCAGCCCAGAGTACCATCCCCAACAGGAGTGAAAGCCCACATCCAGAGTGACACACCTACTCCAACAAGGCCACACCCACTCCAACAAGGCCACACCCACTCCAACAAGGCCACACCCACTCCAATAAGGCCACACCTTCATCAAGGCCACACCCACTCCAATAAGGCCACACCTTCATCAAGGCCACGCCTCCTCTAACAGGGCCACACCTCCTCCAACAGAGCCACACCTACTCCAACAGGGCCACACCTCCTCCAACAGAGCTACACCTACTCCAACAGGGCCACACCCACTCCAACAAGGCTACACCCACTCCAATAAGGCCACACCTTCATCAAGGCCACACCCACTCCAATAAGGCCACACCTTCATCAAGGCCACACCCACTCCAATAAGGCCACACCTTCATCAAGGCCACACCTACTCCAAGGCCACACCTTCATCAACAAGGCCACACCTCCTCCAACAGGGCCACACCTACTCCAACAGAGCCACACCTACTCCAACAAGGCCACACCTACTCCAACAGGGCCACACCTACTCCAACAGAGCCACACCTACTCCAACAAGGCCACACCTACTCCAACAGGGCCACACCTATGCTAACCTGGGATCAGAGAGATGACCTTTTTAAATGGTCACGAGGGTGGAGGAGAGCATCAGTATGCCATCTGGGAGAGAAGGAATGGTATAAAGAATAGGAAAGGGAGCGGGGGAGAAATTGTGAGTTGAAGATCCCAAAGGGACTCACCATCTTTGATAGTCGTGTGTTTAATTCTTTTCTGTGGCTGTGACAAAAATGCAACTTAGAGGAGGAAAGGTTTATTTTATCCCACTTCCGGGTTACAGCCCATCATTTTGGGCAAGCCTCAAAAGGCTTTTTAATGGCCGGTCACACCACATTCCAAGAAATGAATGCATCTGTGTTTCTACAGACTGGGTTGAAGCCTGGTCAGAGTCTATCCCTAAATATGTGTGTCCTGGACTGCAGGTGGCGCCAAAGAGGGAATCGATAGTGAAAACAGTATCTCCAAGGTCGACTAGAGGGAGAGGCTCTGGGGAAACCAAGACTGAAGTGAGGGCTTGGGGGCAGCATCCCTGCCCAGGGGCCCAGGCTGGTCTCTGTTCCGTTTCTCAGGGAGCTTGGGAGAGAAGTGTGCATGCTGAGGTCTTTCTGGACCCTGGGAATATGTGCGTCTGCACAGAACATACCAGGAAACCTGGGAAGCCATCCATGTTGAGCCCTGGCTTCCCTGACTTGCTGTTCATCTTGAGCCTTGAGCGTGATCAAGTCCTCAACTTGAAAAGAAATCGGAACAAGCCCTCTCTGAGGGTGTGAGCATCCCTGGGTCAGATCTTCCATCGGGTCATGTTGGAAAATGAAATCATCAACAAGTCCCCAATTTAAATCGGGCACATCAGCTCCACCCTGCCCCCGACTCTGTTCCTTCCTGTGAGGTGACCTGAGTCAGACGACCGACCGTGTCATGCCATCTTTAGAAAGGTGTCCATTCCTGTGAATACATCTTTCCTCAGCTGATCCGAATGAGAGCATCCTGGCGCTCCACTCTGGAAACTGTGGCGAGCAATGACCTGGACGATGGGAGGTGTCGGTTCCTCTTGGCTGAGCACCCAGGCTAGCCCAGGGCTGTCCCATATTCAGTCCTGAGAATCCCCTTTGCAGGCGACCTCAGGCCTGCCTTTAAGAGAGTCACAACTCCATCTCCCCACAGACGTCCCTAGCTACCATGATGTCCTCTTCACCAATCCCCACCTGTGCCAGGCCCCACTCCACCACACAAAGCCCTACTCTTCTAGTCACGCTCATGTCTCTAACACACACTACTCCACATTCCCACTGCTCACACCCCATCTTTGTCGTGTGTCCCATCTCCTACACACACACACACACACACACACACACACACACACACCCTGTTCCCACCACACACAACTCTGCACCTGTCCCACTCAGCCCTGCACCTGTCCCACACAGCCCTACACCTGTCCCACCCACCCCTGCACCTGCCCCACACAGCCCTGCACCTGTCCCACCCACCCCACCTCTGCCCCACTCAAATTTGGTGACTCAACTGTGCAGCTTCCTCTGCCAATTTCTGCTGATGAATTCTGTGGTTCATCTGAAAGGAGAGAACTAACTCTTTGTGCAAACACAACACAAAAGGATCCTGAAACCCGTTTGTAGCAAGAACTTTAAACTCATTTGTGAATCTTTTCATCAAATGCAAACATCGGTAGCTCTGAATCGATGAAAAGTCTGGGAAGAATGCCTCATTCAGGATGTAGATGCCCACAGGGCTGGGCTTTTGTTAGCAGCCGAGGTACATGAAGACATCTGTGGGGATTTGGAAGGACAAGCTTCAGGGATGCGTGTGTGTGTGTGTGTGTGTGTGTGTGTGTGTGTGTTTGTGTGTGCACATGAGTGTGCATTTGTGCATGTCTGTGTTTGTGCATATGCATATGTGTGTATGTGTGTGTGCAAACGTGTGTATGTGTATGTGTTATGGTATGTGTTAGAGGGGAAGTGTGCATGTGTGTGTGTTTGTGAGTATGTATATGCATGTGCATATGTGTTTGTGTGTGTGCATATGCCTGTGTGTGAGAATGTGTATATGTATATGTGTTATGATCTGTGTTAGAGGGGATGTGTGCATGTGTGTATTGCATGTGCATATGTGTGTGTATGTATATGTGCTATGATCTGTGTTAGAGGGGATGTGTGCATGTGTGTATAAAGATGTGAGTGCACCGGTATGTAGAAGTCAGAGGTCAATGTCCAATGTCTCCATCTTATCCTTTGTGACAAGATCGTTCACTGAACCTGGAGCGCACTGGTTTGGGTAGGGTGAATCCTCCTGCCTCTGTCTCCCCAGTGTTGGGGCTTCAGATGCACCCCACCACGCCCAGCTTTTACTCAAGATCCAAACTCAGGCTCCTCCTGCTTGCACAGCAGACATTTTACTGATGGAGCCGTCTCTGCGGTTCCCAACAGCTTTCCATTTAAGTGGCACACTCCACGACATGGTGGGTCGGAAGAGCTGCCTTGGAGTACAGACTGTGTCCTTTAGTGGACATCAAGGGCCATTGTCCCAGGTGTTTGTGGCATGCAGTCTTGGGCTTTTGTGGAGTGATGACCACTCAGTTGGCTAAGCCGAGAGAGGATCACCCTGGTCTGTGATTCTGTCTTTTCAACCTGTACTTCTCTACTTCTCCCAGCTCTGTAGGCTTCTGTGCACCAAGTCCCATCCTCACTCAGTGTCTCTCAGAGCACCCCAGGAGCAAACCCAGGAGACAACCTCAGGGTCACCACAATGGCCAAGCATGACGTATGATAGGGGATAGGTCCAAGACATTAGTTGATCTCTTAGAAATCATTCCCTATGGCTTCCTGGAAGGAACGAGGTTGGGGGAACAGACTGATTAGTCAGATCTGCCTTGGCTAATTGCCTCTGAAACGCAAAGTTCTGTACCCCTAAGTGCACAACTCCAAGGATGTCTTCCCTGGGGAAGAAGGACTACTAGCTGACAAAGCCAGTTGGCTCGCCCTTAACATACCACTGTCAATTTTAAGTTCTTAACGGATCCCATTCAAGTTGAGGAGAAGTTAGTTCTGCTAGGCTCTGGGCTCAGTTACTTGATCCAACAACAGATGAGATCTTGCACGGAGGGGTGATATTTAGATTAATATTTAAATCAGTTGCTTGGAATAATGCAGATGACCTTTTATAATGTGTCTGGGCCTCACCTACTCAGCGGCTGCAAGAGAAAAATAGGTAGGGACCCTCAAAGAGGGAGGGCTTCTGGTTCACCTCCAGCTTCCAGCTGGCATTTGCTAGTGAACAGCTATGTCAGCACCTCCCTGCTGGGGAGTTGGCTCCAAAGTATAAATCTCTCTTTCCCCCGCCCCCTCTCTGTCTCTGTCTCTCTGTCTGTCTCAGTCTCTCTGTCTGTCTCTTTCTCTGTCCCTCTGTCTCTGTCTCTCTGTCTGTCTCAGTCTCTCTGTCTGTCTCTGTCCCTCTGTCTCTGTCTGTCTCTCTGTCTCTTTGTCTCTGTCTGTCTCAGTCTCTCTGTCTGTCTCTGTCTCTGTCCCTCTGTCCCTGTCTCTGTCTCTCTGTGTGTGCCCTGGCTCTTTCCCCCTTCCCTCTGTCTTTCTCCCACCTTTTTCTCCCTTTTTTCTATCTCCCTCTCTCTCCTCTCTCCCTTTTCCTCTTTCTCTCTTTCTCTTTCTCCTCCCTCCTTCCTCTCCTCTCCTTTCTCTTTCTCTCCCTGTCTCTTTCCTTCCCTTTCTCCTTCTCTTTCTCCCTTTCTCCATCTTTTCTCCATTTCCCCCCTTCTGTGTCTCTTTCCCTCCCTCCTTCTTTCCCTCCTTCTCTCTCAAGCTTGCCTCTTCTATCTCCTGGGAGAACCCTGCCTTATAAACCTCTGTAAGTGACAACAACTAAGGAGAATCCTACCTTGTCACACCAACTCTGCTGTTAGCCTGTCAGGGAACTCTGCTAAATTCTCCCTGTCTCTCTGTCTCTCTCTGTCTCTGTCTCTCTGTTTCTCTCTCTCTCTCTCTCTCTCTCTCTCTCTCTCTCTCTCTCTCTCTGTGTGTGTGTGTGTGTGTGTGTGTGTGTGTGTGTGTGTGTGTGCGCACGCGCGCGCAGTTTCAGGCTCCAAATAGAATCACACAGACTCAGATGGCCCAACTCCCTGCTCACAGGGGCTGCATCCTGGCTTCTGTCACAGAAGCTGTGCCTTGTGGGTACCCAGCACACTTCTCAGCTTAAAGCTTTATTCTGCGGGTCCCTTGGAGTTTCAATTCTGTTTCGGAGGGTGACCTTGTTCCAGTGAGGCTGCACTACGTCCTATTAAATCTCCGACTATGACTAGTTAGAAGAGAGACAACGTACGGCTTAAATAATTTATCTGGCGTCCACATAGCTGGTCCTTTGTGGAGATTCATTCACTAATAAGGAAGATTGACTTAAAAAGCCAGTGTTGGTTTGGGGTGGAGAAACAGCACCATGTGTATCTCCCCTCTCTGAGGCTCTGCCACCGTGCTGGGAAAAGCAGCCCGTATCTACTCTATTCCAAGATCTCTCTAGCTTCGTTACAGATGTTCTACAACCTGGGAAGAGGGTGTGGGGACCTCTCAGTGGTCAGTCTGTAAAAATGGAGATTTCTTTCCCAAGGCACCAGCTCAACATGGCTCTCAAGCTGCAGAATGAGACAACCTGGATTTCTGTGTGGCCCAGACCAGAGGGAGTTCTTATTGGATCCTGTGCCAATGGAGCAAGGAGGGACCTGAGGGTTCAGTCTATTTCCTCGTTTCTGTTCTAACAACGTGCTTGTTTATAATTAGGAGAAGTGATTTGCATGGAGACAACTAATGTAATAAGGCATTGGCAAACCAGATATTCCTCGAGGTTTTGTTCATTTAACTCACCCCCTCCCGAGCTCTTTGCTTATTGAAGAGGTAAATTTCAGGCAAACCAAGATTCCCTGTATACGATGACTGGGCACCCCTGTGTGAGCTGCCCGCTGGGCTCAGGACATTGCACAGGTCAGGAAGATTTCTCCTCCCCTGGCCAGGAGAGGTTCTTGAGAGCTGTGAGGGAGCAGCGTCTCCCTTGGAGTAGAGAATTTGTCTCCTCCAGCGCCTGGTGCAAACAGGATAGGAGGCGCTGGAAACCCACATTTCCCACAGACTGCTGGCCTGAGACTCCACCCTGAGGACCCCATCCTTCAAAAATCCATCCCTGAACAGTCGTAGTTAGTGGCAGGGGTTACTTTTCTGATGTTTCCTGTCTAATCACCAGTACGTAGGCCACCATCTCAGCTGACAGAGAATTTAGAAGTTCACGGCAAAGCCTTCAAAGCCATCACTAGTTTCTCCTCAGTCTGAGTGGCTCCCTTTGCTCTGTGTCCTTTGTGGAGACAGAGCAAAGACAGAGGAATTACCGGGTCTCTATCCCACTATACTAGTCTGTTCTCTGCCTTTCCCCAAAGGCCACCATTCTGGAAAGCCCTCTTCCTGAAAACAGCAGCCACCATGGCTCCTGGTGAGTCTTCGGACTTCAAAGGGAGGGCTGGAGGCTTTTTACAGTGTGTATGGATGTGGGATGCCAAGGCCACCCACTGCTGATCACAGTTTAGGTCAGTGAGAATGGCTGTACCCATAACTAATGACAATCGCATGGATCCCAGATTGAAAGACAGACACAACACAGTCTTATGTAGGCAAGAAGTCTACATGTGCAGGGCACAGAAGCAGAGGGGAGAGTGTGCCTTCCAGAGGTTGTCAGAGCAGAGGAGGCTTTTGGGGGGAGATGGATTAGCTAGTGGGTATGAAGCCCCAGCTGCAGGCTTGGAGAATAAGTCCTGGTGTTCTACTACAGAGACGTATGTATCCTTAATGATGTCATATCATGTGAACCAAAATGGCAGCGGGTTTCACACGCTCTCAGTCCGAAGCAATAGCCAGTGTTGGAGAAGACAGAGTCTGAACACTGCCGGGCTGATCATCGCAAGGGGAACAGCACACAGCAGAGACTGCCCTGTGCGTTCCACCACAAATGCAAGCAGTGGTCATTGTCAATTAAAGACAACTGAATCAAAGGGGCTGGAGAGGTAGCTCAATAGTCGGGATGCTTGCTGATTATAGTTTTATAATTAATTTGACACAATCCAGAGAAGCCTGGAAAGAGGGAACCTCAACAGAGGAATGGTCTAGATCAGACTGGCCTGTGGCATGCCTGTGAGAAAGATTATCTTGCTTCATGATTGATGTGGTAGAGAGCAGCCCACTGTGGGTGGCACCATGCCTACACAGATGACGTGGTTCTTGCCTGTATATGAAAGTTAGCTGAAGGGCTGGAGAAATGGCTCAATGGTTAAGAGCACTGACTACTCTTCCAGAGGTCCTGAGTTCAATTCCCAACACCCACATGGTGGCTCCCAACCATCTGTAATGGATCTGATGGTGTCTGAAGACAGCTACAGTGTACTTATATAATAAATAAATTTTAAAAAAGAGAGAAAGAAAGAAAGCTAGCTGAACCTGAGCCAGAGGAGAGAGTCTATAAGCAGTGTTTGACCATGGTTCCTGCCTCCAGGTTCCTGCCATGACCTCTCTCAATGACAGACTGTCACCTAATGGTATAAGCCAAACCCATTCCTCCCCAATTGCAGGCACAGAAAGGAACCTCAAAACCCTGTTCTCTCAGGGGATTTGAGATAAGTTTCCAGCATCCATATCAGGTGACTCACAACCACCATGGGATCTGACTCCCTCTTCCAGCTTCCACAGGTACCCACATGCACATGCCCCAACCCCAAAATAGAAAGCAAAAGTAAACTTTAACAAAGAAGGAAGTCAAGGAGGAAGCTGGTGTTGAGTGTTTCTGTAAGTCTGCCCTGAGACTTTCGAGGTAGCTCTCAGGTTTTCAGTGTAAGCCTGCCTCATCCTGTAATTTGGGGCTGGCATAGCATTGCTGATCTCTCTGACTTAGCTGCTGCTGACAGAATTCAGAACTGTTAGGAACACTAGTGAACGGTTGCTGCAAAGTGCCATTCCCTGGAAGCTCGCCAGGGTCCTGCGCTTCTGGAAAGCAGATGCAGGCTGTTGGCTCCTGCTCCGTCACAAGTAACTCAGTCCTTACGTTCTGCACAGGTTCTTGTCCCACCCCCCACCCCCCACGCCCCGGGTCCAGCTCCGAAAGTGAAATAAAGAGACTCCAGGCTCCACTAGTCTTCTGTGTGGGGATTTAATGATTCATGACAAGATAGCATAGCCAGGTGCCCGGGAGCTGGAATCACACTTTCAGAAATCCTCCCCGAAGATGTCTTAGAAATAAATATATACAGAGTACTCCATTACTGAGCTGTTTATGACTAAACATATCAGATATACCTAACATTCCCTCACGGAATGGTTGGCTACTCTGTAACATACACATGGGGCTGACATAGCTTCGGTCAGAAGACGTGACCGTTTGCTGTGGACCAATGTGGAAAGATCTCCAGGCTCCAGTTACGTGTGAGAAGTATTTTGCATTTATATACACATATACATATGCATATGCATATGCACATATACACATATACACATATACACATATACACATATACACATATACACATATACACATATACACATATACACATATACACATATACACATATACACATATACGTATATACATACACACATACATATATATTTGGATATATATATATATATATATATATATATATATATATATATATATATAGAGAGAGAGAGAGAGAGAGAGAGAGAGAGAGAGCCGACATCCATTATGTGGTGCAGGGTAGAGTCCTGCCTCTGAAGAGCAGCTTTCACTGGGCTCACAGTTGGTCTTCCCCTGCCACCAGGACAAGCTCACTTTAAACCTGAGTGTTGAGGCACGGTCGCTCTGCGGAAGCTGCAAATCTGATAGAAAGAATCAGGAGGTCGTCTTCTGTCCTCAGGTGGCTGTAGGCCTGGCTTCATTGTCATGCCCAAGGCATCTTTGCATCTGACTAGGAACTGAGTGTTCGATGGCTGTGAAGGTCAATGCTTGGGCCTGACTTCAGTTGAGAGCACAGCACTGGTAGATTGTGCCTCCAGTCTCAACTTCCTGTTGGCTCCCTTCAGGATCCTGTGGACTCAGTAGAAGTTGGCTCTGTCTCCACATAGATCTGTGGTCCAGCGGTGTCTTGGATGCTGGGTATCTGACTTGGCTCTTAGGTATCCATGGGGTCCTCTGGAAGCCATGAAAAGTCTGCTGTGTGTTCGAATGGGCAGGCAAGGATGATGATTGGGTTAGGGTTGCAGAATTCGCTTCTACCAATGACGGATTGGTGGAGATGCCCAGTGTCAAGGCCCATGGAACAGGCTGATGGTAGAGACTGGAAATCTCCAGAGGGAGAGAAGACCTTTGCCTCCCCAGCCTACAGTCTGCGAGGAGGAGAGAGGAAGTACTCACTCAGCTCCGCCCCAAGTGGACTGTTAACTGTCACTCCAAAGCCTTCTATAACCCAGCGCTGGTGCACACTCCCCAATGGGCATGTCAGCACAGCAGTTTGCACTCAGAGGCTTGAGCCATGAGTAACACACTCTGTCCACAAGGCTTGCGATGGGCAGTGAGAAGCATGTACTCAAACTGTGAGGTCGGGGCCAGCTCTGCAACAGCCCAGCTATGCGAGGGCCACACACCAAGCTTTCTCTAAGGCTCTGCTTGCTTTCCAAATGTTGGAGTCTGTGGCCAGCTCCGCTCTCTTAACTGAAGACGTGAGTGCAGTTAGGTCACAGCCCAAGGGCCATGCTGCCTTCCCTTCTTCCGTGCTTCTCAGATTGAGGGGATCATTTCCCCGAGGCCTTTGGAAGGCTGCAGGCTTAGGAATGGGGTGCAGAGGGGGATGGGAGATCCAGGAACTGTAAGCTCCCTCTTTCTTCATGCAGACAAAGCAAGGACAGAGGGAGGCTGTGCGATATGATTAAATTGTTGCCAACCAAAGTCACCTTGGCTTGTCAGGCCCCACGAAGGCCAGCCTTCAGGCAAGCAATAAAAGCTGGTGTCTGCACGGGGCCCAGTTCAGGGATATGCAACAATGAAGGTGATGGATGATGTTGCTCAGGGACAAGGGACACCGCCAGAGGGACAGGGAGGGAGTCATGTTTCTCAAGGAGGCACAGGAGCAATCTGGGAGGTCCTGGGCCTGAAGCTTCAGTGAGCTTCTCTAGAAGTGGGCAAGGGCCCACTGGGGGTCTCAGTAGTCGTCTCTTCCTCCCTTCTACCTTCCTTTCTTTTTAAATTTCATTTTAAGTAGGTCTCTCTCTGTCTCTGTCTCTGTCTCTGTCTCTCTCTCTCTGCGTGTGTGTGTGTGTGTGTGTGTGTGTGTGTGTGTGCATGTGTGTGCAGCACCCTCAGAGGTCAGAAGAGGGTGTTGGATTCCCTGGATTTGGAGTGGCAGACAGTTGTGAACAGGCATGTGCGTGCTGGGAATTGAACTCAGGTCCTCTGCAAGAACAGCCAGTGTTCTTAACCACTGACCCATCTCTCTATCCCCCAAGAGATGCCATTTCCCCAACCCAGCTGCTCGCCCTGCGCAGGCCTGACAGTCACCTTAGCCCTATACTTTGCCCTTCCAAGGCTCAGTCTTATGGACAACCCCACTTGTTACCCCTAGGGTCCCCTTGAATGCAGGCTGACAAACTGAGTCTCAGGGAGGGTTCTTAGAGGCGAGTGAACTGCTGTTCTGCTGAAAAGCCCCGAAGGGAGAGGACGCAGGCAAGGGAATTCTGGGAAACTCAGGCTGCAGCCTACAGTGACAAACTGGGAAGACCAGGAGACCTGAAGGGCTCTGTCCCCACTGCGAAGCAGGCTCAGCAAATGCTTTACACACTCTTTAAAAACAGTGATGGCCTATATCAGGTCACCATATACCTAGGTGAGTTAGTTCCGAGGCTCACAGAGTCTGTGAACAACCTCCTCTGGCATTTGCATTGAAGATGGAGACCACAGGACCCTCTCCCACCACTGCCAACCAAATATCATGTTTACCCTTTCTCTCCAAAAAGGGCTACGTCTGCCAAAGGCACATACCCAAGGAAAGCCATGTAGGGCAAGTTGAGAGGGCAGGGATCTGAACACGAAGTTGAAAACCCAGGGCAGCCCTTGTGAGGTGCCGGTCAGTCTAGGCAGCAGCTGCACACGGCCATCTGCGGGAGTTTCCCAGATGCCGTCTCTGCACTAACATCAAACCCAAGTGACGCAAAGCTGGCTTTTATTAGCACACGTATCTGCGAGCTATTTTTAAAAATCACCTTCAAGCTCACACATCTCTGGCTTAGTACAGCTGATCCTTCTGCTCAAGGTTTATGGAAAATCTAGTATCCAGTGGGACGTGGGTAAGGTTCTCTTCCCGCAGAGTGGACAGTCTCATCCTGACTGACTGAGTTCTGGCGGAAGGCTGCACAGGCTGAGTGCAGGGACCCATGCAACTGGTGGATCCGATTCCGGGAAATGGAACTTAGACAACCATGTGGCTTTTAAAGAAACTAGGAGTGACCTATCAAGTGTTGAGTCTCCCCCGGGGACAGTGACAGGCCCTCTGGAGGGGCGGAGCCTCTGGGATGGCTCTGTTCATCCCAGCAGAAGATGAACACAGGGAAGCAGAAGCTAAGACTGTTTTACAGAAAACCCACCATGACTTCCTGGGGACTCTAAACCAATGTCAGGCCGCTGACCTGAGATGGGCAGCTGGCTTTACCAGATAGGATAGTCCCCTTGAATCAGTCAGGCTTCTCAGACTTGACTCAGGCTGTTGCTTGGTTTTCTTCCCAGGGTCAAGTTCACCAGTAGGTTGAGGGTGGGAATGGGGAGAGTCCCTCTGGTGGCTGGTTCTGTCCTGGGGGAGCAGATGTTGACCAACACATTTCTAGATGGTTCTGGGAAGGTATCTATTTCATGGAGTTAACCCTTAAGTCGATAGGCTCAGAGCACAGCAAATGTTCATGAAGTGGGTGAGCATAAACCAATAAGGTGAAAGCCTTAGGGGAAAAACGGGGATCCTTCTAGGAAAAGAATCTGCCATAGGTGACCTTGTGGCTGGGATGGGTGGCTCACTTCTAGCCAGCCGCATAGCTTGGGTGTCTTTGCAAGCACATGAACTAAGTTCTTGAAGCTGGCTCCCCCACTGACAAGCACAAACGTGAGCGTGCCCCCCACCCCCAGCCAAGCCCATTCTTGGATTTCTCTAAAGAATACCAGCCTCAGCTTGTAGGGTTCCAGGCTGGGAAATCCACTCTGGAGGAGTAGGGTTTTACAAGGTGTCTTTCCTGTGAGTCACATCTGAGACAGGGCATCACCTTTCCCTGGTAGGTTGGGAACATGGTCTCTGTGTGCTGATGAAGAGACCAGAGTTGGTCCTCCAGTGAGCTGTGAGCTGCAGGGGTGACCAGAACTTGGGCCTCAGCAGGGGCATTGCAGTTAACAGTGAGACTCAAAGGCCGAGTGATGTTGGCTAAAGTACCACTTACTTGACTCCATGTCAACCGCAGAATAGAGGTAACTGGGATCCCACCCCAGAGCTGCCTCTCTGTCCACTGTGACACCTGTGATGATGTGACAGTCCTCGCCCCTAAGTGTCCTGATGAGCCACTTTGCATTGTCTGATCAAGTTCATAACCGCAAAGGGCCCCGGTAGAGGACTAATATCAGGCATCAGGTAGGCTGAGTGAAAAACACGAGTAATCCCTGCGTTCCAGGGGCAGAAGCAGGAGGATCTCTGTGAGTCTGAGGCCACAGCCTGGTGTACAGAGTGAGAAAACGCTTCAAGAAAGAACAGGGGTGGGGGCAGAGACCTCTAGAAAAGCATTATTTTCAGGTGTGCTCTGTTGTTTCCAGAAGAGGTTGGTGTGAGAGGCTGGGTGAACCAGGTGCAGAAAACCTGCCTTCCGTGTGGAAGAGAACATCCAGGTCAGAGGGCCAGAGATGACAGGTGTAGAAAGCAGGCCACCAAACTGGCCGGCACCTTGGACGCTGAACAGGCTCTCTGACCTCAGAACTGCAGGACTCGCATGTCCTTCCCTGTATTCTAAGGCTTCTTGCTTCAGTCTGTGAGTTGCAACTTTGTTTCCCCTGGAGTAAAAGCTCTCGGACCAGTGTCCAGACCCACAAAGGTCTGTAGCCTGCAAAAGGCCCATGGGAGACCTTCAGCTGCTGCCACACAGTTGCTTTGCTGGTAAACTTACTAGCTTGTCTGCCTACATCGGTTCTATTGGCTCTGGCTCAGGAGAGTTCCACAGACCCAGTAATCACAGCGAGAGGCTGCTAATTTGTTAGTGTGCTGTGGAATGCTTGAGGGTCCGGAGTAAGCCAGGATGGGCTTCTAGGCACACGCTGGCCTCAGGAAAGAAACAGAATCCAGTCAGGCGGGCCACCCTACAAATACGATCTAAACCTCTTCTTCATCTGCTGCTGCTCATTCCGTGCCAAATCCTACTGGGATGCGAGAGGCACCCAAACTGGGAAAGGAAAGTGAATGTGAGAAGGATTTTTAGAAGCTTCAAGAAAACCAGCAGGTGTCCAAACTCTAACTGCAAAATCAAAGCCTCGTCTCTCAGCTCCAATGCTCCAGTTGTCACAATCATTTGAGAGAGCGGGGATGAAACTCGTAGCGTCGTGGCAAATCGAGTTTGTTCTGTCGTTAGCCAGAGTGGTGTCATCTGTGAACAGAAGCTCCTTAGCAGAGGGGGAGCAGGACCGGGCAGGCACAGTCTTTATCATGAGTGGGGAAGTAAGACAGACATCAGAGTAGCACATGCAGTGTGCATCTTCTTCAACTAACCCATAAGCAGCAGAGGAGCTCCAGGGTGCGTGGGAGGGGTGGTCGACCACTGCAACCAGAGACAGATCGTGCCCCTCATAGGACATCCAAGGAGATCCAGGATGGGTAAAGACTGCTTGGCTCTGAATGTGAGCTTTAACTGCTAGGAAAAGAATGACAGTCCTGACACTGGATAAAATCATGAGGACAATGTCTGGAGTGTCTAGACATTAAATGAGGTATAGGAAGTACCATGGCTCCTCCGAGCCTCGTTTCCTTTCCCGTGAAAGATGCTGAGGGCGACTGATCTGGCAAGGTAGCCGGAAGGATTGGGTGAGGACCTCTCTAGACAAGCCAGCACCCTTCTCCCAAACGCATTGATGACCAAGATAAGGAGCTGGGTGGTAGGAACCGTGCTCTGTGATGTTCCAAGGTTTATTCCCACTTTGCACGGGTGAAGGGGGTGCGGTAATCCCCAGAGAGCTCTGGTTTGCTGTCTGTTGTTTGTCAGGGAAGGTTTTGGTTGTGCTAGCTCCCTGCAGATCAGCTGATGCCAGCTGCAGCAGGCAGCCATCTTGCTGTAGGGAAGCATCATGGGAAGGAATGTGTGTCCTGCGGTGTTTGCTAGAGACCCTCCCCACAAGCTGGATACTTCACGGGGGTGATGGTTTGTGTTGAGCTTCGGAGTGTGGTGTCAGGCACCGGAAGGTCCAATCCTCTGGTAAGAGTTTTCTCTCGTGCTTTTACTCCACGGCTCCAAGGACAAAGCACAGGCTCTCCTTTGACAAAGGGGACGTGGGGGAACAAACCTGTTCCCTGAGACCTCTTGTTGAAACAATGACCCATCCATGAGCTTGTCACCTGAACACCTGCCATAGCCCTCACCTCCCAGCACTGAGCTCTTGGCGGTTAAGTTTCCAACAGGTGGGCAGTGGGGCATTGGTTCACACCACAGCACTATAATGTGTAAGAAGGAGAATTTGGCTAAATCTAGGAAACGCCAACATCCATACCTGGAGGGCAGAGAACGCCAGCCACAGCCCAGCCTTCATCTCTGGAGGTAGATAAACAACCTGGTGCCACCTTCAGCAAGGGTTCTGCAGTTGGAAGGGAGTGGGGGGATGGGGGATGGGGTGGGTGGGTGGGGACACCTTTCAACAGCTCCAGAGCAGCATCTAAAGCAACGGTGCAAGCCACCAGGTGGTGTGTAGAGGCAGCAATCCTGACACAGTATACGATAAAATGATGCACACATTTGTGTAGATGGATGGACAGACAGACAGACAGACAGACTCATACTCTTAATAAAACTAAAAGTTTTCATATTTCCCTCAATGGTGCTTCTAGTGGTGCTATCTCTGTAAGGGATTTTCTTGCCTAACACAGGCAGCCTGTTGATGTCCTACTGTGTGAACAGGGCTTTCACTGTAGGAGGGCTAAGTATCTATGGGGCTTAGTAAATGTTGCATGGTTCAAATAAAAAAAAATCCGCATAAACTGTGAGGTTGCCTCACTAAAGTTCCTTCAGTAGGGGCCAGTGAGAAGGTTTAGCAAGTGAAATCTGCTGTTAGGCCTAGTGACCTGAATTCATATCCTGGAGCCCACAGAGTGGAAGGAGAGAACCAGCTCCTGCAAAGTGTCCTCTTTCTCCACACACACGCACTCAATGCACACTCACTCACACACACTCACATGTTCACTCACATGCACACTCACATCACACTAACTCACACGCACACTCACACACACTCACACATACTCACATGCACACACACTCACACACATTCACATACACACGCATACTCACATGTGCACACACCCAATCACACTCACACATACTCATACTTGTATGCACACTCCACTCACTCACACACATTCAAACACACACACTTACACTCACATGTACACTCCCATGCACACTCACACACATACACACACTCACACACACTCATCCACATGCACACTCACACAAACTCACTCACATGCACACTCAATGTGAATAATAGCATCCTTGAACACCCACTGTCCACTACAGAAGAGATAAAAGCTGTGGCAGCAGTGAACACTCCCAGCACACAGTGGGCACTCCCAGTCACAGTGGACACTCCCAGCACACAGTGGGCACTCCCAGTATACAGTGAACACTCCCAGCACACAGTGGGCACTCCCAGTATACAGTGAACACTCCCAGCATACAGTGGGCACTCCCAGTCACAGTGGGCACTCCCAGCACAAGTGGGCACTCCCAGTCATAGTGGACACTCCCAGCCACAGTGGACACTCCCGGTATACAGTGGATGCTTCCAGACAACAGTGGATGCTTCCAGCCCACAGACTATAATCCTTGTCTATTACAGGCAGGAGTCCAGTCTTTGTCTAGCTCAGGCCCCTCAGCTACAGATTTGAGGTAACGTCAAACAACATTTCTCTCAGTCCTTCTCATACAGGAGAAGAGGCAAGGACCCCTCCAGGGACCAGAGTCAGAGTAATGCTAATAACAGCTTGTAGTGTAAACAGACAAAGCGCCAGAGGCCAGTGGGAGAGCTCACACCAGTCAGGCCTGAGCCTGGCCATCCACACTAGCAGCCAATGTCAACTGAAAGAAGAGAGATGTTTACACTTGTGAGTTCATAGTGACCCAAAGGACAAAATAAAATCAAGGTGTGTGGGGATAGAGGAAAAGGAGATAAAGGGAGAGAAATAGGCAGGAAAAGAGGAGAGACAGACAGACCAAGAGAAGAGACAGATTATGAGGGAAAGGGGAAAAAGGAGAGAGAGAGAGAGAGAGAGAGAGAGAGAGAGAGAGAGAGAGAGGACAGCTACTGGGGGGATACACTGACCAATTGTAGCATTTAGATCTTTCTTGGATTTTGATTCAAACAAACTGTAAAACAAAACAAAACAAAACAAAAACCAACATCCAAGTATAGAAACAAGATAATTTGCAAGGGAGTGTTGAAGGTATTGTGGAATGTGTACCTTGTAACGGGAGATGCTCCTGTCCTGGAGATGGGAGCCTAGTCATCTCAGTATTACCAGCTCCATGGCTGGCACTGGCTTCTTGGTGGCCTGTGGAGTGGTGGGCAACACTACGATTAAAACACAGGCTCCTTTCTCTCTTTATTCTGACTTTGCGTGCGGACCTGAGTCTCCTACAGTGGAGGGATTTGAGGAGCTTAAGTCCCTTATCTACCAATCTACTGCTGATTAGATTCTCCCGAGCCCCATTTGATGCCAGAGGCATATTCTGAAGTCTCTGAACCTAAGATAAACACACGGGACCTCTCGGCGATGCTGAATCTGGGTGAGCACTCCTTAATATTCTCAGGCAGTAAGCATGCTAACCTGATGACCACCCACCCCCCCACGTGGGAAGCAGTGATGGAAAAAGCCATCCCAACTCCAATGCCTAAGGTCCTGGAACCCAAAAGGAAAAGGCAGTGGATCTCGAGGACAGGAGGGTGAGTCCTCATGGTGGCACAGGAAGCACAGGGTATGACAGGCTTAGTGAAATGTAAGGAGGGCTTTGAGCTGGGCTGGGGAGTGTGGTTCATGATCCTGGGGTGACCAGGAGTGGCTCAGTGCTGAGCAATCCCCTGCTGTTGTTCAGGGAGCTTGCCTCTAGTGAGGCAGACAAGGAGAGTTGTGCATACACGTATTAGCGAAATGCTTTCAAGGGGAGGGAGATGGGGCCATCAGTAAAGCAAACTCAGCCTGAGGGCCAGAGTTGAATGCCCAGAGCCCACAGAAAAAGGCTGGGGGTAACAGCAAGCACCTGTGGTCCAAGATGGATGCCCAGCTAGTCTGGCTTCATTGGAGAGTTCCAGGCCAGTGAACGATCCCACCTCAGGTACTAAGGTAGGTAGCAACAGAGAAATGATGGCTAAGGCATACATGCAGACACATGAATACACATTTCACTTTTTACAACATGCATAGATACACAAACCCAACAATCAACACCAAGATGCTCTCGGCTAGTGATGTCTGGATCCAGCTCTCAGCTAGTGATGCCTGGGTCCAACTGCAGGGTGCTCTCAGCTAGTGATGCCTAGGTCCAATACCAGGAAACATAGGAGCAGAGGTGACCGTGGTCATGCAAGTCTGAGGTGTAGAGAAGCTTGACCTGCGCAGATGCAAGAAGAGGCCAGGGGCCAACGTGATGGCTCAGGGGGTAAAGTGCTTGCTGCGAAGATCAGAACATGAATTCTATCGCTGGAATCCACACAAGAGATTCTATTCTTGAAAGTTGTCTAAACAAACAATCAAGAAAAGAGAGGTCTGGCCTTACAAAGCCACAAGGTAGGTTACTCTCTTACTCTTGCTTCTTTATCAGCTCAGCAGGGTGACCCTTCCTTGAAAGGCTTGCCTCAACCCCCAAGCCCTCCTCTCTCCCCTCCACAGGACACTCACCACAGCCAGGTAATGCCAGAGGTCGC
Organism: Rattus norvegicus; assembly: GCF_021556685.1. NCBI lineage: Eukaryota > Metazoa > Chordata > Mammalia > Rodentia > Muridae > Rattus > Rattus norvegicus. The sequence continues at coordinate 170,160,066 of NC_141538.1, read as the reverse complement.
CTCTTGTCCCCGTCCGAGGTATCAGCTTTAGGACTCAGGCTTAGGGCCACTTAGGCCGCTATGCCCTCTTTGTCTGCGGAATGATGCGTAGTACTTAGGGACATGTAACCCATATTTCTCAGGCACACTGACAGCAAAAGGAGAGAGAAAAAACCCGTCAATTTCATATGTCAGCGAGGAAAGGAAAGTGTAATTTATATTTTTGTAAATGGACACTGAGGAAAGATTTTTTAAAGGTTAAAAAATACACCCATGGGAAGATTATAGAAATTGTATGGAGAAAAGTAAAGATTTACTTTAAAGTACTTCAGAGAGACAGTTGAGCGCGTGCCTGGAAGAGAGGAGCCAGTTGACTGGGCACCAGAAAGTCACCTGTGCTGAGAGGCCTTGTCAGGTCTGCAGAGGCAGGAGCACCCTGTAGACCAGGGTGATACAAGGAACACATGGACAGTTGACCCCCTATGCAAATGAGATTAGCTCAGGCCCCACCTTCTGCCACATTTGACTCCAGTTCTGTGAATATCTAACTGGGAAAGGCAAAAATGCTCTAACATTGGGAAGTTATCGAAACATTTCGAAGACTTCTGAACATAATCTCTCTCTCTCTGTCTCTCTCTCTCTCTCTCTCCTTTTTAAACCCATTGAGTCTTTTGGGCTTTATTACAGAGCATGCGTAAGGTAAGGGGTTGCATGGGAGTGTGAGTTACCCCCAAACTCATGCATCACCATGAAGTCCCATCTCAACTCAGTGGACCAAACTCCTGGCTCTCTTCTTCAGACAAGCTCCCTTGCGGCTGGGGGAGGGTGGGGCAATGGCTGGTATACCAGGTGCCGGTTTCAGGATGCTTAGAGTGAAGATATGTTTCTCAATGAGGGAAGGAAGCAAACGCCGCAGGGAAAAAAAATAATTGATAAATTTTACTATGCTGAGTTAAGACAAAACCTTCCCAAATTAGGACGTGCTGTTTCAGAGGTGTAAATATAGCCACACTAGTTAAGGGGGAGAGCGAGCGAGGGAGAGGAGGAGGCTGCGAAAAAGGAAATAAACAGCTCCCCTTGCAGATGGCGCGGCCTTGTAGACAGATGTTCTAAGCAAGGCACAACAAACGTGAGAGCTCAGAAACCAGCTTGGGGGTGTTGCATAACAGATCAGCACACAAGAACCAAGTGGCCCAACACCAGCAGCAGAGAAACAACTCAGAAGGAGGCCAACACCCAGCTCGCTTACCAAAGCACGAGAGAAACGGCATTTTTTTTAAAAGCCTAAGACTCGTGTATCGGAAACTCCAAACACCAGCGGAAGAAGAGTGGGCACGGGAAGGCATCCCAAACCCACAGGATGGGCGAGTTGCTGCTGTTAAGATGGAAGGTTTCTGTGGCAAACCCGCAGGTCCAATGAAGGCTATTGATAAAATGCTTACGGCTCTATTCTAATGGATAACATGCTATTAAAGTTCGCATGGGACTGTAAAGGGGAGAGGAGAACAGTGTGGGCAAGTTTTAAACTGTAAAACCACGGCAGCAGTTAGGGCTACAGGATAATGGCGTGAAGACGGTCACACAGATGGGACAGCACTGGGAATCCAGACAAGCCCATATGCTTATGAGGAGAATTTTATAAGAGTCCCAACACAGTACAGCCAGGGATCTCTCTCTATCTCTGTCTCTCTGTCTCTGTCTCTCTGTCTCTGTCTCTGTCTCTCTATCTCTGTCTCTCTGTCTCTGTCTCTCTATCTCTGTCTCTCTGTCTCTATCTCTGTGTCTCTGTGTCTCTGTCTCTGTGTCTCTGTCTCTATCTCTCTGTCTCTATCTCTCTGTCTCTGTGTCTCTGTCTCTGTGTCTCTGTCTCTCTATCTCTGTCTCTCTGTCTCTGTCTCTGTGTCTCTGTCTCTCTGTCTCTATCTCTCTATCTCTATCTCTGTCTCTCTGTCTCTATATCTCTGTCTCTATCTCTGTGTCTCTGTCTCTCTGTCTCTGTCTCTCTGTCTCTATCTCTCTGTCTCTATCTCTCTGTCTCTATCTCTCTGTCTCTGTGTCTCTGTTTGTCTCTCTGTCTCTGTCTCTCTGTCTCTATCTCTGTCTCTCTGTCTCTATCTCTGTGTCTCTGTTTGTCTCTCTGTCTCTGTCTCTCTGTCTCTATCTCTCTGTCTCTATCTCTCTGTCCCTGTGTCTCTGTTTGTCTCTCTGTCTCAGTTTCTGCCTGTCTCTGTTTCTGTCTGTTTCTGTCTGTCTCTGTGTCTCTGTCTGTCTCTGTCTCTGTCTGTGTGTGTGTGTGCCTGTGCGTGTGCGTGTGCATGCACATGCCTGTAGAAGCCGGAAGAGGGCATCAGGTCCCTAAAGTTACAGATTGCCATGAGCCACCATGTGGGTGCTGGAAACAGATCCTGGTCCTCTGCAAGAACAGCAAAGTGTTAACCACAGAGTCCTCTCTCCAGTCCCCCCACCCCAAATAATCTGTTTAACTAATGATGTTGATCTAAAAGGACATATACAAAAGAGTTAAGTCAGAGGTGTACCATACCATGTAGCAGAAAAGGGCCCCAAGTAGCTCATCCATTTAAGTGTGAAAGCCAAGACTATGGCAAGTGTAAGAGCTAAGACTGTGGCATGCCCAGGAGATCCACGTGCGAACCTCAGCTAGGCAATGGATTTAGGTTGAATTCTAAGCAGCATTAAGTCTACCCGAATAAGTTGGACTTCCTCAAAAATTAAAGAATGTATGGGGCTTCAGAGGGTGAGAAGGTGGGTGATGTGTCTGTGCCCGGGTAGGCCAGACTGGCTGCAGAAACAGTAATCCTCTTGTCCCAGTCCTAGGATTCATGCTGGGGTCAGAGAGTTGGCTCAGTGGTTCAGAGTGGCGACTCTTTTTTTTTCTTTCTTTTTTTCGGAGCTGGGGACTGAACTCAGGGCCTTGCGCTTGCTAGGCAAGTGCTCTACCACTGAGCTAAATCCCCAACCCCCAGAGTGGCGACTCTTTTTTTTTTTTTTTTTTTTTTGGAGCTGGGGACCGAACCCAGGGCCTTGCGCTTCCTAGGCAAGCGCTCTACCACTGAGCTAAATCCCCAACCCAGAGTGGCGACTCTTAATAAAGAGGAAGGGTTTGGTTACCAGCACCCGAATGGTGATTTACAACCATTTGTAACTCCACTTCTAGGGAGCCTGACACTCTCCTCTGACCTCTGTGGTGCACATACTTGATGTGCAAACACACTGTCTTAGTTAAGGTTTTACTGCTGTGAACAGATACCATGACCAATGCAAGTCTTATAAGGACGACATTTAGTTGGGGATGGCTTACAGGTTCAGAGGTTCAGTCCATTATCAACAAGGTGGGAACATGGCAGCATCCAGGCAGGCATGGTGCAGGAGGATCTGAGAGTTCTACATCTTCATCTGAAAGCAGCTAGGAGAAGACTGGCTTCCAGGCAGCTAGGATGAGGGTCTTATGCTCACAGTGACACACCTATTCCAACAAGGCCACACCTCCTCCAACAAGGCCACACCCACTCCAACTAGGCCACACCCATTCTAACAAGGCCACAGCCACAGTGAAGCACTTACCCCAATGAGGCCACAAATATTAGTGCCAATCCCTTGGCTAAGTGGTTGAAGCCACTATACAGACAAACAGGCAAATACTAATAAACTAAAAACAAACACATCTTTTTAAAAATGATGCATGAAGGTCCGGGGACACAGCTGAGCAGTGGCGTACTGGTCTAGCAAACTGGAGATGCTGTGTCCAATTCTTGGCACCATAAAACAAACTAAAAAATGACCCAATGGACACTGGGCAAAATGTTAAATTGCCTTTCATCACAGGAGGTCTGCTGAGGGCCCACAAGCCTGTGGAATGATGGTTGATAACATTGGTCTTTAGGAACACAAGAGTCCACCTCTCATCGTATAGTACATGGCTGCCGACAAATGGAACCAAATATAAACACAGACACAGGCAAAGCCCAGAGAGTGCGGGTCACTGGCTCAACTCCCATGGTTCACGCTGTGATAAGGCACAGCCAGCCGTTTGGTGAAGCAGTTTGGAGCTTAAAAATGTAACAGCTGGGCTGGAGAGACGGCTCAGTGGTTAAGAGCACTGACTGCTCTTCCAGAGGTCCTGAGTTCAATTCTCAGCAACCACATGGTGGCTCTCAACCATCTGTAATGAGATCCGATGCCCTCTTCTGTTGTGTCTGAAGGCAGTTACAGTGTGCTTATATATAACAAATAAATAAATCTTTAAAAAAAGCAACAGGTGCAGAATTCCATTTATCGCATGTAACGCAGTGACATCTTCAAAGAGGTCCCCCATCCCATCCCAACCCCTAGAGCCAAATGCAAATTCAAACGGTCCTTAACACAAAGGTGTCTGCACAGGGGCCATGGTGGCTAAGCCTGAAGTTCCAAGACGGGCGGTTGATTACTTTGGGTTACCTGGTTATGTGCAGTGTGACCACCACAGTGCCTCTGTGACAGGGTGAAGTGACAGAGAGGAGAGAGAGGGTCATGCCTGGCTAAGCGCTTTGGGAAGACCTGCATGCCAGGGAGCTGACAAGGGCAGGAGTTGGTTCTGCCTCCAGCCCTGCCACCCACGTTTTCACCCAGTGCGGCTCATCTGGGCTCTGACCGCCAGAGCCTTGGGGTCATCCATGTGCTCTCTGTGTCCCTCGATGTGAGGCAGTTTATTATAATAGCCTAATGAATCAAACACACTCACCATGTCCATTCCTGGGAACCAGCCTGCTCACTGGAATATGCACACACGAACACACGTGAACACTTATCCTCAGCCTTGGTAGCTAAGACTTCACTCAAATACCCATATACTGGCAGAGGTGTAGTCAGCATGCGATAGGCCTTTACAGTGGAATATTGTGTGACAAGGAAAAGAATGGGCTATTGATGCGAATTACAGCAGAGATGGATCTTGAAGACAGCAGGTCAGAGACCACAGGGAGAAGGGTCCGTTTATCTGACATGCCCGGAGTCCGTGTGTCCCACAGACAGTACCAGAGTGACTGTGTTTTCTGAGGTCTGGAGAAGGGCAGTGGGTGTCGTTCAAGGGTCTAAAATTTAATCATAGGGTACTGAAAGCTTTCTGGAATCTTGCTAGCCAACTTTCTCAGGAGGAGAATCCCTGCATCCATCTCCCAAGGCTGGATCTACAGGCAACCTGGACGCCCACTGGGCATCTAAGTCGGTCTCTGGGAATCCAAACTTGAGTGCTCACATTTACCCAGCAAAAACTTTAATCGCTAAGCCCCCCCCCCCTCTCCCCCCCTCCAGGCCCAAGACAGCCACGGTTTTGAGGACAGTCAGACCTCATGGACCTGCGGGCAAACATTTGGAGGGGCCCCGTTTAGACCACAGCATTATGAGGGTCCTTGAGGCCAACTTCTCTGCTGTGCAGCGTCTCAGCCACGGAAGCCCACGAATCCCGTTTTTAGCTTACACTATTTTGAGTTAGTTTCTACCACTGTTATGTAAAAGCTCTCGGCGCGTAGCTTTTTCTGGACCACCATCAAAGCCCGGAAACATTTGCGGAATTGATTTGCCCTGCCTGTTTCCAGGGCGACTGAAAATGGAGGCCCAGGGCCTTCTTTCTCAAGCCATTTTCTGGACGCCCCGGGTCATGTAACATTATGCTATGAGTGCCATGCCTGATCAGTCTCTGAGACTCCTGGCCAATTCGGACTTTCTGACTCTCCAGACGTGGATTCTAGGGTGACTGTTGGTGTAGCAAATCCCCAAACCGGAGTGATTCCGATGCTCTGGGGAGAGATGCTTCCTCCCTGGCAAGTGACTCTCCCACCCTGTGTTTCCCTTCTGCTTCCGGGGGATGAAGTCTCTGCTTGGGTCTTCTCAAAATAAACTCGTGAAATGTCGCTGGTTATATTGTTAGCATGTACCTGAAGCTAAGGACTCAATTTAAGGTTAATTGTTGATCAGAGGATACTTTGGGAACTCAGAGAGGGATAGGACAGAGGGCACCTGGTGTGCAAGGTCTGGGGGAGGAGTACAGAGAGAGAGAGAGAGAGAGAGAGAGAGAGAGAGAGAGAGAGAGAGAGACCAGGGACTATGGGAGATAAAGTGGAACACATAGGTGTGCCCCAGTCACTCTTGTTCTCCATAGATTCCTGCTGGGGCATGAAGACCACCCTTATCCAAGTGAGTAGTCATGGCCTATGTACCTGTGATGGTTTGTATATGCTTGGCCCAGGAAGTGGCACTGCTAGGAGGTGTGATCCTGCTGGTGTAGGTGTGGCCTTGTTGGAGTAGGTGTGGCCTTGTTGGAGTAGGTGTGGCCTTGTTGGAAGAGGTGTGGCCTTGTTGGAATAGGTGTGTCACTGTGGGTGTGGGCTTTAAGATCCTCATCCTAGTTACCTGAAGACCAGTCTTCTCCTAACAGCCTTCAGATGAAGATGTAGGACTCTCAGCTCCTCCTGCACCATGTCTGCCTGGATGCTGCCATGCTCCCGCCTTGATGATAATGGTCTGAAGCTCTGACTCTGTAAGCCAGCCTCAATTAAATGTTGTCCTTTATAAGACTTGCCTTGGTCCTGGTGTCTGTTCACAGCAGTAAAACCCTAATTAAGATACTACTCAAGCTTGAGACCCTTCATCTGGAGTCCTCTGTCCACCCATTGTGAATCTGTCCTGTCAGATTCTTCCAACACCAAGTAGACCCACCATGCCCTGATTCCCAGAGCCTCTTATATCACGACCACTCAATCATGCCAAGGTCAGCAGCAGCCAGCAGCCTGATTCTCACCATTCTCTGTCCAGCTGTCCCTCCCCCGTGCCCCCCAAACCCCCTCCCCCTGCCTCTGCTGACTGAGGATCACACTCCTTCCCAGTGCAGTCTGAGGTACCTACTCATGGCTCCCAGTTTACGGCAACTGTAAAAGCACAGCTTTTCAGAGACACATTCCCAGCAATGGAGGAAACCACATATCCTCCAGAAAGAAGAGAATGACTACCTGGGCCTCTGGACACGCAGAGGGAGTGTTACCAGCCTGATATTCTGATGAAATTAGGAAAGACACTAGAGGCCAGGCCAGAGATCCCAGTCTCCACCATGAGGTATGCCCTGTACCTGCAGATGCATTCCATTATTAAGTTGTCTTGTATATGTGACAATGAAAAGTATTGCCTCTTGCTGCCTATTGCACAAGGGGGGGGGGCTGAGATCCCCTGGGTATGCCGGGATGGAGAGAGAGAGAGAGGGAGGGAGAGAAAGAGAGAGCACTTAGTGCCAGGAGGAGAAGTAGGGGAAGTGTTCTAGACTTCTTGCTCAAAGGCAGTGGCACAGGAGAAGAGCCCAGAGCGAAGTTGGGATGTGAAGGATTGGATTAGTTTACAGCTAGGTCTGGTTATGTTATCAGCTAAGCCCTCCCCCTACATTTCCAGGGAGGAGGTGGGATGGTCATTATTAAACATTCCGAGAAATCATACAGATGTCATAAAAGTCATCTGGGTGACACTTCATTATATTAAAGCCAATAATCGGAGGTCCCTGTCGTGTTGCCTCCAAACATTCGGCATGCAAAGCCCGTCTTTTATCTATGCATCCATAAATGCCTTATGGATAATGGCTGTTATAAAAATGACGAATCGCTTAGGTAGGATTTAAAAAAAAAATTAAGGAATGATCATTTTAGATGTGTGTTCCTTGAGGGACATCACAACAGCAAGCGTGCCTTCTTCCTTAACTTTACCAGGTGGCTTTTTTTTAGTGGTTTTGTTTTGTTTCCAAAGGAAAACGTTTGCAGGCACCGCCACATCTCTAGATTTTCAGAAAATTAATTCCGTAGATGATGTGGAAACGATAGCCTATAAAGTTAATGAGATATTACCGAAGGCTGGATGAACAATTAGCGGTATTAGCTTCAAAGATGAAGCAAGACCCAGTGCCACCTAACAGAACTTCACTAATTAAATTGAAAATTACAGCACCACCACGTGCAGACAAAGGCGAGAGGGGTGCAGTGAGAATTATGAGGATCATATTGCAACAGAAGCATTGGTATTAAAAAAGAGGAGGGGTGAAGGTGTACAGAGACACCCGCTCCCCTCCCCGGGGCATCTCTGAGCTGGTTTCTCTCATGCCTTTCCCATCATCCTTAGCAACAGACCTGCTCAGTGTTAGTTTCCAGCCATGTACAGCAGATCCTAAGTTTGCAACTTCTGTTTGTCCATCGACCACAAAGTGGCTGGGCCAAGCATGAATGGAGTCCTTGTTGACCCCAGGGATGGGCCACCAACTCTCCAAAGCATGAAATTGGCATTCCGAGATAGAGCGTTTCCTTGGGAGAGGCAGAGGTATTTCAAGTCTCCGCCCCTTGAGTTTAGAACTCAGAGCTCCTGTCTCCTGGGGCACGGATGGAGATACAGTTGTCTTTGGCTTTTCTTTGTGAAAGTAAATGTTTCACAAAGTAGCTTTTTGTTTTGTCCTGCCTCCCTAAGATCTTAGAGAACACAGAGCCTGACAGATGGAAATCGATACAGAAAGGATACCAGAGGCAGACAGATCTTCCTGCTTACAGGAGGCTTGGGGTGGGTGTGGCTCTTTTCTGTGAGTTCCTGAGCCCTAAGTCAGAAAGAAGACCCTGGGAGACCATGTGTCTACTGATGGCACCTTCTCCTCACCATGCCAGGCATCTTCCACCCCCAGACACAGTCCCTCCCTTCTCAAAGACTGTCCTCGTGCCTCTGTGAAGGAGTGCAGGGCACCACAGGCTTCCTCTGAAGCTGGAGCCCCAAGCTTGCTTGCATCCCAGAATGTCATGTCTTTCTCTAGCTGACACACTGTTGTACTGGGAAACAGCCACCCAGACTCAAATATACGACTAGTTCTCCAGATCAGACCAGACTCAGCCATTCTTACTGCCCCACTCATGGAGAATCCTGGCTGGAGGCACAGTCTCTTTGTCTCTCCCCAGGGCTGTCAGAATCGCTGAAAATGTGTCCTGCCTCTCTCTGTCTTTAGAGACCTGCCTGTGATTGGCAGTTGGCTTGAGAAGCAGTGTAGAACAGGAAGCATTACCATGGCTGGCACTTTAATAGCACTATGGGATGGGGGTGCAGCTCCAGCCCCTGGCTGCATTCCCGTGGAATGTAAGGATTGTTCAGGACAAAGTTAGAGAGCTTGCTGCTCAGCCTCAATGCATAAATGAACAGCGGTCTCGGTCCAGCAACCTGAGACTTCAGCTCTTAGTAATGGCAAGAAGATACCCCTCCACTTTCTGCAAGCACTAGGAACAGCCAGCCACCCCCTGTGAAGGGCCCACTTTCCCATCATGCTTTTCTAGGAAGAACCTACAACATACATTAAATGGTTCTCCCCTTGAGTTGCCCCTGTGGAGCCAGGGCTGTTTTCCAAATGAAACCCACCCCTTCCCGGGTCCACAGTGACTTTTATCAACTTAGAGCTGGGCTCAAAACACACCCATCCAGGTGAGAGCCAGTTGTTAAACAAATGTTATCACTCTGGGTGAAAATAGCCATCGAAGCAACACATTTACAGGGGCTAGACTAGAAAACCCTGGGGCAACTTCTCACGCCCGAGAACAGAGCTGTGTGGAGAGACTTCGGTGTACACATTGTAATCCTTCCAACGATTAAATTACCTTAAACTGACTCATTATTTTAGAGTTACATGTTAATAATTTAACTGGCAAACATTTCATAAGTTAATTCTGAAAAGACTCAAGCAGAGGCAGATTTAATTAATTCCATATTTACACTGGCTTTGGCACTTTTAACGTCAAATGATTCCCCTGGAAAGGCAAGCAGTGTATAGACATGTTCTACAAACAATGAAATGGCAGCCTCTTTCTGGTATTGTTCTGAGAGGGAAGTTTTGTAACAGGAGTGGCTTGCAGGGCAAGAGAGAGTCCGCACACAGCCCTGTGATGTAATCTCACTTGGCAGAGGTGGGAGGGTCAGTGATGACACTCGTTCACTCATTCAAAGATTGGCAGGTGTGCGACTGCGGAGGTGGCTCTGTGAGTCAAGTGCTTCCAAGCAAGCTCGAAGACCTGAGTTCAGATCCTCGAAACCACAGATGCAGTAGTACATATCTGTAATCTCAGCACTCCTACGGAGAGAAAGAAGCCAGAGACAGGAGACTACCCAGAAGTTTGACCACAGATGAGACATCAGAACAAGCTAGAAGCCATGGACTGACACCTGAGGTTGTCCTCTGACCTCCACATATACCCCCACATCTGTATTCCCATAAACTACACCAATAAACAAGCATGCATACACACACACACACACACACACACACACACAGACACACACACACACACACTCCACTTCTCTACCTCCTCTCAGGTCCACCCACCTCCCTACTCCTTTGCAACCTCATGTCGTCTGTTTTGTTGTAGCTCACCAAGCCTAGTTTCTGCTGATCACATACTTACCACATACTCGTGAGGGTAGTGCCATCATCCACTGAATCAAGGTTGACCTACCTGGGGACACACCCTGAAGGAAAGCTGACTGTCCATCCCTGAGGAGTCTACAGTTGTCAGCGGGGGGTGGGGTCTTGTGAGCGCTTCCTGGAACACTGGAATGTTGAATCGCTCACACCTGGCGCTATTCCATGAGCATTGGGACTGAACCCAGATCCTTAAGCTTACCTGGAAGGTAATCTGCTGGCTGGGTACAACGAGTCACTCTTTGGAGTGGTCCCTGGACCCTAGACCAAGAACAACTTGAAATGTCATTACACAACTGACTGTATTTCAGCACCGGGTCTGTGGACAGCTCCAGGCGCTCCGAGTCTTCTCACAGACACACTTCCTTCCCGTCCATTGCGAGCAGTTCTGGCTGAGTCACTGCAGGAACTTGTCACCATCTCCCGTCTTTCTTCTCTGATTTGTTGGAGGAAACAGTAGACCATTCCTGCTTCCATCGTGCGTGGTCCACTATGCCCGTCCGTTCCTTCCGTCCCTTGACCCCGTGCTTTGTCTTCGTTTGTTTTTTTATGAGAGATAGATGCTGGGTGCTAATTAACCCACCTAACCCTGCAGCTGTGAGTACTTTTGCTTTGGTGAGAGCTGGGGCTGAGGTTAATGATCTGTCCGTGCTTCCCGGCATGTCCTTACAGAAGGCATTGCCTACGGAGGAGAGGACGGAGGAGAGGCATCATACACCCTGAGACGGGATTGGACACTTTGAAGCAACTTTTATTAAGGGAAGAGGGATAAAGATTGGGCTGGAGCCTCTGATAATTACAGACACTATTCTGGGATTAATTAATATCCAAGCAGGGCCAGAGCTGTGAAAGAGAGAAGAGGAATATGAGTTAGACTCTCGGACATCCACTGTGTAGGGTGACACCCTACCTTTGTCTAATGCCTCACGGCCTTTCTCTCTGTGACCTCTAGGCCCTTCACAGCCCAAGATGGAGGCCAGTTTATGGAGATCAAGTTGCAGACCAGAGAGTGGAAACAGGGACAGCCCAGGAGAACGCAGAAATGGCTTTGCTGTCTCTTTGAGCCACTGAGGAGGTGGTGGACTGTTCACGAAAATACACAAATCTCCCTACTCAAATCCCCCTGCCCCCCGCTGTTCTCAATAACACTGGGCTCTTCTTCAAGACGGCTCCATTTCTTGGCTGCGTTAATTTTTAATAAGCTGCTTGCATCTGATCTAATCATGCCACCGAGGGCAATTTTTATATTTTATAAGCACAAATAAATCCCTTCCCAATCGGCAAGCCCCTCAGCGGCAGTTTGCAAAAGGCCTTTGGGTAGCCTGCTCCCAGCCTTCATCTCCTGGAGGCATCCCTGACTTGTAAATACCTCTGGAAGATTCATTGTTGCTTAAATAATTGAATCTATTTAAAGAAATGAAGCCAATTAACTTTTCAGTTTATGACTAAGAAATAACTTCACTGTGTGTGGTCAGAGTCTGCTAAGTATCTGGGGATTCAATTATTGTTTAGGTCTTGGAAAAACTCAAACAGGATCCTAAACTATGTCGGGGAGCCTCGACAGTGGCATTTGGCGTGAGGACCTTGGAGTCCAGATTTGAAGGTAAGACTACAAGCAATCCAGATTCTGCTGGAACCGTCTAGATTTTTCCCACTGAACTGCTGAGTTGAGACCTGCCAGTGAGAGTTTCAGGCTCTGTGTTCTTGTCCCTGTGCCCTCTGTTTTACCAGCCTTTTTCTCCTGTAAGAAACCCAGGGCCCTCCTGGGCCTCCTTCTGATCTTGGGTGCTTTTTAGATCCTCTCTGCAACTTACAGTATAAGCAACTGATAGAAGGTTGAAACAAAGCAAATCTCTCCTGTGGGGATTTGCAGTTTTAATAGGAAACATATTCTGGAATGTATTAGAAAGAAGTCACTGCATGCACGATAGACCATGAGCTGTGAAGAGCTCTGGGGAATCCTGCGGGGTCTCAAGTCTGCTCCCTGTGGGGTGAGCACCCACACTGAGGAGCTGGAGAGCGGCACACAAAGCTCCCACCATTCTGTGTAGCACTGGGTTCCCTCATTAAAGCGGCACAGGGCATCAAGTGTGGGTATGCTCACCCTTGGCATACACAGGGAGGCACAACTATGCCCACACCCTTGGCATACACAGGGAGGCACAACTGTGCCCACACCCTTGGCATACACAGGGAGGCACAACTGTGCCCAAGGGTGAGCACTGCCCTTATCGGCTTTTCCACATCTGTGATAAGCACTGTGAGCATCTTGGGGAGGAAAGGGTTTGTTTGAGCAACACATCCTAGCTCACACTCAAGGCTCCAAACAGGAGCCTGAGGGCAGGAACTGAGGCAAAGGCCATGGAGGAAGACTGTCCTCTGTGCCTTGCTCAGCCTGCAGCCTGCTTTCTTAAACACTCACGACTACTTTCCTAGGCCCCGCTCACCATGGGCTTGGTCCTTAGTCAATAAGACGCCCCGGAGATGCTCCCACAGGCCAGTCTGATGAAGGCCTGCCCTCAGTGAAGATTCTTTCTTCTCAGATGGTCCTAGCTGTGTCACCATGACAAAAGTGCAGCTAGTGACCGGGGAAGGGGAGAGCTTGGGGATTCTTCATTCCAGGAAGCAGAGCTCTGCTTCCAGTGTCCGAATCCCACTGCTGATGTTGTAAGACTGAAGATGCCACCCTGGGGTAAGCTTTCCCATGAGTGTGAAGAACACGACACAAGCCTTCACTTTCCAACAGTTTCCTGCTTCCCAATCTTCCTCATCCCCAATCATCAGCCCCATTTCCACCTACTGTTCAAGGAGAAATGTTTGCTGAGTAACAAACTTTCAGGACTACTTGGGCCGGCACTCCCATGCACATTGGGAGGAGAGTCTGTTCTGGAAGGCAGATGTTACTAACTCCAGGTGCTTCATGTTAGTTTTCTGGGAATGCACTTCTCTTCAGTACCCCAAATGCTTGGGTCATTTTTAAAGATATCTCTGTGTGTGTGTGTGTGTGTGTGTGTGTGTGTGTGTGTGTGCAGGTGTGTGGTTATACATCTTTTATGTGTGGTGTGTGGTTATGATGTCGTGTGTGTTCATATGTGCCTGTGGATGTTACATGTGTGCAGGTATGTGTGTGTGTGTATGTGTGTATTTGCTATATGCAATGTGTGTGCAGTGTGTGAGCGTATGTTGTATGTCACATGTGTGTAGGTGTGTGTGTGTGTGCATGTGTGTGCGTTTGCAGGGTTTGCAGGGTTTGCAGGTATGTATACATCCTATGTGTGTGTGTAGGTATGTGTGTATCTGTGTTGTGATGTCATGTATGTTCATATATGCCTGTGTATGTCACATGTGTGCAGGTGTGTGTACAGGTATGTGTGCTTCCAGGTATGTATACATCCTAAGTGTGTGTAGGTATGTGTGCATGTATGTTTTGATGTCATGTGTGTTCACATATGCCTGTGTATGTCACATGTGTGCAAGTGTGTGTGTGCAGGTATATATGTGTGTGCATGTGTGTGTACTTGCAGGTATGTATGCATTCTAGGTGTGTTTAGGTATGTGTGTTTATGTATTGTGGAGTAATATGTGTTCACATGTGCTTGTGTATGCCACATGTGTGCAGGTGTGTGTATAGGTATGTGTGTGTGTGTCATATATATGCAGGGCTGTGTGGTATGCGAACTGTGTATGTCTATGTGTGTATGCATGGATCAGGGTGTCTGTCATGTATGCCAGAATTGGATGTCAGATCCCCTTGGTCTGGGGTTGCAGGTTATGAAGCTGCAAGACCTGGGCAGTAGGAATCAAACCCCAGTCCTCTGGAAGAACAGCAAGTGCCCTTAAATCTTTCCAGCACCAAAGGTCAGAGTCACCCACACTCTTTCCCTGAGCAGGTTAGCTCCACACCTCTGACACCTATCCCTTCCTCAAATGGCCTACATCCACTTTTGGAGTTTTTGAGCCCCGCCCCCTCCATCTTTGCCTGTCTATCACAGATGAGTCCCTGAACAATCTCCACAAACAGAAGTCACATGCCCCAAGGTTTCTGGTCATCTGTCTCCCTCTGACCCCATCATCTATTCCTGCCATGGTACACACCCTTGGCTGTCTTATATCAGAACTGTAGGACTCCTGTACTACAACTCACATACTACTCTCATGATAAGAACCGTGTTCTCCGGGCCTCTGTATACATCCCTGGGTGAGTGTTCCTTAGACAGCATTGTTAAGTGAACCACAAGCAAGTCCTCAATCAGAGAGACAACTGAGGAAGGGACCCTGTCTGCTGCTTCACTACTCTGAAGAGAAATAGGTAAGAAAGTTAAACGTCAGAGACATGTAATGCTCAAAGCCTACATGGCTTCTTGCAAGAGAGTACAACCCTATACACTAGAATGGGAGGATCCCCCAGGTCCTGTGTAAGAAGCCAGACATGGTGTTGCCGACTTATAACCCAGGTTATGGGGAGGCAGAGAAGGGATCCCTGGGATTTATAGACCAGTCTAGCTTAAGTAGTGACCTCCAAGCCAGCGGGAGTCCTATCTCAAAAGGAAAGAATGTGGGTAGAATCTGAGGAATGATGCCGGAGGTTGACCTCTAGCCTGTGCGTGTACTCATGCACATGCACTTGTTCATGCATGTGTACCTGCACACTGAAGAACATACATGGTGTTTGACCTTCTTCATGAACAACAATGGCTCCTACTGGACACGAGAGATGCTTTCCCTCCATGGTTGAGGCTATGACCCACAAGGTTATCAGTTTTGTGAGAATTGCTAGAGCCCGGTAGCTCCTCTTGTAAGCTTCAGATTGTTCATTGATTAAAGTATGAGGGATTACAGTCGGCCCTTGAACAACATTAGTGCCAGGATACTGTGTCCTGAATCCATTCTGTTAGGTAGTACTTTTGGATGTTTCCAGGGTTTCATTCCCAGTGCTGGACAGAGGAATGCAGCAAACAAGGGGAGGTTCCTAAACTCCAATGTCAGTAGTTTGTAGAGCACATGTGTGTGTGGTGTGTGTATATGCGTGTCTGCTGAGTGTGTATGTGTGAGTGTGTGTATGTGTATGTGAGTGTGTATATGTGTGTATGTGTGTGTATGTGTGTGTATGTGTGTGTATGTGTGTGTATGTGTGTGTATGCATGTGGTGTGTGTGAGAGTTTGTGCATGTGTCTATGTGTCTATGTGTGTGGTGTATGTGTATGTGTGTGGTGTGTGTGAGTGTGTATATGTGTGTATGTGTGTGGTGTGTGGTGTGTGTATCTGTGTGTGTATATGTGTATATGTGTGTTGTGTGTCTGTATCTGTGTGTGTATGTGTGTATAAGTGTGTTTGTGTGTGGTGTTTGTGTATGTATGTGTGTGAGTATATGTGTGTATGTGGGTATGTATGTGTGTGCATATGTGTGTACGTGGGTGTGTATGTGTATATGTGTATGAGTGTGTATGTGTGTGTATGTGTATGCATGTGCATGTATGTGTGTAAGTGTGTGTCTTTATATGTGTGTGATATGTGTGTGTGAACAGTGGTGTTGACATCAGAATGTGCCCTGAGGAGAGATAGCTCCAAATAGGAGTCAACACTTCCCAAGCTGAACCTTGTGGGAAGGCTCTGTGACAAATGGGCCATTGCCCAGAAGGAAAACTGTGACCTAAGAGGGAGGAGCCTACAGTATGCTGTATGTGAGGCCAAGAAGCAAATAACATCTGAACATGGTCAAGGTCACCCTTCAGCTGAAGTGCTTGGCTGTTGGCAGCCACTCGGTGTCTCCATTGGCAGCTGTCTGACTTCTAAAACACGGTGGGGCGATGGCGGTGTGGGGGAGGGTACACTGAAGCCCTCCCGTCTGCATGGGTATTCTTGACCCACACCCTCATTTCAGAGTAATGTCTGCCTCTCCAAACGATCTGATTGAGTCAGATGCAGCGGGGCATGGAGCAGGATGGGAACTCCACTTGCAGCCTGGCTCCTGTGAAAGTTGAAGTTCAAGCCAGAGAGACTCGTATATCAAGGCCAGGACAGGTTGGATGGTTATGAGGATATATGAGCGAGCTGAGCCGTCTGGATGACATTACATGGTCTAAGTAGGTCAATCTTTTCTGGAGTAATGAACTTGAGTTTAATCAACATATCATACGCAAAAATTATGTGGGGACAGCATCGTGAGTTACTGTTGCCGTGTTTGCTTATTTGAATACTTAATCTTCTAATGCATGCCCATAATAATAAAGTAATCTCGCATGTGGGCAGAAATCATTTCTCCATCATCACAAAAGTGTATTTAAGAGTCTTTGAATTATGCCTCATGCCATGTCTGTGGGGAAATGTTTTGAAGGTTGTGCTCATGGGTGATGTTGGACATCCTGCATTTTCACGCCTAGAGACAGCATGATGGTCTTGTCTGCATAATGTGAATATGGGGAGGCATGGGCCTGTCACCATGTCCAAGATCTCCAGCTGTGGCAGGAACAGGGAAGGGTTTGAAGCTGATGTGGGGGCTTTTTAAAGACACGTGATGCACTGCTGTTGTGACAAAGCTGAATCAGCCTGGAGAAAGAAAGATGGCAGTGAGACCTAAGATCTTGGGGGGGGGTTATTTTGCTTTATTTTTGTTTGCCTTTTGGTGTATGGTGTGTGATGTGTGTGTATGTGTGAATGTGTGTGTAGTGTGTATGTATGTGTGTGCATGTGTGGTATGTGTGTGCATGTATGTATGTGTGTACATGTGTGTATTTGTGTGTATGTGTGTGTGATGTGTGTATATGTGCATCTGTGTACATGTGTGTATTTGTGTGTATGTGTGTGTGATGTGTGTATATGTGCATCTGTGTACATGTGCATATTTGTGTGTATGTGTGTGGTATGTGTATGTGTGTACATGTGTATATGTGTGTGCATGTGTGTGCATGTGTGTGCATATGTGGATGTATGTACATGTGTGTATTTGTGTGTATATGTGCATATTTGTGTGTGCATGTGTGTATGTGCATATTTGTGTGTGCATGTGTGTGTATGTGTGTATGTGTATATTTGTGCGTGTGTGAATGTGTGTGTGTTTGTGTGATGTGTGTATGTGTGCATATGTTTATATGTATGTTTGTGTGCATGTTTAGGTGTGTGTAGTGTATGTGTATGTGTGTGCATGTGTGTGTGTGCCAGCAGTCAATGTCTGGTGTCTTCCTCTATTGTTTTTCACCATAAACACACATGTACACACATGTGCACACACATACTATATATGCAAGATATAGAGCTAGATAGATATTGATATATTGATACATATTGATAGAGATAGGTATTGATATTGATATATATTGATGTATATAGCTAGATGGATATTGATATATTGATAAATGTTGATATATGTATGTAAAGAGATAGAGTATATAGATAGGTAGAGATAGAGATAGATATTGATATGTAGATAGATAGATAGATAGATAGATAGATAGATAGATAGATAGATAGAGGGTCTTTCTGAACCTGAGCTAGACTGTCTAGCCAGCAAGCCCTAGGGATCCACTTGTCTCTGCCCACCTTGCTCTAGATACCAACAAATATGCTGTGCTGTTCTACATGGTTTTACATGGTCCCTGGAGACCCGAACTCAGGTCCTCATTCCTACTCAGTAAACACTTCACACACTGAGTCAACTCCCCAGTGTAATCCTATGCTTTGAAGAGGTCATGTTTGCCAAGGCAGAACCCAATCAAGCCTCCTCTCCACTCCACTGTGTCTCAAAAGATGAACTGCAAGATGCTTGTTTTCTTCCATTGTGTATTTCTGGCTTCTTTATCAAAAATCAGGTGTCCATAGGTGTGTGGATCTATGTCTAGGTCTTCTGTTAGAGTCCATTGATCAGCCTGTCTGCTTTTATGCCAATAAAAATTCAGTGTTTCTTACTAGAGCTTTGTAATACAGCTTGAAATCAGGAAGGACAATACTTCCGGAAGCTCTTTCATTGTTTAGGATTGGATTTGCTATCCAGGACTTTTTTTGCTTTTCCATATGCATTTGAGCATTGTTCTTGAAAATCTGTAAAGAACCGTGTTGGAATTTTGATGGGGATTGCATTGAAGCTCTAGATTGCTTTGGGTAGAATGGATATTTTTACTGTGTTAATGGTGCTAGTGTAGCTGGACGGTGGCATGTAGAATACAGATAGAACCACATCTATCGCCCTGCATGGAACTCAAGTCCAAGTCGATCAAAGACCTCAGTATAAAACCAGATACACTGAACCTGACAGAAGAGAAAGTGTGAATAGCCTTGAGCACATTGCCACAGGATACAGCTTTCTGAACAGAACACCAACTGCCCAGGCACTAAGACCAGCAATTGATAAGTGGGGCCTCGTGAAACTACAAACCTTCTGTAAGGCAAAGGACACAGTCGATAGGACAAAATGGCAGCCTACAGATTGGGAAATGATCTTCACCAGCCCTTCATCCAGCAGAAAGCTGATATCCAAAATATATAAAGAATTCAAGAAACTAGACATCAGGAAACTTAAATCTAATCAAAAATGGGGTAGGATCTAAATGGAGAGTTCTCAATAGACGGATCTCTAATGGCTGAGAAACACTGAAAGAAACGTTCAACATCCTGAGTGTTCAGGGAAATGCAAATCAAAATGACTCTGAGATTCTTTCTTATACCTGTCTGAATGACTAAGATTAAAAACAAACAAACAAAACCAAAAGTGACAGCAAACGCTGGCAAGGATGTGGAGCAAGGGGAACACTCCTCCATTGCTGGTGGGAGTGCAAACCAGCACAACCACTTTGGAAATCAATATGGCAGTTCCTCAGAAAATTGAACATTGATCTAACTCAAGACCCAGCTATACCACTCCTGGGCATATACCCAAAGAACGCTTGTTCTGTCACAAGAACCCTTGTTCAACTATGTTCATAGAAGCTTTATTCATAATAGCCAGAAACTGGAAAACATCATAAATGTACCTCGGGAGAAGAATAGATAAAGAAAATGTGGTACATTTGCACAATGGAACATTACTAAGCTGTTAAAAAAATAAACATGGAATTTCCAGGCAAATGGATGGAATTAGAAAAAATTGCCCTGAATAAGGTATCCCGGATCCAGAAAGACAAACATGGTATGTACTCATAAGTCAATATTAGCCATAAAGGATAATCGTGCTATAATCCACAGACCTAGAGAGGATAAGTAACAAGGATAACTCAGGGGCAGATAAATAGATCTCCCTGGGAGGGGAAATAGAATAGATTTCAAAGGTGGACGGGGCGGGTAGGGATGGGAACAGGAGGGATCAGGTCAGGGGGCTAGAGAGGAGAGTATGGGGAGATAGGACTGGAATTGGGGGACATTTGGGGGACATGGTAGGAGCCCATTGGGGTAATAGAAATTCTCTGGAATCTACAAGGGTGACCCCAGTGAGGCTCCCATCAATGGGGGCCTGAACGACCTGTCTTCTGTAACCAGACTAGGTTTCCAGTGGAGGGATTGGGACACCAACACAGCCACAAAACCTTGAACCTACGATTTGCCCTACCTGTAAGATGTCCTGGGGTAAAGCTGGCACAAAACCTATGGGAGTGGCCAACAATGACTGGTCAACTTGAGATCCATACCTCAAGAGGGAGTCCACACCGGACACTGGCTGGAGGGGCCAGGAGCCAGAGGCTGGATAGAACCAAACATGACTAGCCAAAAAAGTAATGAAATGATTTCTAATGATATTCTGCTATACTTGTAGTCTAGCATAAATTTCATCAGAGAGGCTTCATCCAGCAAAGGGTAGGAAGAGAAGCAGAGACCCACAGCCAAACATGAGGCAGAGCTTGAGGAATCCTGTGGAAGAGAAGAGGAAAGGACCATAGGAATCAGAGAGGTCAAGGGCACCACAAGAATATGGCCCACAGAATCAACTCACCAGGACTCATAGGATCTTAACAGAGACAGAACCGACAATCGGGGAGCCTCCGTGGATCTGACGCAGGTCCTCTGCATGTATTATGGTTATGTAGCCTGGTTTTCTCATGGAACTCCTAACAGTGGGAGTTGAGGAAGGGGAGCTGTCTCTGACTCCTTTGCCTGCTCTTGGGACACTTTTCCTCCTACTAGGTTGACTGGTCCAACCTTGATGTGAGAGGAGGTGCCTTTTTGTAACTTGTTATGCCCTGTTTGGTTAATATCCCTGGGAGGCCTGCTGTTTTCTGAAGGGAAATGGAGGAGGAGTAGATCCTGGGGCGGAGGCGGGGGGGGGGGGGGGATGAGGGGGGGGGGCAGGGACTCAGATGAGAGGGAGGAGATGTGGCATTCAGGATAAGATATATGAGAGAAGAATAAGTTAAGATAGAAAATGAAAACATTGGCTATGAAATGGATACAATGTATGTCTCTGGCAGACAATGGGGTTTAGAATGCTCTGTGAAATCCGGGGAGTCTGGAACTGTCCCAATGGAGTTGCTGTAGAAACAGGTATCAGCCTACGACTGCTGCCTGCTCATTTGAGGCATCAGTGTATTCCCGAGGAAACGGTGAGACTGTTGTGCAACCTTTAAGGGTGTTGCTTGGTAGGTCAAACCAGCCAAGTTCCAGACAATAGAGAGTGGGCGTATTGAAGTAATGGGATATTAAATAAAGTTTCTGAGCAGTGCATACAATGCATACCGTTGTGGAAAAGGTATAAAAATGCATCTTCAAATGTATATCAATACACCAAAGCAATGAAGATCTTGAACAGAGCTGTGAGGGACGAGAGAGACTGGGACCTCCATGTGGGAGGAGCAGGCTTCTGCTTTCCCCAGAGCCAGTGCTCCTGGCTGGTAGTTCTCTAGAGGTCACCCACCCTGGTCAGGCAGGGCCTGCAGAATTGAGGCGGTTCCTATTAACCTGTGTGGTGCCGTGAGTGTCTCAGCAGACAGCACTCTGCTCCTGTGGGTCACGATGGCTGTGTTCTTGCCATGGCTGCCGTCAGCATGAGGGCAGAGAGCATGTATCCATGCCCAGGGTGTGAGCCACCCTCTGAACCTGTTGGCTGAACCATGGCGAGCCACAGGGCGTCTGATGGCTTCAGTAAGAGCGACTGAACTTCCTCAAGTGCCCCATTTCTTATCACCCCACCAACTCAATCGCATTTTTGGCACCCCAGGATCGGAAGCTGCGGGAAGCAGAGAACGGAGCCAGCCAGGGTCTTCACTAGGGTGCCTGGTTAGTACCAAAACCAGAGCCATGTGCATTTATGGACCCCTCAGATCCATGACCATGATGAGTAGTACCCCTTACTTGAAGGTCAGAAGGAAGAGGGACCAGACGCATGGACACTCTGGTCTCGAAGCTCTGTTCTTGTTAGCATGGTTTTCAGGTTCTCATCCGCTGAAGTTAAAAAAAGCAAAGCATTCTGAGTGAGGTAACCCAGTCACAAAAGAACACACGTGGTATGCACTCACTGATAAGCGATATTAGCCCAATAGCTTGGAATGCCCAAGATACCATCCACAGACCACATGAAGCTCAAGAAGAGGGAAGACCCCAATGTGGATGCTTCAGTCTTTCTTAGAAGGGGGAACAAAATACTCACAGGAGGAAAATACAGGGACACAGAGTACGGCAGAGAATGAAGGGAAGGCCATCCACAGACTGGGGATCCCCACCTGGGGATACATCCCATATGCAGACACCAAACCAAATTACTGTTGCTGATGCCAAGAAGTGCTTGCTGACAGGAGCCTGATATGGATGTCTCCCGAGAGGCTCTGCCAGAGCCTTACTGATACTGATGAGGAGGCTTGCAGTTCACCATCAGACTGAGTGTGGGGACCCCAATGGGGGAGTCAGAGAAAGGACTGAAGGAACTGAAGGGGTTTGCAATCCCATAGGAAAAACAATATCAACCAACCAGACCCTCTAGAGCTCCCAGGGACTAAACAACCAACCAAAGGGGACATGGACAGACCCATGGCTCCAGCCTCATATGTAGCAGAGGATGGCATTTTCTTGCATTAATAGGAGTAGAAGCCCTTGGTCTTGTGAAGGTTTGATGCCCTAGAGTAGGGAAATGCCAGGGTGGGGAGGCAGGAGTGGGTGAGTAGGAGGGGGAGCATCCTCATTGAAGCAGGGGGAGGGAGGAACCAGGAAAGGGGAAAAGGGATAACATTTGAAACGTAATTACATAAACTATCCAATAAAAAGAAAAGGCAAAACATCAGCTCACATTCAGGAAATTCCTGGGGGTTTTAATCTTTGCACTGAAGTCTTAAAGGGCCCAGCAGCAGCTGGGCAGACTGTACAGTCGGCACTGCTGAGCACGCAGCAGAGGGTAAAGGCATCTGGCATAATGGAGAGCGAGCTCACATAGTGGCTAGAGAGGACACAGAGCTGGGGGCACCTTGGTGCATAGTCTTGACCACGGATGGGGTACAAGCCTTGGTGACCGTAACCAGCCTTCCACATGCTAGCCAGTCGGATTCAGGTTCCGATACATCAGCACAGACAGACAGATGGACAAACAGACAGACAGATGAACAGACAGACAGACGGACGAACAGACAGACAGTCAGATAGGGGGTGCTCAGCTTGCCAACCTGTGCTAGGAGGTGGTTGAAGCACAGGCGGTGAGTGGTTGAAGTTCTTTCTCACACCCCGTTTTGCAATGGCCTCAGGCTTTGAAACGGCCTCAGCATTTGATGGAACATTTGATAGTTTGGGGGTCAAAGCCGCTTTGAGGTCAGGCAACTACCCCACACTCTGATTAACCATGGGGCATGGGAGAAGGTGTCATTGTGAACCTCGCAGCCCATATTCCACCAGGACAAAGTAGTCCCCTTAGTGTGCCTTGCTCAGCTGTCCCTCCACCCCCAACAGTGGTTTAACAAAGATTTCACACCCTCTGCTGTGCCTCAGAGAAATGTGCTCTATGGAGGGGCGCTCACCTGGCTTCTCCCCTGCCTGTGTTTGGAGTGTGGCTCTTCCCGTGCTGTGGGAGGCTGGGTTTCAGGTTCCGGCAGGCCTTGGGCACCTGTGCTGGGATGGCTGAGAAGCCATGGGTAGTGGGGTATCCCTCCTTCCCATGGCCTTTTCTGGGAGCCAGCTTGGCTTTCTCCTGGTACGACCATCTTGGTAACTGATTCTTGGGTGGCAAAGGTCTTCCCAAAGACAGAAAAGGGAAGCTGTATGAGTCTGGAGGCACGGCCAACGGAGGCCTAGAGTCTCCTCTGTCACAGTCTGATTGACAGCTGAGACAACAAGGATGACAGCCCAGGGGTCTGGGGCTTAACTTCCCCACCTCAGGAGGGGCAAAGAACGCTGATCACCTTTTGTGATCCTCCTAAGAAAACAGTTTTCATCTTCAAGGACACCCCCATACTCCCAAACCCCCTCACGCATGCCAGAAGGCTCAACCAGAAAAGTTAGGTTAAACCTCCTGCCAGGCACCATTTCCCCTGGGCACACAGGGAGCAGCTTCCCTTTCTCCTTCTGCTGCTCTCTCCTCTTCTACTTCTGGAAACAGATATCACATCTATGAGGAATAGGTGCTCACCATTCCCTTCAGCTGGCTGTGTTGGGAGTCCGATCCTGGGATCTTTTGTTTATGATTTTGGTCTCTACCCCAGCTAGAAATGCAGGAGACTTAACACCGCTGACCCCTGTGCTCGCCTGGAAGTTCTAGCTTAGGGAATTTGGCGTGGGCTGCCTCCCTCAGCCCCTGACTGGGTAAGCACTTGGTTGCCAGTTACCCATCGTGAGGATTCGATTTGAATTATCAACTTGCCACATCCTAGAATCACCTGAGAAGAGAATTTCAATAAAGGATTGTCTAGTTGACCTTGGCCTTGGCCTATGAGTATTTCTGAGGCCAGGTCTTGACTGTTCATCGGGATGGGAAGACTCACCTTAAATGGGGAGCACCGTTGATCGGGCTGGGCCCTGAGCTGTATAAGAGGGAAGAAGGCTATGCAGGTAAAGTTGTGTTTATTCTCTATCTTTGACTATGGGTGTGCCATGGATAGCCCCCGGGGTCCCTGCCTTGGCTTCCTGGTGCCAGTAGCCTGTGGCATGGAGCTGTGAGGCCTGTAAACCCTTTACCCTGTAAGTTTCTTTTTATTCCTGTATTTGTCACACAGACAGGAAGGAAAACAGAACCCTCGTAGTAATGAGAGAATCTGTCACCGGGCAGAACCTAAGTGCAAGACAGCGGTGGAGCCCCAAAGGGAATTAGTCAACCACAGACAGGTCCCGGTGCAGCTGTGGTCTATCTGGGCCCATGTGCCTCTGACTGCAGGTCCACTAGCTCCCAAGGGCAGTTGGAGGATGTCCCCATAGGCTTTATGGAGGTGGCAGTTCCTGTGTCCCATCAACTCCAGCAAGCACAGAATGGATTTTTTTTTTCTTCTTCTCTGGAGATTTAATGCATCGGTTCATAAAAAACAGAATGGCTAAGGAACCCCGATTAAGGAGCACGCCACCTCGGTCAGCTCCCACCAGGCCCTCGGTGTGCGGACGGTATAAATAGCCAGCTTTTAGAAGAAAGTGCTGATCAGATACAAGTATCGGCCACCTTGACGTACTGCTGAGCCGCTGTCCCAGTAATTGGGGTTACGGGCAGTTGCTCTCTCTGCAGGAATGACAGGTCATTTCTGCAGTTCATACCTCGGGGAGGATTGGGGGCCCTTCCTGGGGAGGTCCAGCCATCCAGCAGACAGTTAACCCTCTCTTTGCCTGGCTACGGCAGTGTCTTCCTTCCATCTCTGCCCTCAGCTGTCTTAGTCAACTCTTGCCAGCCCTGCAGCCATCCAAGGTGGCAGGGACTTGGAAACAGGACCTAGGTAAAGATGGCCGATCGAGTCATGGGAAACAAGGTTGTCGTAGGAGAATGCTGGCCCAGTGAGCAGAGGAGAAGGCCAGGCTCATTTCTGACCAGATTCTGATCAACAGTCTGGGAGTCTGACTGAATATCACCCATGTTTCAGGGAAGACATTTTGACCACTCAGCATCCTGCCTCTGGGAGTTGGGGGAGGTCCTCAGGAAGAGCATTCCCTTGTTAAAGTTCATAGGTTTCCTACCAGGCCTGGCTCACAAGCTCTCTTGTGACTGAGTGGCTAGAAGAACAGTGTAGGGAGCCAAGCTGCGGGCTGGTCCTCCGGGCTTTCCTCTCGTGGTCTCAGGACTGACTCTTTCCTGCTGGTGTGACCCCGTGGGCTCTAAGGCATTTTTTCAAAGCCAGTGGAGGTCCTCGGGGTGGATCTGGTTTGCTGGAGATCTGGTCAAGTATCTCTGTTATTCGGTTAGTTTGAAAACAACACTTCTGTTCACCTGAGCTTCCCTGCAGTGAATGGCTAACTTGTAAGACACCGTGTGGCCTTAGAGAGACTGGGTAGGCAGTTCAGAGTTGGGTGTCATTCGTGTCTCCCGCTCAGACTGTGACAGCAACGTGACCTGAACGATGGATGTGTGTCTGTTCTCGTCCCTGGGGCAGGACCTTGGGAATGAAGGGTTCACAACTAGTCCTTCCTGAGTCTTCCCCGATTTACCCTGTAGATAACATCTTTTGCCTGTGCCCTCAGGGGTCATGCCTTGGTGTGCCTCTGTACCTTAATCTCCCTCATATTGAAGCAGAGCCAATTCTACTGACCTCATTTTAATTTAATTGCTTAGGGAACAACTGTGCCTCTAAATAAATACAGTTGCATCCTGAGGTCCTGAGGGGTTAGAACCTCAACCTAGGAAGTCTGTGGGGTGGTGTGGGGCACCACACAGCTAGAAAGGGTGGCTCCCCAGCTCACCTGGGCACAGCTGCAGACAGCGCAGGAGGGCCGCGTGCCCCGTGATAATGACCTTCCCTATCTCACTGCCAGCTTATTTCGTGTGTCAGCTCTCCCCCCACTATACCTCCCACAGCTGTAAATGAAGACAGATCGCTCCTCTCACGTTCAAAGGCTCCTGAATACGGAGAAAATCGATTTATACATGGGAAGGCCGCAGCCCCCCCCCCCCGCTCCCCACCCCAACCCTCAGCCACACCAGCGTGAGGCAGCACTTGATGACCAAGCTCCTCGCTCAGTGGATTCCTCCTCTTGGGGCGATAAGACACCAACCTGAACTGTTGCAGGGAGGAGCGCAGAGTGGGCAGGAAGCTATGCTCATATCCCAGCCAGTCAGAGGTAAAATTTTATTTGCCTAATCAATTAGGAAGGATGTGCTGGCTCTTGGGGAAACTTCTGGACGCCATATAAAACAGACACATCAGCGGTTCCCGAACTTATCTTCTTCACGGCTTTCCCGATGTTGCTGGTCTCCTCCTCAATGAGCTTTTTCTCCCTTTTAGAATCTTTAGTGGATCCCCACTGCCTCTTAGATCAAGTTCGAAAGCCAAGCTTTCTGTAGTCTCTTGTCCCTCTCCTTACAGTGCAGTGTTCCTTATCTGAACAGCCAGCTGCATGCTACCCTCTCCTCAGAATGTCAACATAACCCCCGAGAAGCACTCTGCAGCTCAACAGTGTCCCAGGGCCCCTCCATTCCTAAGCCTGGCAAATACACTCATCACAATCTGTTCCGAAACATTTCCCTGTCCCGAGACACGCCGTCTGTCTGTCTGTCCCACTCAGTGACGGCTGCTGCCAGTTCCTGCGTGATTTCTGTAGGCCAGGGCCGAAGCATCACAAGGGTGCAGGGTTCACCTCCGACCTCATCATGGAGTTAAAATGGAAGCACTCACTCTCCCCAGAGATTCTTTCCCAGCGAGATGAGCTGCACACTGGTGGCAGACACCACAATTGCCAGCATCAAAAGCAAACCATATCTAACCCAAGTGAATACCCCATTCCCAGGATGCCCAGTGGCTCTACTGGGCAAAGCATGTAATTTGGTTCAATGTTCGCTCGTCATGCGTGGCCACCTAAAGCCTTGCACGTGAATATTTCAGTTGCATCCATGAGGGGAGAAGCCACCCAATCCCGGACCCGTATCTCAGGAGTGCTTGTGCCTTCCCTCCTCTGGAGCTCGGTGAAGGTGGGACTCTCTCCACGGTATCTAGTAAAGAGCTCAGTTTTGATTGGTCGGTGGGTTACTTCACAGTGGCCTGTGGAACAAAGGTGAGATAGCATCCTTTTAGACCCTCTGCAGTGCTTATAGGGTGCTCTGGGTTCACAGACGACAGGCACAGGCGACCTCACACTTCACTGCAGGGATGAAGCCGTGTGTTCAGGGAGGAACGTCACGTACTCTACGGCCTTTGCAGGAAGAGGGCTCAGTGAACAAGTGGGAGAGAGAGAAGTCACACCTCCGAGGGAGAGACTAAAGGTGATTGTTGTTCAAACCTAGAGAGAGACCTGAGTTCAATTCCTGGAACCCACTTAAGGAAGAAAATGAGAAGCAACTCCACAAAGTTGTCTTCTGGCCTCCATGTGCTCCCCCATAGCACAAAGCAAGTGCTTGGGAATGTGCATGAGCACACATAGACACATACATATACATATAAACACATGCAGACACACACAGATACACATAGACACAGAGACTCACATACACAGACATGCCCAGACTCACACACACAGACACACAGACATACAGTTACACACAGGCTCACACGCACAAACACACAGTCACAAAGACACACAGACACACAGACACATACACAAATACACACACATATACAAATACACACACATGCACACAAACATACACACACAAATACACACAGAGATACACACAAACACACACAGACACATACCCAAACACACACACAGATACACAGAAACATAGACACAGACACGTAGACACACACACATACATGCACAAATACACATACACAAATACACAGAGACACACACAGATACATAGCTCACAAACATACACACACTCTCACACACATACACACTCACACATAGACAGAGACACACAAACACACTCACACACAAACACACACAGACACACAGAGACACACAAACACATACACACTCACACCCACACATGCACACATACTCACACACACATACACATTCCCACACAAACACACATAGATACACACACAGACACACACACATAGATACACACACAGACACACACACGTACACACACACTCACACACACACACACACACAGAGCACTAATAAATGGTAACGAGCATGTTAGACGCTGCAGGTAGCTGCCTATATCACCTGAAAGGCGATCTGAGAGACCAAGAATTAGGCAGCAGGTGCCAGCCTCGCCCTGCCCTTGCCAGCTGCCAGCACACATCACTGGGGACAGAGAGAAGGCCTCCTTACAGCTGTCTCACGGGTGGGGATGGCAGAGACTTTGGAGCAAATGTCTCCTTGCCTTCACCAGCCCCGGACACTTTGATACTTGCACAATCCGCAGAACGATGGCATTTCGTCCCCATTCTGATTCCTGCAGTGTCATGGTAGGAATTTGCACCCTGGAACCAGGACTTCCTGCTGGCAAGGCCTGAAGCCACAGCAGGAGCCTAGTGGGAGAGGCAGGTAGGCAAGAATTCCAGAATTTTCTCTTTGCCTAATTTTGCTATTTTTTTCCCATGTGGATACCAATTCCTGCCCGTGGAGGGCTTCTTAAGGGCATCCCATGAGAAAGGTCGAGGCATGGAAAGAAGACACAGTGGGAGCTGGGTACACCTCTCAGTGGGTAAATGTCTGCTCAGGACATGAGAACCTGTGTGTAGAGCCAGACACAGAAGCCCAACCACGCCTGTGGCATCCACACCAGGGAGGGAGGCAGGAGGCTCCTGGAGCTCATTGACCAATAGCATGGCCTAAAGGACACGGTTCTGAGACTTGAAAGGCCTTTTTGTATCCTCCCCCTCCTCTTCTCCTCCTCTTTCTTTCTTTCTCCCCCTCCCCTTCACCTCTCCTTGCTTCTTTCCCTCCCCCTCCCCCTCCCCTTTCTTCCCCTCCCCTTCACTTCTCCCTCTCCCCCCCACTGCCCACTGCTTCCTCCACATCTCCTTCCCCCTCTCCACACCCTCTGACCCCTCTCCCTCTTCTCTTTCTCCCCCTCTCTCTCCCTCTTCCCTTCCCCTGCTCCTCCCTCTCACCTGCCCCTCTCCTGTTCCTCCTCCTGTCCCTCCTCCTGTCCCTCTTCCCCCTCTTTCTCACTCTCTTCCCTTCCCTTTCCCTCCCCCTTTTTATTTCTCTTCCCCCTCCCCCTTTTGTTTTTAGTAGGACTGAACTGAATTTCTCTTCTCTGGAATAGAGTTCCTTGTGAAACCACTCCTCTCGTAGCCTTTCTCCTTGGAATTGTTTTTAAGCAGAACATCTGCCTTTTCAGTAAACCACAGGGAACACGGAGAGCCCTCAGCAATGACTAGAAAAGTCACAGCCCTGGCCTGTTCAGAACCTTCACACTACACCACTGATGTGACTGTGTGTCCCTGTGGACCCACCAGGGCAGGATTTGCGAGGGCATAGCAGATGTGTGAGAGATGAGCCCACAGGGGCCCTGAGACCTCCTGGAGTCTTGTCTCCGCTGGGAAGCCTGCAGAGACTCACTCCTATGTTCAAAGGACTCTGGAAGTCATGCTAACTCTGAAGGGGACCCTTGTGAGGAGAAGGTCCCCTTATCGCTCAGCCGTAAGCAGTGTGTGGGGGGGGGAGATCCCTGGCGAGTAGCAGCCCGCTTCGAGGGGCTGCTGGTACCATTCTTTACATTATCCATAATTCATTTACCAATTACCAGTCCAGCTAGTCTACTTCCCACCAGACCTTGCAACAGGGCTCTCTTAGGCTGGGACTCCTGAAGCGTATACTGCTTAAAGCTGTTTGTTGGTTGAAGAAATTAATGTTTCTACCAAAATAAACAGCCAAGGAAGACACCTGATGTTGGTGATACTGCACAGTGCTGACCGGCTATCTCCAACTCTTTAAGTGCCCTGTCTCAGAGGGCTCTGCTCTGGAGCCTTGGTCCCTTGCTCTGACGGAGTTACCGAGTTACGGGTGGCCAGGCTCCATGGAGACATAGGGTGTTTTTGTTTTCTTTTAACTTGGCATAGGTACTGGGTTCTCATAGAGAGAGATCTAAGCAGTGGTGGTGTAGATGTTGGGAAATGTTCTGTAGCATTCCTCCCTATGCTGGACAGACACCCAGAGCAGAAGAGCACCTGACCTGGGAGGTGACTCCTTGCAGGGCTCCTGCACAGGGCCTTGGGTAGAGACGCCCGTGACAGGTGAGAAGTCCTGTTTGTGCCTCCAGGTAGATTTCTTTGGGAAACAGGACCAGAGAGTGGAGACATACACTGAGGAGAGCACCCGTCAGGAAGCGCCACGGTGATGCTAATTATAGACCTCGTGACAGAGAAGCTTCTAGAATGACTCCTGATGAGTGACAAGAAGGAGTCGCCTGTGGTCATCGTGTAGTGTAAATCGTGTAGACTGGAACTAGTCACAGCTTGCCGCCTTCCCTGTCGGCTTGGGTGAACATTTCATGAGATACGGCATTTTTGACAGGGTCTCACTATACTGCCGCCGTGGCTGGCTTGTAATTCACTGTTGTAGCCCAGGCTGGGGTGGAACCCACGGAAATCTGTGTGCCTGAGAGAGAATGTTATGTGGCTAAGGACCCGTGCCTAAGAATGTCTCATGGCTGAGAAATGGAGCACATGCCCCAGGAAGCTGAACAACCCGTGTGTGATCTCCACAGCCCGTGCTGGCCAGGGGTGTGCTCCGGGGTGAGTCGAGACCCACACCCACACCGAGTCGGGCCACTAGGCCATGGCCTGTCTTAATTGAGAAGGTGAGAACATTGTTTTGAAGGGAGGTGGAAGCCAACACCTGCCAGCTACAGCAGGTACTGCTGTCTCAATCAGTGTGGCATGACTCAGTTTCCCCATGCCCCAGAACAAAAGGAGGATGCCAGAGGTTGTAGTGAGGTGCA